>NC_138101.1:62154501-62522001 GCF_964146895.1 Miniopterus schreibersii | reverse complement strand
AGGCATCCCCTGCCTGATTCCCGGCCCTGGCGTTAAGGCACAGAGCCAAGCCGCCCCAGTGTCGCGGCCGCCCGCCTCCGCCCGACCTGCACACGCTGCGGGCCGTCCGTCAGCCCAAGCCCTTCGCCGCCGCTTGAGCCCTGAGCTTACCCTGCGCGGTGCAGCGCGGCCTCTCCGGCGGCAGGGCGGCCGCGGGGCGCGGCGGGGGCAGAGGCGGCCTGTGGTCGCCCAGGGGCGGCTCCCGCGCGCCGCTGTCCGCGCCGTCCCCGTCCCCGTCCCCGTCGCCGTCGCCGTCCCCGGGGATGAACATGTACAGGTCGTCGTACTGGTCCTCGGCACTCCCGCGGCGCCCCTCGGGCCGGGCGGGCTCGGCGGCGCCTCTCGCCTCGGCGCCCTCGGCGCCCGGCCTGGCCGCCTGGCCCCCGGCGCCGGGACACGCTGGGCTCTGCGGGGCTGTGTATGAAGAAAATCGGATGATTTCACTCAAACGCGCCATCCGGAGGCATCTCCTAGTTTGTAATTTCATGCAGAAGTGGTAGTACTGCTAATAAAACTTTTACGATGTGACATGATGTCGTGGAAAGCTGATAAATGCATAATTTTGGTGAATAGTCATTCTCGGGCTTTTAAAATATTTGCCAAATGAAGAGTTAAAGCTCCGTTATATCTCGCTGCCTCGGTATGGGGCGCACTCGTATGTATAATACTCTGATTCTCTAGAGTTACTGTTCAAGCAGACTCATAGATATGACTGCATTACTGCATTTTTATTAGAAAATAGTATGACTGACATAAGCGATGGAAAAGATAAAGACAGAAAAAAATAAATCTTAATTTGCTTCTAGAACAATGCAACAAAAATAAATCTTTGATTCTTATTTAGTTATCGTTTTACTATATATCAACAGATGGTACTTTCATTCTTGAAAATATTACTTGAGAAAAGTATTAAGGTGTTTTTAGTTTGGAAGGCATCCAAATTACCCATAGCAGGTGCATCTTTCTAAGGCTCAGTTCTCTTGCCTGTAAAAGGTATTCTATCCTGAAATTTAATCAAAGGATCCAAATTCCCTTCATTTAAGAATCATGATTCCAACATTTGTTTTTATACTGTACACAATAAATGCTCTCTAATGACTCAGGAAGAAAAAAAAAAAAAAAAGATATTATAATGCAATAGCTTTAAATCTTAAAAAAGTTGTTTATGTTCTCTTTAGAAAAATTCTGCCCTAAATTAAGGATTCACAAAATTTTAAAACAAAACTTTTGAATCTCTGTATTGCAGGGAATATGTGAATTGTTATTGTCAGTGCAAAAGGAAAGCAAATAATTGTTTTAGAGTGTTGTTAAACTAAAATACAGCTAAAGAAGCCAAAGAGTATAGAAAAAAGGACGACAATATGGCAGTTGCCTGAGGAAGGGGGGGAGGTGGAGGGGGGTATGGGGGGATAAATGGTGATGGACAGAGGCTTGATTTGGGGTGGTCAACATACAATACAGTGTACAGATGTGTTGTAGAACTGTGCACCTGAAACCTGTATAATTTTGTTAGCCAGTTTCACCCCAATAAATTCCATGAAAAGGAAAAAAAATGGGAAAAAAAGAAAAGAAAAAAGCTTTTTTAAATGAAAGGTTACATTGTAGAAAATTTTCAGCAATGAGAAAATCAGTTAGTCGTGTGGAAAAATCGCACCTATGAGGGTACCCCATATTTCTACATGGGATTTTTTTAATTTTTATTTTTCTCTTACGTGAGAAAGGAGAAAGATACAACTGCCAGTACTAGAGATGCAAACCAAGATTCTCTAATTACCAGCCTAGGCAGAGCAGCCAGCCTTTCATTCCTGCAGATCTCTGCACACATCCCATCTTTCTACTTCTAACACCAAACACTGAGCCTGAAATGAAGTAGTCTCTGGAAATGTTGATGGAGTAGATGATGAAATAACTGAAAAGAAACTATTGTTCAGGGCTAGCAAAAGAATTTCACTATGTCTCTCTGGGCAACTTGAACACCAAGTTAGAATTACATTCACACTATAGGAAATTACTTGTAGCCACCCTTCTGCTGTGGTATTCCGTGTTTAAGACTTATGTCTGCACTGTCTAAGCAAGAGAGTCTTCTTGGTTCTTGTCAAATATGCCCAAACCTGGAATCCAACCCTGGAGAGTCAGATAGCGAGTCAGTGGGATTTAGGAAGTTTCATAGCAATGCTTCACTCCCTCTCATGAAAGAGCCTGAGGCCTGAGCCCAGTCACCCTGAATTTCACGTATGAGACAGTCCCAGGTCCAAACTGTTCTATAGGAATGAAATCGCTCTGTACAAATAACTGAAATAATGTTTCCTTACTACAGTTTTTCTGAGGATTAGATGTCATACTGAATATATGGTCATTATTAATCATCACTTTATCATCACTTTTATTTTCATTCAAATAATAATAAAATGGATAACATTAAAACCTCATGTAGTAATGCATTCCTTTAATATTTAGCATTGTTTTGTGTTCTGCAATAAAGTTGAAAGTTTATTGATTTTGCCAAAGTATGTTAGTTAAAGCATTGTATTTAAATTCTTTTGATTTGCAGGTTAGCCTATCATCTGAAAAACTAGTGGTCAATAATGCTTAGCTGAGCTTCAACCGTGCACTGTTAAAAGCGCAAATGCCCTGAGGCAAAAGCGTGCTTGCTGTGTGAGATGTTACAGGGACGTGAACCAGCAGGGAAGGGGTGAGAGACAGGATGAAGATCTAGGGCCTTGTCACTGATGATAAAGATTATAAATATGATGGGCAGGTATTGGAGGGTTTGGAACAGAAAAGTGATTATTAGTTCCTTCATGAAACAGTATATTCGGGTGGCAAATGTGGAAGCTGATACGAGTGGAGTTTCTTAAAAGCCCTGCTATTGACATTTTGGACCAGATGCTCCTGTGCTGTGTGGGGCATGTTCTGTAGCATATTTAGCTGCATTTCTGTTGTCTCTGCTCTCTAAATGCCAGTTGCAAACCTCCCTTCTCAAATCATGGCAATAAAACCATTTCCGTTCAATAAGTCAGTAAAAGACAACTATCATTGGATTTCACTTATATGTGGAATCTAAAGAACAAAATAAAGAAACCACCAAAATTGAAACCGACTCAGAGGCACAGAGAACAATCTAATGGTTGCCAAAGGGGAAAGGGGTTGGAGGACCTTGTGAAGGAGGTGAAGGGGTTGGGAAGTACGGATTGGTAGTTACAAAATAGTCATGGCGACCTAAAGCATAAAGAATATAGTCAATAATATTGTAATAACTATGTATGGTGCCAGGTGGGTACTGAAAATATCCGGGGGAACACTTTGTAAAGTACATGATTGTCTAACCACCATGCTGCACACCTGAAACAAATACAAACTAACACTGAATGTATATAAACTGTGACTGGAAAAAAACCCAGCTCCATTCATTGACAAATATCTTCTTTTGGGGACAGAAAATAGCCCCCCATTGAAAGCCAGGGTGCAACTGCAATACTCCAGGGGGAGCTGATGGCAGCGTCGACTAGGAATAATCACAAAGAAGTGGGAGAAGTGGCTGACAGCTGGCTCTATTTTGAAGGTGGTAAAAAGGTGACAGGTGAGCAGGGTTTGGGGACTGAATGACTAAGGACAGAATCTTGCCTTCCTGGAAGGGGGAAGCCAGCAGGTGGAGTAGGTTGGCAGTGGCAGGAATTAGGGCTTCCAGGTGGGAAATGTGAGGCGGGAGACGCGTATCCGACATGCTGCTGAAGCAAGCTGTCACACACCGGGGGAGGCCGACATCCTGCGCACAGCGACGTATATCTGCAAGACTCTGAATTAGCCTTCAGACACTAGACAGCAGAATTACATCCTATCGCAGCTGAGGAAACTAAGGTCTGAGAACAATGTGGCTTTGTTTAAAAAGAAAAATGAACTGAAAAAACATAGCTGTTAAATAGAATATTTACATCAACCTGACTTGTGTGTTTTCTTTGGGTAGGAAAAACAGGTGTTTGATTATTAAACATTGAACTTAGAAGTATTTAAAATAACAAGATACTTATGTAATATCTGTGCCATATTATAAAGTAGGAGTCATTCAGTTAATTACTTTTTCATTCTCTCTTCAGTCTTACTTTTCCAGTTACATATATGTAATGCAAACATTACATATATACATTATATATAACACATAGGAACACTTACTTGGAAAATATGCAGAAAGTGATGGAAAATCCTCTTCATAGTCATGTTCTGGCTCATTATTTCTACTGATTGTTTGGATCTGAAAAAAATAAATGTAATTTTCAATAATATGCATTAATCTTAATAAATCTGCACTTTACATATACCAAGTGAAAAGCTGGTACATGGAGATGAAAATAAAGCTTGTATTTAAATACTTTAATTTGATTATATCACCTATCTTGTATTTGTGCCATATAGGATTGCTCAGGGACACACAGTATTAAAAGTATAACTGGGTGGGCAATAGAACATCTAAACTAAGCAATAAATTCATTTAAAATGAAACTTATTGCAGCTATAGTACTTTCAGATTCAAAATGATAATCATGGAATTTAGGTATAATAAATAACTCCGAATAAAATTGAACACAACTATTTTTTTTTGAAAACCATGAACCTTATTTTCTTTTAATATTTCTGAATCTTTTTATCTGTTCAAAAGATATTCTTAGTTACATCAAGTATTATAATCCAGTGAAAGACATGAAATTGTAAAGTGGTTTATTTTCCATCTTTAAAAGAAAAAGGAAACTAAATAAGAGAATTTATGTTTGTCCTGCTGAGATCAGTTCCCCTACACTTAGGAGGGAGAGTTACTGAGAAAGGACAGACACCTGTTATTTCTGGAATTGCTAGTCTTTACTTATAATCTCTGAAAGAGACATGGGGTCTACATTCAGGAAACACATTTGTGTTAGTAGAGAAAGCTAAATAATACCGGTGACAGTTCTATTTGTGCAAAAACATCTAGAAAAAGAAATGGAGCCTGGTTGAATTAATGTAGGTCTTATTTTGTCACTATGAACTCCAAGTGATAATTCAAATGACTTATGTTTTTGTTCTTAATAAAACTGATTGAAATAGCTAAGTTACTTGCTCTGCATTTGGACTGTCCCTGTAAAAATTAAAAGCATCCATATTAAAGTATTATTAATTTTATAGCAGCCTTGGTGTGCAAGAATACTTAGCCTACATATTGACTTCAATAATTTGGTTTGTCACCCATTTTAAATTATATTTTTCCATTGGTGGACTCAATCAAATGATAACATGAAAATCATGTAACTTTACTAGGGAGATTGACATGTTGATTGATACTTGTATGCTTTGGTATTGAAATAATTATTTAATATAGCCATTCATTCTTTCCAATTAGCCCAACCTCTGTATTTCATAAGGTAGATAATATATTAAAAAATTCATAACACTCTTAAATCATATCAAGAAAGTTTTTGCTAATTGAAAAACAGGAATGGTTTTCAAAGATTTCAGGAATTATGTAAATTTTTTCTATATACTATTCACAAGCTTAGACATTATAAGCCCAAGATCAGTGTGAATTAATAAAAAACAAAACTGTGAGCAAGTGTGTTTTATAGGTGTAGGTGTGTCAGCTGAGGTGGAAGCTTAATGGAATCATTTTTGGGGGAATCATTTTTATGTCATAACTTAAGCTATATGACATTTGTACAAACAAGCAAGCTCCAAAATGTCTTGAAGGAAATAGCTTTCAAATAAAAAAAAAAAATAGCAGAGTTTGACTGATTTGAGCACTTTCATAAATCTTATATAAAATTGATATTTTGTATAGTCAGGCTATGCAGAAAGTAAATGTTTTTCAGAAATAAAAGGATCTTTAGAAATATTTACACTAAAGAACAAGTGTTTACTTGAGTTTCTTATATTTACAATCATGTTTATTTTGAAAAATATAATGTCTAGTGATATAGTAATAACTGTCTAATAAGATCAATGATGGCTTCAAAGACAAGTACGATGGAACCTGACATCCAATTACTTTAATATTTGGCTGTGTGGTGCAGTGGAGAGAGTTTGGATTTTTAAGTCAATCTAAGAACAAATTATATCTCTATTCTTTATTAACTATGCAATTGGCCAAGATGCTTTATTCCAAATCTCAATATTTTATCCTGCAAAATTTGGATAGTAATATCTATGTCATCAATTTGGTGGGAGGGTTAAATTAGAATAATGTAAACAAAACACATATCACATCTAATGAGTAAGTGCTCATTAAGTGTAATCTGCATATGTTAGATGTTCCTTCATCATACAAAATAGAGATCTACATTTAAAAAAGAACAGTGACCACATTGGTTTGATGGGGAATCATCAATATGTACCAATAACTATTTAACCTATGTCTTCTCAACTGCATGCCTCTAGAAGTTCTGCTGTAACAGGGAAAGGACTGTAATATTAACTTCCAATCTAATAAGACTGTGGCAGTATGCTTTTGTTATTAAAAATACCTCTATAATTGCTGAGCTAATAGAGATGATAAGAGTCAGGGAATAAGACATATTTAATTCTTTAATAACTTTTTTTTCCTAGAGCTGGAACCTGACTTTATTTGTTAATTTATCAAATATTTAGACAGAACTACTATCTAAATATTCTATTAGCAATTCAGAAAAAATAAGTTAAAAAAAAAGATGCAATTCCTCCTCTCAAAAATATATTTTTAATTGGGAAAGGAAGAAAAATAATAAAATAATTAGAATACAGTATTTTATTTATTGCACTATAATAAACTCAGTTCTTACAGGTGAAATAAAGAATTAAGAAATAATCAGATAAAGCAAAGTTTTACTTATTTGCTTGTTGGGTGAGGAGATTTGGTTAAAAATATTCTTAGAGGGTAGACGGTATAATGCTAAGTGAAGTAAGTCAGACAAAAAAAGATAAACACTGTATGATTTCACATATATGTAGCATCTTAAAACAAAACAATACAAATGAACAAACAATACAAAGATAGACTCAGTGAAACAGAGAACAAAGTGACAGTTGCCAGAGGGGATGGATGTAAAGGTGAAGTGGAATATAGTCAACAATAATGTGAAAAATTTGCACGCTGATAGATGGTTACTAGGTTTAGTGTGGTATTCACATCATAAGATATAGAAATGTTGAATCACTGTGTTGTACACATGAAACAAATATAATTTTGTATGAAATAATAAAAAAATTTATCTTGACATCTGCCTAATTCTCAATTCTTTAAATGAAAAATCTAGCATAAACAATAAAATCTATTAGTTAAAATGCTCAATGTAATAGTCCAACCCATCGAGAGTCTGTGAAGCACACAATGTTTAATAAAATTAAAATCATTTATTATAAAAGAAAAACTAAAAAGAAAACTTTGTTGACTGAGGTATATAAAGCTGCTCATGGCTTTGGCACCTAATATTGTAAAATTTGATCATGGTATCCTGATTTTTGAGGGAGTGAATAAAAATAATCTTCACACAGCAATTATTTCCATCTTTTTATGAGATTCTGCAGATATTGTAATTAGCCCAACTCTTACCCAACTTTCCACTGTTTTAATCATAAGTGATTTTACCACCTTTAAAGCATATAACAGTCTGTGGAATGAGAATACAAAGATTCATATATGTTTAAACAATAACAAATTGACCCTGTAATATTTCATATATTACCCAAAATGAATGCACTGGGCTGCAGAATCTGAGATAAGACTTCGATTGAAACAATAAAGATTATTCTTACTACATGTTCTGAATAGTAATCGATGTTATACTAAAGCCATGATAAACAGCCAACATAGAGTCTCAAAAAAATTTTCAAGGGCACACTGTAGAAATATATATCTTAGCTCTCATTATATCTTTTAAAAGAATTTATTTTTCTTTGGGCCATCTAGGAATATAGTTCAAAAGTATATTCATATAGTTTCTTATCAAAGTTTCTTTTTTATATTACAGGATTTAGATCCCAAATTTAAAACTAAATAGGAAAATCCCTGAAAACGGTTCATGGAAGTTTCAACCAAAGTCACTGATGAGGGGAATTACAGTGGAATTGTGTGAATTCACACTGGACTGAAGGCTCTTGGAGAGAAAAATGGATTGAAGAATGGAAGGCAAAATGCACAGAGTTCCCTTTCAGGAACTGTGATGTGAAGAGGGTCATAGGACAACTGTGCTTAGGTTTGTTTTTCAAAAAATAAAGATGTCAGCAGAAGAGTGCTTTACTGTAGACAAGGGCTCTGGAAATGGCAAGTGTAACATCCAGAGTACAGGTGCACAAAAAACTGTAGTAGGCAAAGTGAGATACACAAATATGAAAATTTCATAACCCCAAACCTCAGTTTAAAATTAGTGGGGAAGAGAAGGAATGTAGATAAGGCAAAATGGAACAAGCTTTGGAAATATGCACATCCTTGAAAAATGCCGTAAGATAGAGAGAAACATGCGATCATGTCCATTGCGTTAATGGAGCAGAGAACATTTCAGAGTAGGTGGTATTCAATCTGAGTGTTAAAGGACAAGTATAATCTGTAAAAAAGAAGGGATGGAGCAAATTCTTGGTCGATAGGGGAGCATGACAGAAGCAGCAGGATGACTTGGTGAATGGTTCATGGTGGGTTTAATTAGGTTACATGGAGGAATACATGTGAACGTCAGGATGGGGTGGTGCATTCAGGTTTTATTTTATAGTTTTAAATGCTTTTTATATGTAATTATCTTCTAAGAAGTGAGGAGTAGCATGTTTCTGCCTGTATGTTTGAAAAATAATTCCAACAACAGTGGGCGAGAGGGAGAGGGGGTTATTTTAATAGTCAAGGCAAAGGGAGGATGGTGAAAGAAAAAATTTAATGGAAAAAGCAGATTTAAGAAATACCAAAGAGATGGGATAGACAAGACTTTTTACAG
This sequence comes from Miniopterus schreibersii, assembly GCF_964146895.1. Classification (NCBI taxonomy): domain Eukaryota; kingdom Metazoa; phylum Chordata; class Mammalia; order Chiroptera; family Miniopteridae; genus Miniopterus; species Miniopterus schreibersii. The sequence continues at coordinate 62,513,044 of NC_138101.1, read as the reverse complement.
CTTCAGTGTCAAAGGCTGAAGGCCAAAGATAAAATGGGACTATGTTAAGTTTTTGTTTAGCATAATGACATCTGGTAACCAGTCCTAAGGCTTAATACACTCTTTTATTACAACCCTCCTCCAGAGAACTCTTGCCATTTAGGGCTGAGGACACATGTATCCCTCCATGTAACCTAATTAAACCCACCATGAACCACTCACCAAGTCATCCTGCTGCTTCTGTCATGCTCCCCTATCGACCAAGAATTTGCTCCATCCCTTCTTTTTTACAGATTATCCAGAGAACACCTTTTCTATGCAACTTGAGATGAGAGTTTGAGGTCAAGATATAATGTCAACATTCTTGGAAATCCTTTGCACTGCTTCATGCAACACTTGGAAATATATATTGAAGTGGGTCTATAGATATTAAACGGCGAGTATTTCAAATTTTTTATAAAGTTAAGTAGTTTACCAACTTGAGAAAATGGAAGACAGTTAATAGTAGGATGGCCAAATAAGCTATTAATTTGATCAACAAGACTTTTAACTGTGAAAATAGCTAGAGTGAAATTGCAGAATAACTAAGCACAAAGTTCTAATTAGGTTATAAAGATAGAAGAGCTCAGATGCAAGCAATTGCATACCAAACTATAAATTACATTTAATCAAATCTTACTGTATTTCTTTCTAAAAAATGAAAAGATTTCAAACAGTTTACCATGAAGTTAAATGTATTAATTAGGTACTAGGTGCTTGTGAACAATATATAGACTGAAAACAAAAACTATATACTTGTTTCCACCATTTAAAAATGAAGTTAGCTGGGCGTGGCTCAGCTGTTGAGCATCGACCTAGGATCCAGGAGATTGTGGGTCGATTCCCGGTCAGGGCACATGCCCAGGTTGTGGGCTCGATCCCCAGTCGGGGGCGTACAGGGGGCAGCTGATTAATGACTCTCTCATCATTAAAGTTTCTCTCTCTCGCTCCCCCTCTCCCTTCCTCTATCTGAAATCAATAAAGACATATTTTTAAAAAATGAAGTTAGATGGTGGAGAGACAGCAGAAAGAAGGGACATAGTAAAAGAGAGAAAAAATGTCAGAGATAGGAGTATATAATAACATAAGTCAAAGGTAAAAACTAAGAGCAGAGAATCACTTTTTTAAAAAATGTTTTTATTTATTTTAGAGAGAGGAGAAAGGGGAGAGAGAAACATTGATAGATTGCCTCCCTAATGCACCCCAGCCAGGGATCAAACCTTCAACCTGGCTATGTGCCCTGATCAGGAATTGAACCGGTGATTTTTGGGTGCATGGGAGGACACTCAACCAACTAAGCCATACCAGCCAGGGCCAGAGAATCATTCTTAATTAACTTTCCTCAATTTCAGAATGGAATTCAGAACTCAACTAAAGGATCTTGAAGAAGAATTAGTTTCTGGTACAGGAGACTTTACTAACTCATGCAATAAGTTAGCTCCTTACTATGTAGCCTAGACATGCCATCTAACATTTTAAATCATGATAAATTATCAATAACCTTGGTTCATCAGTCAATAAATATTTATTGAATGTTTTTCATGTACATAAGGCTAGGCAAGTTTCCAGTATGTACACAAAATATATAACATATCTTCCTAGGATTCTGAATATGTAGCTAGGGAAATAAAAGTAAAATTCATGAAACAACTGTAGTCTCTTAAGTGTTTGGTTTGACTAAAGAGTGCAATAGAAGCTAAGAAGAATTAAATTATTCTAAGTTGGAATAACTAGAGCTGGAATTTGAAGTATGGATAGAATTTGAGAGATAAATCTTAAATACAGTCCTAGCAATTAATGCTTGCTTTTTGACTTAATGGATGAATAAACAATAAATGAACTGGTAAAGAGGAAAGAATGTGGATATTCTTGGTAAAGAGAATGGTGCCAGCAAAGCAAGATTGATTAGGTCATAGGCAAAGGGCAAAGAGCAAAGCTACCCAACCAAAGAAGCAGGTGAATTTTGGGGCAAATATGTGAATTTTGAAAGGAAGAGTGGAGTAAACATTTGCTTTTCATACCCCAGCTGCAGAGTATTGAAAATATCTCTAGATGATGGTGACGATAATGATTACAATTTTTATCAAATATCCCATCTATAAATACATATAGGTTATAGAGGTTAAGAATTTGAACCCAGAAGTATTGTCAGACAGATCTGGATTCAAATCTTATGCTTCCACTTATTACCTACATGAGCTTAAACATGTTCTTCTCTCTTGGTCTCTCTGGATGTAAAAATAAGCATGAACGTACCTTACCTCACAAGGTGACTGTGAAAATTCAATAAGAAAATACATACCAAATAGCACAGAGCTTGGCACATAGGAAGCACTCTATTATCTCTATTATCATCATTGTTTTATTACTGGACAAATTTTCATGTTGCCTTATTTTTTCAAATTACTAAAATTTGTCTATGCCATAATTTATATTCAGTTATAAGACTAAATGAAGATCAGTTGTGTTTAACTTGGAATATAAAGAATAAATATACAGCCCTTCAAATAGTGTGTGTTTTTTCATAGCTTACAATGATTTAAAAAATTTATCTCTATTTTTAAGAGTGAGGAATCTCAAAACAGATGTGATGATGGGTCAAGGCTGGGCCAATTAAGCTAATAGAAATTAAGCATCATTCCTGGGTATGACTGTGTAGTTTGTACAGTGGGATTCTCCCGGGGCACCATTCCCATAAACTACGATATGTAAGGCACCCTAAGGGCTGGATGTCAGCAGGATTGGTGAGAAGAGAGGTCTCTCAAATAATTCTATAGTGTTTAATTCTCAAATGTCTTACATTTGCTTTTACAATCTTGATATTACAACAAGGATTTGTTTAGGCTAATATTAAAACTAGTTTGCCTTCTTCCAGCATAAAATGATATGAGGGAGGACAGGTAAGAATTCAGAAGGGTGTTTCCTACCTGGTGCGCCAAGAGCAGGGAAAGAGAAATTGGTCGTGAATGAGGTACAAAGTATAAAGGTGAGAAGTCAAAAACTGATGAAAGAACAAGACTTTAATGAACCATGAACCTATGATTGCTGCATTTATTACCTTAACTCTGATTTCCTAGTCCTATAACAAGAACAAAAGCATATACCTAATACCAGCAAAAAGCTCTGCTATTGGCAATCATAAAATCTTGAAATCAGTTTTAGCTTCAAAAGCATAAGTCAAAAAGGTAAACTTCTGTAAAGGAAACACAAAATGCCACTATGTTGAAAGTATAAGTAATTATACTGTTCTGAATACTCCAGTCAAATTTAAAAAAAAGATTTCATTTGGAGGAAAACTAAATAAAAACTAAATAATAGATGGATTTACATGTTTCCAAATTAAGACACTGGACTTAGTGAAGAGGTAGTCAGGTTTATATTTATGTTGGCTGTTACTAAGAGCTATTTTTTCTTTTTCTTTTTTCTGAGCCTTTGATGATTTGACCGAGAGTCAAAAAAACCAAATGGAAAAAAACCAAGCCGAGTAATAAAAGGTTAGCATTGTCATCATCACAGTTGTTGGACATTTCATTTATCTAAAAACAGAGGAGCAAGTGGTTTCTAAAATCCAGGCCAAAAGCAAGTATAAAATACCACTTAGAGACCCAGTAATTTCCCATGAAGATTATACTCTTTAGTTGTTAGACAAGTGTTATTTAACAAATGAAACAAAAGACCTTTAAGTTTATATTATTACTCTCAGAAAATAAGTGGTTTTGAAAAATTAAATAGAAGGATCTCAAAGCTTGTATTGTTGCTAATCTACTCATTACCATTAGGTATTTACAGGGCCAAAATAATCCCTAGATTCCAAATACAGAATAAGAAAATTCAGTTCTATTCATCAGAGCATTTAAATCATGAAAGATCAATAGCCAGAGAAGGTGAATCATAAATTATTACAGATATGTTGAGATAATAAAATCTCTAACCTCAAGCCTTCAATTTGATGTCAGGTGACAATTTAGGAGAGGTTGTTCCTATGGTAAAATGTCACTACAGATAAAAGTATATAAAAATTCTATATTGCATTCAATATTACTTTTTAATATACTGCAATGCACTATAATACTCTAAGTATTTCTTCCCATTTAAAAATTTTACATTTAAATTGTGGAGTTTAACTAGTAAAGCTATCAATGTCATTTAGTAGCAGAGTAGCATCTCATAACCAGAGAAACATGGTGAATAGTTTTGCTTATTAAAAGCCACCATTTCAGTCCATCCCAGTTTACCAGATTCTACTCAAATCAATCAGCACATGACCTTTTACCATTCCGCCTAACTGTGATGACTACATTGGCAAGATGTACACTCTTAGATCTTACCTAAATGCAGACCTATTTAAGATGATGTATTATAAACTTGTACACTTGAAACCTGTATAATTTTATTAACCAATGTCACCCCAATAAATTCAACGAAAATTTAAAAAAGGAACATTATACAAAAATGCATTTTTATGTACCAAAGACAACCTAAAACTATACTAAAATATATTTGATATATTGATAGGAGAACAATACTGGTTGAAAGTAAATTTGTGTTGCGTTTAAGGTAACATAAAATGGAAAAATTTTGTGGTAGAAGAAACAACATTGTTGTATATTAAGGAAATATACTTTCCCATACCCTCATATAACATCAAAATAGAAGAGAATCAATAAAACCAATAAGCTCACTTCGGAAGAAAAACATAATTTTCTTTAGCCCAGAATTCTGAAAGCTTTTAACTTGTAATAATAAAATAAATTTTATTTTATGTGGGCCCCAACCAAGACATTAACAGTGTTGCTTTTTATATTCTACAATTACTGAAAAATGAGCCTCATTTCACTCCATTCTGCCACTGAGAATAGCAAACTTTCTTGCTGTGAAGTAGCAGCTTAGCATTTTTAAACTTCAAGTGATTTATTTGGCAGATTTCAGTCACTTGTGAAAATAATTCCTAATCTTTATATTCATAGCCTAAAGGAAGTCAGGACTAGTCAAATGGAAATCAGGGTACACCTAATATTCATTTTCCTTTGGAAGTAACTCCATGAGTACGTAACTTTGCATGAAGTTTAAATAAATTTGCCTAATACAGTTTATTTTCAGCTATACCTTTCTTTAAATATCTTTTGAAAGGGATTTTTCTGGTTCAGAATGTAGACAATTATTTATTTCCAAATGGCAGGCCATGAGATCTGACTGAAGAATGGTTTCAGAAAGTGATATATAAAGTTTAAAACACTTTCTTTAAATTAAAAATAAATTCCCCATAAATATGGTCAACTCATCTTTGACAATAAAACAAAGGCAATACAATGGAGAAAAGATAGTGTCTTCAAAAACTGGCCCTGGAACAACTGACATTCACATGTAAAAAAACCAAACCAAATCAAACCCCCAAAAAGGAATCTAGACACAGACCTCATACCCTTCACAAAAATGGATCAATGACATAAATATAAAATGTGAAACTATAAAACTCATAGGAGATAACATAGGAAGAACCTAGGCGACCCTGGGTATTGCAATGACTCTTTAGATACAACACCAAAGTCATGATCCATGAAAAAACTAGTTGATAAACTGGATTTCATTAAAAATACTTCTGTGAAAGACAACATCAAGAGAATTACAAGACAAGCCACAGATTGAGAGAAAATATTTGCAAAAGACATATCTGATAAAGGACAGTTATACAAAATAAAGGGTAGGGCAAATGTAGGTTTACAGTTGTTTGTATGGAAAATAATACAATAATTAATAAATAACAATACAAGAATAAGCTCTGTGTTTGGCATACTCACAACTGCAAACCTACTTTTGCCCCACTCTGTATACAAAAATATTTAAAATGCAACAATAAGAAAATAAAAATCTGATTACAAATGGATCAAAGATCTTAATAGACACCTCACTAAATAGGGTATACGGGTGGTAAACAAGCATATGAAATGATGTCCCACATGATATATCATCAGAAAAATAAAAATTACAATGAGACAATACTACATACATATTAGAATGGCCAAAATCCAGAACGCTGAAAACACCAAACAAAGACTTTGACAAAGATGTGGAGCAACACAAACTTTCATTCATTGCTACTGAAAATGCAAAATGATACAGCCACTTTGGAATGCAGCTTAGCAGTTTCTTACAAAATTGAACATACTCTTACCACCCACTAGAGCAATCTCACTCCTTGATTTTCAACCAAAGGAGTTGAAAGTTTATGTCCATACAAAAACCTGCACATGGGTGTTTATAGCTGCTTTATTGATAATTGACAAAACTTGAAAGCAACCAAGATGTCCTTCGGTAGGTGAATGGATCAAGTGTGGTGCATTCCAATAAGAGAATGTCATTCAGTGATAAAAAGACATGAGCAATCAATCAGGCCATGGGAAGACACGGGAAACCTTAAGAGTATATTACTGAGAGGGGCCAATGTAAAAAGGCTACATACTGTACAATTCCAAATTATAACATTCTTGAAAAGGCCAAATTATGGAGACAATAAAAAGATCAGTGGTTACTAGGAGTGAGGTAGGGAAAGAGATGAATAGTCAGAGAACAGAGGATTTTTAAGGCAGAGAAACACTCTGTGTGATATTATAATAATAAATGTATGTTACTATACTTTTGTCCAAACCTATCAGATAGACAACGTTAAGAGTAAACACTAAGGTAACCTTCGGACTTTGGGTGATTGATTTGTCAATGTAGGTTCATCCTTGGTAAATGTACCATTCTGGTGAGTAACATTGATAATGGGGTGGTTATTTAAGTGTAAAGGCCAGGTATGTATGAGACCTTTATGTAACTTCCTCTCAATTTAGTTGTAAACCTAAAACTGTTCTAAAAAATGAAGTCTATAAATAAAGTCTGTAAATAAAATTTATTTATAAAGTCTACAAATAAAATAAAAAAGAAATCCATATGCCTTAGATAATGAATTGAATGTTATTTGTTTTGTGTGAAAGTGTCTCTAAAACTGTTTAGGGTAAAATTCTATAAAAATCAACAATGTCTTAGCACCTGTAAATATAATTATTGACACAAGATCAACTAGCTTTCTAGTATTACATATTAATAGTATGTGTAGATATTTGAACCCCTTTACATTGTTATGGATCATGTAATTAAACAGTAAGATAATAAATTAGTTACTTTATCTGAGATTTGCATTTATTAACAGCTGAGCCAAGTGAGTGAATAAAAATTTAAATTTTATACCCTGTGCTTGTGGACATTTTGAAGTTTTATAAAGGTATATTCCTTAGCAAAAAGTTTAATTGCTTAGAAATTAATGGAAGCAATTATAACTCAGTTTAGGCAAAATTTAATATCTAGAGAATTACAACAATTGCATAAGGACTTTATTTTTATTTTTTTTTAAATATTTTTATTGACTTATTTAAAAAAAATTTTAAATTATTATTTTTATATTTTTTATTGATTTTGGAAAGAGGAAGGGAGAGGGAGAGATAGAAACATCAATGATGAGTCATTGATTGGCACACCCCTGCTGGGGATAGAACCTCCATCTCCTGGATCATAGGTAGATGCTCAATCACTGAGCCATGCCAGTAGGGCTTTTATTGATTTTTAGAGAGCGAAAGGGAGACGGAGAGAGAGATAGAAACATCGATGAGAGAGGAACATTGATTGTCTGCCTCCTGCACGTCCCCTACTGGGAAATGGGCCGGCAACCGGGGCATGTGCCCTGACCTGAATCGAACTGGTGACCTCTTGGTTCATGGGGTTGACATGCAACCACTGAGCCACAGCAACTGGGCAGGGCTTAACTTTTTAACTTACTTATTTAAAAACATTTATTCAGAACCCATTAAATATTAGAAACTAGGTTAGACAATAGAAATATAAAGGGAGGAGGGAAGTTGGTGGTACTCTGAAAAGAAGCAGAGCATCCTTGCTTCTAGCCACAGACTGGATTTACAGCTAAAATACTGCATAGCCAGCTTGTAAAAACAAGAGAAATATACCTGAGTGGACATATTTCAAGTAAGGAGCACTGAAAAATATCATAGAGTCTGGTAAGAAAGGGGGTAGGTAGAAAGGGGGAGTCTCCCTGAAGCCAGTGCTGGTGTCTGAGCCCAGAGGGCTAGAGGCTGCAAAGCTCCCTCCCCTTGGGAGTGTGTACTGGCATCCAAAAGCTGTGATCTCAAACCCGGAGCAGAGGAGAAGGGAAGGAGAGCCCGTGCGCAGAGGGCAGAAGGACCCAGGGGAACAGTGTGCCTGTGAGGAGGAGACTGCACCTTCCTAGTGAAACAATGTGCCTAATGGTGGCAACTGGGACAGGAGAGTTTCACCCCAGGTACTGACTGCAGGAGAGGCTGTCCCCAGGGTGTGGTTTCTGAATAGAAAGGGGCCAGAGGGCTGCACTCAGTAGCAACCTAAAGGGACCCTCTGCCTTCCTGTAAGGCATTGTATAGAACCCCGGAAAGCATTTTAACTGTGTGGCACGTGAAAGGGGAAGAGAACCCTCCCCCTGCCAGAGAGGGACCAGAGACACCAGCAGGGGCAGGTAGGGACTCCAGCTGCTGGAGCTGCCAGTGGGGTGAATCAGAGTTTTGACCTGTTCTGAGGGGAGCCAGGATAGCTTGCAAGGAGCTGCCCCAGCTTTACTAAGATCAGCTGTGCAGAAGATCTGTATGGGGCTGACTTTGTGACCCCTCCAGCTTGGTTCCGAGGCGCCAGGGCACCTGAAACTCGTAGGGTGGGTTCTCTGCCTATTTGTTGCTTTGTGCATTTTTGAGTTTTTGATTGCTGAATGGGCATCTACCTTCCTGGCTTGCACTGGGGAGACAGACCAGCAAAAGCTGGGATTTGTGTCTGCATTGTGGAGAATTTGAACTGAGCCTCCTGTGATATCAGCCAACAAGAACTGGAAAAGGAGGGGTGGAGCACACCAACCACTCCTGCAGGCTAGGGGCACCACCCCAACAGGAAAGGGGCTGGTTTAGCTCACTGAAGCCCTAGATATCCCCCCACAGGGCACAGCCCTGAGGGGAAAAGAACAGATCACAGGATGACAATACAAGAGTAAGACTCTCAGGGACTATTGTTTGGAAACTGGAGGAAAAGCTTAAAACCCCTTCTAGGGGCTGGGTAGACAACGTGCTCACCAGAGTCTTCTTTAATCAACCCTTCTGAGTCCAGGCCGCTGAAACTGCCCATACAGAAAAGGCAACAGACCGAATTCAATCTGCGATTGCAGCAGGCCATTGTATGGGGAACTAGAATTGGAGGACTGGGTAGAGACTGAGGAGTTGGCTTTGAAGCAAAGACTAACTTCCCCACAGTGAGTACCTGACAACGAAATGTCTAATTAAGGGGAGCAATATCCCGAGCTACACTTGCCATTCTGCACCCTAAAGACTCTCTTCAGAAGACTCTGGAGTAAGACCAGGCAACCACAAGGGGGAGGCAAAATAGCAGACAGGTGGAGGTGGTCCACCGAGAGCCTCAGATCAGCCAACTACCTAAAGACACCAGAGCTAAACCTAGACAGCTGCTGACATTGGGTGACACACAAGTACCTCCCAGGAGACCCAAAATCAGCCTAGAAAACAGAGAGCCTCAGACAACAGAAGCTGCCCAGATGAAACTCACCTGGTTGACTTTTTTTTTTGAAAAAAGATGGCAAAGGAAAACATTTTTAAAAAAAATTTTCTAATTGTTTTTGATTTTTTGATATTTTTGTTAGGATTTGTTTTGTCTTGCTTTGCTTGTTTTTTGTTTTGTTTTGTTTTATTACCAAGATTTTCTTGATATTCTCTGCTTTATCACTGGGATATTATCATTATAAACAATAAGTTTATTCCTTTTTATTCTCTGTCTTCCTGTCTTTTTGTTTGTTTGCATTTGTCTTTTTGTTTTATTTTTATTTTTTATTTTTCAACCACTTTCCCATTCCTACTCTCTACCCTTATTTTTTTGCTCGCCCTTCTCACCCTTCTTTCCTTTCAGAATCTTGTTTCTACCCCTTTTATCTCCCAGTAGCTTATCTATTTTTTACTTATTATTATTATTTTTATTACCAATAATATCCTTTTCTCTTTCTTTTTTGCTTTAGCATTTGTGTTCTTGCTTCGCTCTCACAATTCTACTTTCTCTTGGGTTGTTTTCATTGTGATTGTCAAGATATTTCAGGATATTTTGTAAGTTACTGTTTGTTTCCTGGGAGTTTGGTTGTGTTTCATTTTGCCCTGTCAACACCTGTACAACAGCTCACATGATGTTGTGGCTGAGCTTCAGCATTAGCCAACTTGAGAGAAGAGTCCTCCCATGAACGGGTCAACAACAATCTAGACCCAATCACAACAGGAGAACCCAAAGAACCTACAAAAGGAACACCCACAAAAGGGACATACCTAGAGCAAATATCACAGAAGTATAAGGAAAATACACCTCTGGGTCCCATTGGACATACACTACAAAATCCCACCCCACAAGACTGGGAGACAGTAAATATATCTAATATACAGAGATAAACACTAAGAGTCACTAAAATGGGAGACAAACAACCCCCAAACTAAAGAAAAGGAAAAAATCACCAGAAAAAGACCTTGATGAGATGGAGGTAAGTGAGTTATCAATAGAGTTCAGAGTAATGGTTATAAAGATGTCCAAGGAAATTAATGAGAAACACAAGACTCTTAATGGGAAGGTCCAGGAACTTAGTGAAAGCTTCATCAACATGAAAAAAGATATAGATATGAGAAATAATAACCAGGCCAAAATGAAGACTAATATATCTGATTTCAAGAATATGCTGGAAGGAATTAAAAGTAGGCTCAGTGAAGCAGAGGACAGAATAAGTGACTTAGAGGATAAGGTAGAAAAAAAAACACTCAATCAGGGCAGCAAAAAGAAAAAACACTAAAAGCATGAGGACAGTTTAAAGGAACTTTGGGACAATCTAAAGCAAAACAACATTCTCATCATTAGGGTACCAGAAAGGGAGGAAAGTGAGCAAGAGATAGAGAACTTGGTGGAAGAAATAATGACAGAAATCTTCCCAAGCTGTGAGGGACAAAGCCACACAAGTTCAGGAAGCACAGAGGGTTCCAAACAAGAGGAACCCAAAGAGACCCACTCCAAGACACATCATAATTAAAATAGCAAATGTCAAGGACAAAGAGAATATTAAGGGCTGCAAGAGAGAGACAAGCAGCGACCTACAAGGGAACACCCATAAGACTGACAGCATATTTCTCACCAGAAACACTTCAGGCGAGAATGGATTGGCATGACGCATTCAAAGTAATAACAAGCAAGAACATGCAACCAAGACTGCTTTATCCAGCACGACTATCAATTACAACTGAAGGTGAAATAAAGAGTTTCCCAGACAAAAGAAGGCTAAAGGAGTTCAGTACCACCAAACCAGCATTACAAGAAATGCTAAAAGGACTGCTTTAAGAAGAAGAAGAAGAAATATTGAGAGAAAGGTACATCCGCATAAAGGGGGAAAATGGCATTAAATAAGTATATATAAATAATAATCTTAAATGTAAATGGAATAAAGGCTCCAATAAAAAGACATAGGGTAGCTGAATGGATAAGAAAACATGACCCATAGATATGATGTCTGCAAGAGACCCACCTGCGAGCAAAATATTCATACAGGCTAAATGTGAAGGGATGGAAAAAAATATTCCATGCAAATGGAAAGGTAAAAAAAAGCTAGAGAAGTAATACTTCTGACAAAATAGACTTCAAAATAAAGACCATAACAAGAGACAAAGAAGGTCACTACATAATACTAAAGCGATCAGTACAGCAGGAGGAAATAACCCTTACATATGCATCCAATATAGGAGCACCTAAATATATAAAAAAATTCTTGGTGGATTTTAAGGGGGAGATTGACAGCAACACAATCATAGTGGGGGACTTTAACACCCCACTGTCATCATTGGACAGATCATCAAGGCAAAAAATTAACAGGAAAACACAGAACTTAAATGACTCACTAGAGATCATGGATTTAATTGACATTTACAGAACATTTCACCCCAAAGCAGCAGAATACACATTCTTCTCAAGTGCACATGGAACATTCTCAAAAACAGACCACATGTTAGGGCACAAGGCAAGTCTCTACAAATATAAGAAGATTAAAATCATATGAAGCATCTTCTTGGATCACAATGGCATGAAACTAGAAATCAACCACTATAAAAAAACTCAAAAATATTCAACACATGGAGGCTAAATAGCATGTTATTAAACAATGAATGGGTTACCAAGGAGGTCAAGGAAGAAATCAAACACTTCATGGAAAGTAACAAAAATGAACAGACAACAACCCCAAATCTATGGAACATGGCCTGTAAGGAAAATTCATAGCATTACAGGCCTATCTCAAGAAACAAGAAAAGATCTAATGAACCATCTAACACAACAACTAAAAGAACTAGAACGAGAACAGCAAGAAAAGCCCCGAGGAAGTAGAAGGAAGGAAATAATAAAAATCAGAGCCGAAATTAATGACATAGAGACTAAAAAAAAATACAAAAAATCAATGAAACCCAGAGCTGGTTCTTTGAAAAGGTGAATAAGATTGATGCACCTTTATCCAGACTCACTAAGAAACAAAGAGAGAGGACCCAAAGAAATAAAATCAGAAATGAAAGAGGCGATATAACAACTGACCCAACAGAAATACAAAGGATTGTAAGAAAATACTATGAGCAACTGTATGCCAACAAATTGGACAACACAGGGGAAATGGACAAATTCCTAGAAGCATACAGCCTTCCAAAGCTGAATCAAGAAGAGGCAGAAAACCTGAATAGGCCAATAAAAACTAATGAAATTGAAGCAGTAATCAAAAAACTCCCAGCAAACAAAAGTCCTGGACCAGATGGATTTACAGGCGAGTTTTACCAAACATTCAAAGAAGAATTAACACCTATTCTATTCAAACTATTCCAGAAAATTCAAGAGGAGGGAGAACTCTCAAACTCTTCTTATGAGGCCAGCATCATCCTAATCCCAAAACCAGATAAAGACACTACAAAGAAAGAAAATTACAGGCCAATATCCCTGATGAACAAAGATGCTAAAATCCTCACTAAAATACTAGCAAACCGGATCCAGCAATACATTAAAAAGATCATACATCATGACCAAGTGGGATGTATTCCGGGGATGCAAGGCTGGTACAACATCCGCAAATCAATAAATGTGATACATCACATAAACAAAATGAAGGACAAAAATCATATGATCATATCAATAGATGCAGAAAAAGCATTTGACAAAATCCAGCACCGATTTCTGATAAAAACTCTCAGCAAAGTGGGAACAGAGGGATCATACCTCAACATAATAAAGGCCATATACGACAGACCTACAGCCAACATCATACTCAATGGGCAAAAACTAAAACCATTTCCCTTAAAAACAGAAACAAAACAGGGATGTCCACTTTCACCACTCTCATTCAACATAGTTCTGGAAGTCCTTGCCACAGCCATCAGACAGGAAAAAAAACATAAAAGGTATCCAAACTGGAAAGGAGGAAGTAAAACTGTCATTATTTGCAGATGACATGATATTGTACATAGAAAACCCTAAAGACTCCATCAAAGTACTTCTAGATTTGATACATGAATTTGGCAAGGTAGCTGGATACAAAATTAATATCCAAAAATCAACAGCATTTTTACATGCTAACAATGAACTCTCAGAAAGAGAAACTAAAAAAAAAAAAAAAAAATATACCATTTACCATTGCAACTAAAAAAAATAAGATACCTAGGAATAATATTAACCAAGGAGGTAAAAGACCTGTACTTGGAAAACTATAGGACACAGAAAAAAGAAATAGAGAAAGATATAAATGAGGGGAAGAATATACCATGCTCATGAATTAGAAGAATTAATATTATTAAAATGTCCATACTCCCCAAAGCAATCTATAGATTCAATGCAATTCCTATTAAAATACCAACAGCATATTTCACAGAGCTAGACCAGCATATTTCACAGAGCTAGACCAAATATTCCAAAAATTTATATGGAACCAAAAAAAACTCCAAATAGCTGCAGCCATCTTGAGAAAGAAGAACAGAGTGGGAGGGATCACTTTACCAGATATCAAACTATACTACAAAGCCATTGTAATCAAAACAGCCTGGTATTGGTACAACACACATATAGATCAATGGAACAGAACAGAGATCCCAGATATAAACCCACACCATTATGGTCAGTTAATATTTGACAAAAGAGGCAAGAGCACACTATGGAGTAAAGACACTCTCTTCAATAAATGGTGCTGGGAAAATTGGACAGGTACATGCAAAAAAATGAAACTAGATCACCAATTTATTCCACACACAAGAATAAATTCAAAAGGATAAAAGACTTAAATATAACTTGTGAAAACATAAAAATCATGGGAGAAAACATAGGCAGTAAAATCACAGACATCTCATGTAGTGGAATTTTCACTAATACATCTCTTAAGGCAAGAGAAACAAAAGAAGAAATAAATAAATGGGACTACATCAAACTAAAAAGCTTCTGCACAGCAAAAGAAATCAGCCTCAAAATACAAAGGAACCCACAGTCTGGGAAAACATATTTGCCAAGAATGTAAGGGGCTAATTTCCAAAGTGTACAAAGAACTAATACAACTCAACATCACTAATCATCAGAGAGACATACTTTAAAACCACAATGAGGTATCGCTTCCCACCTGTCAGAATGGCACCATCAACTAATCAACAAATGACTTGTGGTGGCGAGGGTGTGGAGAAAGGGGAACCCTGGTACCCCGATGGTGGAAATGCAGACTGGTGCAGCCACTATGGAAAAAAGTATGGAGGCTCCTCACAAACTTAAAAATGGAACTGCCTTTGACCCAGTGATCCCACTTCTAGAAATATATACTAAAAATCCTGAAACACTAATCAGAAAGAACTTATGCACCTCTATGTTCATAGCAGTACAATTTATAATAGCTAAGATCTGAAAACAGCCCAAATGCCCATCAGTAGATGAGTGAATAAAAAAGCTGTGGGACATTTACACCATGGAATACTATGCAGCTGTAAAGAAGAAGGATCTCGCACACTTTGAGACAGTATGAATGGACCTGGAGAAAATTATACTAGTGAAATAAGCCAGACAGAGAAAGACAAATATCATATGATCTCACTTATATATAGAATCTAAAGAACATAGTAAATTGATGAACAAAATAGATTCAGTGACATAGAAGCATGGAACAGACTAACCAATCTCAGAAGGAAGGTGGGGGTGGGTGGGGAGAAATTAACCAAAGAATTTATATGCATATATGCATAACCCATGTACGCAGACAATAGTGTGATGAAGGCCTGGGGCGGGGAGTGGGTGTGGGGTAGAAGGGGTCAATGGTGAAAAAAAAGAGAACATCTATAATATTTTCAACAACAGAGATAAGTTAAAAAAATCCAAAAAAAAAGAAAGGAAGGATGAGTTAAGTTTCTCTTAAAAAATACAGACATCCACATATATATTTATGATAAGTATAATAATGTTATAAAAAATAACAGCTTATATAACATTTACTATGTAACAGACACTGGTCTAAGTTCTGTACTTACATTAATTTTATCTTCAAGATGATTTTGTGAGGTAAATTTACTATTGCAATCCTCATTTAATGAGTAAAAAAATAGTTACCAAGGGGCAAGTGATTTGTCCACAGTTATACAGCTAATGTCTCTTATCATAGGGCGGAAACAATAAGGAAATCAGTGCATACAAAAAAGAATGTGTCAAGTCACCTAAGGCTGCTTTAAATTATGAGTCATAGAGATGCATCAGAGGGACAGCTGACAAAATTTTGCAAGAAATGCCCAAGTTTCAGGGTGGTGGTTGGTATTTGAGATATCTTTGAAAGATGATAAAACATTCAAAATCAAGGGCTGGGAGTCATGGGCAGTCAAACAACATAACCAAGTGTGGACGTGGGAAAGCACAGGTCCTGTTTGGTGAACAGTGGGTTCCCCAGCTTCACTAGAGGGAGGGGACAACAGAGGCCTGTCCCTGAGCGCACACAGACGCTCGCTGCCCAGCTCGTCCTGGCCCCTCTGAACTTCCCGCCTTCAGGTGGGGCTGAGAGCCAGGCCCTCACAATGCAGCTGGCAGAGCGCACCCCGAGAGGAGCGCTGTCTTGGCTATTACCTGACTTAGGAGGAAAAGAAGGCCCACTCTCAGTCGCCAAAGAAGAAAAGAGCAAACAGCAATAATGGCATCTGAAAGCCCAAGCAAGGCATCCTACACCCATGTCATAGCTGTGTGGATGCTGTGGAGGAGGGCTAATGGAGGCACTGGTGTCAGGGGCCAGAGAAAACAGGTGGCATTCAGCAAAAATGGCTCCAGGCTTCCCTGTTTGTTTTCCTCTGCTGCTCCTACTTGCAAAAGAGCCAGGTATTTTTTTAGAAGCAGGAGTCAGACAGGTTTTTACATTTGGCTTGGATACAAATGCAGTGAAAAATATCTTATAGATGTTTCTTATGTTCTGAGAAATAAAAAATGGGGTGAATGGAGAGATGTTATAATCAGAAAATCTTGCTTTAGGCCCCAATCTTTGAGAAAAAAAAAACAAACAAAACCTGTTGTAAGATGAAAATGTTACAAGTAAAAACATGGGTTTCACAGTAATATTGTTTGATAACTTAATGGGATGTGTCTCCTTGGTACCAGAGAACTAAAGTGTATGTGCCTCTCATTCCTTCAAAATCTACCTCAAGCACTATATACAATTATGTGTTACTATAGTCATATCACAAATAGGATAACAGAGCTCGTATCACAAATTGGATACCAGAACTCATATCACAAATGGGATAAAAAAGGCAGAGAAAATTTTTTTAATGATTTGTTTGAGGTCACTAGATGAAGGGCGTTTCTTCTAATTAGTTTTATCCACAATTCCTTTCTGAGATATATGTAATATATGGCTAGAATCACTGGATTTAGGAAAATCTCGATTACACTTCTCTACATTTATAAAGCAATTAATACTTTCAAAGCAGTTTCATGTATATCACCATCCTCATATCAACCCTACCAGTTAGACAGGGGGAGTCTTACCGATGAAGACAGATGAAGCGATAGTGGCTTAAAAGACAAATACCCTATGATTTCACTTATATGTGGAATCCAAAGAGCAAAATAAATGAACAAATAAAATAGGAACAGGCTCATAGATAAGAGAACAGACTGATGGGTGCCAGAAGGGAGGAGTTTGGAGGACTGTGAGAAAAAAACGTGAAGGGATTAAGAAGTACAAATTGGTCATAACAAAGTAGTCACAGGGATGTAACGTATGGCATAAGGAATATAGTCAATAATACTGTAATAACCATGTGTGGTGCCAGGTGGCTACTTGAAATATTGCGGGGAATACTTACTAAAGTGTATGATTGTCTAACCAGTATGCTGTACACCTGAAACTAAGACAAAATAGTAAGAAATGTGAACTGTAATTAAAAAATAATATAAAGAGATGGTGGCTTGTCCACGGCTCAGAGTATATAAAGGAGAGATTCAAATCCAGGACATCCCAGGGCCTGGGGTTTGTATATTGTGGATCCAAGTCCAGTGTTTTTTACACTACAACACTGTGCTTTTTATCAAAACTCTCTGTATTGTAAACAGATGACATTAAAAGAGACCTAGTGAAAGTAATATATATCTGCAAAAGAAACTTTTTATTCAGTGAAGAAATCATATCCAACTACAGATCAAAGTTCTGTTCTATAAATGATAATGAAGGTCTAAAAATTTATGTTGGTGGTAAAAATGAAATTTATCTCCTCTATCTTTGACTAATAATGTACTTTTCAGAGAATGTCAATAAGAGAAAATTATGAAGTTAATCCAACAAAAATCTATTAATCAATTAAAATCCTGTGATACAGTTCAGGATGGATGACCACAATGACTTTAAAGTCATTTAAAGATGACTGAATATTCCCGATGATAGAGGGGTATGTATTTTATTGTCTACTTACCTGCAATTTAATTTTCCAGAACATGTTACCATTTTCAACAGAGAAACATATTTGTCAGGTAGACTATTTACCTGTCTTCTGACATATATATTAAAAAAAAAGAAATAAAAGTAAAAATCCACAAATTATAGTAATATTTGTTTAAGTGTTCTGACGGGAAGACTAAAATTAACTGTAAATTATGGTTTCAGATTACTTTACTTCCCTGGCTCCCATCACCACAGAACATTTTATATCCATGCTTCCTTTCTTATTTCCTGAATCTTTAGCCAACATTTCAAAGATAAGCCAAAGCACTTAGCCTTTTAGCACTGAGCTGTCTCTGGAACACTTTTGTTTGACAGCCAACTTTTCCAGTGCTAAACCTACATACAGGTCATTTGCTAAAATGCAGGTATTGGATTTGTGCTTGTTTCTTCTAATTACTTTTATCTGGTCAAATTGCTGTCCAGATAAGCATTTCTACTTCATCAAATATTTAACAGATGATAATATAGATATTAGGTATTATATCTTAGGAATTACATTTCATCACCCTTAAGTAACCTTATTCTTTTTCAGACTTGCCCAATAGCTCTATGTTTTATTATTCTTTTACTTTTAAAAAGAAATAAATACAAGCTGGGACCCTTCAGTCCAACGCTCAAACCACTGAGCCAAACCAGCCAGGGCAATGAGACCCTTACTTTAGCCAAATGCAATGCCCCTTGACTCAGGTTACCCCTATGATATCCTTTGTGAACTGCACTAACTAAAAAAAGTGTGGGCCAGGTTTACTAGAGATAAAAATACAGTTGGAAGGCAATTTAAGTACATCATATGTCATGAAAAGATTATCTGTCAGGAAGATCAGAAAAAAGTGAATTTAAAATTATGGCATCCTACTCAGAACCACCTAGTTATTTGTGACTGGGTTCAGAAATCCATTTCACATTTAATCTTCATGTCTTATGTGACAAGACCTATACAAAAAAGCACTGGAGATTTCCAATCACTGAAGTGTCCAGTTTATACTGTACCCTGTACTGGAAAGAGTAATCTGGATTATTGCATTTTGGGAGGTTGAGACCAAAGACAACTTTAAGATGCGGAGCAGTATCAGATAGTATAGTGATCTTGGCTATGGATGCACATTAAATTCAGGTGGGGAGCTTTTGTAAACTACCTATTCCAGGCCCCAGCTAAGACCAACTAAATTGGAGTCTCCAGAGGTGGCACCCAGTCAACGGTATTTATCAGTGGCTCTGTTGAGTATCCAGGAGCAAGAACCATGAGGATGGTGAATTCAAGCACAGATTCGGAGTGAGATTATCTAAAGTGGCTCTTAACTATCAACTATGAACAAGTTGCTTAATCTTTCTTAGAACTAGTTTTCATCTGTTTGAAAGGTTAGATAAGGTAATCTTTGACATAGATTAAATATTATTAGTATTTTGCAATGGGGAGAAAGCCATCTGATGAACAGGTGAAGTGTGACAGCAGGCACCGATTTCTGAAACTGATTTTGGTTCTTGGACCCTAATACATGATGCATTCTTGATTTTCACTATCATATCATCTCCTATAATAGAACTTACTTTTTTTTTCTTTATAGGTAACGTTGGGACTTTTTGAAACAATAGAGCAGTATGGTTATGAGTATGAACTCAGGAGCCAACATTTAAATTCAAATTCTGACTATGCCTTCTATTAGCTCTGTGATATTGGCCACAAATACTGAACTTTCTATCCCTCAATTTTCCCATCTTTAAAATGGGTTACTAATAACACCTGCCTTAGAGGAATGTTGTGATGAGTAAATGTGTTAACACATACTATATATAAAGCATTTAGTATGTTCCTAGCACCTTGTAAAGTACCCAGTAAATGTTAACTATCATGATGATGATGATAATGATAAAGATGATATTAGTAGTCAACACTTTTACTGATGTTTCAATTACAAATGTCTATTTTCCACGAGTGGAAAAAATCCAACACTGTGCCAAATGGACCTTTGCATTGTTCTTAGTTTTTCTCCTACACCATGTCCACCAGAGCCAAGTATGGAGAATAAAATTTTCAAAAAACACGGTTCAAAGCTCTCTGATTTTTCTGCTAGTCCACAGAATTTTTGGAAATAATGATTCAAATCCATAACCACTTCTTGAAAATGGCCCAAAAGATCATGTTTTATTCATATTAAACTAGTAACATCTTCTTATATATGAATTTATTTTATAAATATGTCATGGTCATATATCATATGGTTATATATGATCAAATATTAATGTTGATATTAAGGGCAAATTAAGAGAATCCATAAGTATTGCTATGTTGCAGTTCTTGAGGGTTTAATAAAAATATTCTTTTAAAAAAAAATATATATATATTTATTGATTTCAGAGAGAGGGAGAGAGAGGGAAGGAGAGAGAAACATCAATGATGAGAGTCATTGATGGGCTGCCTCCTGCAGGCCCCCGACTGGGGATCGAGCCCGCAACCCGGGCATGTGCCCTGACTGGGAATCGAACTGCGATCTCCTGGATCCTAGGTCGATGTTCAGCTGCTGAGCCACGCCCGGCCGGGCAATAAAAATATTCTTAATGACATCTTTAGATATTTTGAGTAAAGAGATGCTTGGTTTTCCCCAAATAGTGTTGAATATCATATTTAGCATTCTATATTATTTTTGCATGTTTAATCAAAATTTAAGAAAAATATTGTGTAATTTATGAACTTACTATGTGTTTCCCTACCGTAGGTATGAGATAGTGTTTTATCACAACCAAAATGCATATGGAGGATGCCACGTCTTCGTGTCAAGAATCCGAATGGATATCACAGTTAGCAACCAATACGTGTTTACAGCTAAAGCTGTGGAGGTGCTGGTCATAAGGATTCACTATAACAAATCCCTTCTGACAAAAGGCACATCATCTTTTATTGCTTTCCATGCTTTGAGGGCTTTAATTTTTCTAAAGCCAAACAAGGTCTTTTCAGATCATTTTTACTTGACAGTTAATGTGCCAAAAGGTATTCTTTCTGAAATAAATACTAGTATGCGCTATTAAAAACACCTCAAGGCAAAGCAGGCAACTTATTAACTTTGACTTTATGAGGCTTCACGAATTACATCTTGCGGAAGGCAAATAAAATCCTTGTATCTGTCACTGCCTTTTTCATAATACTTCACAGCTGCCATTAAAAAAATAGTCCTCTGCTGAAGCTTCTAGCAATGGCTGGTCCATGAAAGGGAAATAAAATGTAGAGGAAAGTGGTTATAGAGATATATTTTCCATAGGATTGCAAATGCAGGTGTCAGAAGCTTAAATAACATTTTTTCACTGCCATGTGCCAAGTTTGTTATATATGGAAGAGATTGCCACCAAGCTGTCTTTTAACTGATGTCTCAGTGTTCAGCCTGAGAGCCAGCATCTATGAATTCATAACCCAATATATTGGAGGCAGTGTCCATTCATGCATTCAAGAAATAAATTGAGCACCTACTATGTGCCATGCAGTATTCTGCATAATAAAGATATAGTGGTAAATAAAATGGGATAAGATTCCTGCCTCCATGGAACTTCATTCTAGTGGTGGTCAGACAGATAATAAATAAATATATAATATGCCAAGTAATTATAATTGCTATGGAAAAAGTAAATGGGCACAGGTGATGCCAGAGTGGAACTGTTATTTTACATAGATCAAGTAGTTCATACATATATGGCTATGAAATATATATTTGAATATGAAATAAACACATATACATGCATATATGTGTGAATATGCATACATAAATTTCCCATCCCCTATATTTTGCACTGTACATGTTCCTTCAGACCTTGCCCCTTCCTCACAGAAAGTGTTGATGTTCTCTCTTCTTGACAATGGATAGGCCTTCGTAGTTTCCTTGACTAAAGAGGAGAACAGAAGTGTCTCTATGTTACTTGTGAAGCTTGACTCTCTTTCAGGATGTTCACTCTTAAAACTCAGCCACCAGGCTATGAGACCGATCCACACTCAAATGGAGAGGAACAGAGGCATAGTACCAGTTGAGCTCTTAGTTTAGAGCTTCAATTGCCAGATGTGTGAGTGATCCATATTTGAATGTTTACTACAACCCTCTTTTACGCTGCTTCAACTGAAGTCATTTGGAACAAAGATGAATGTCCCCTACTGAGCCTTGCACAAATTGCAGACTTATAAACAAAATCAATCATCATCATGGTCTTGATCCACTAAGTTTTGGGATGGCTTGTTACACAATAATATATTGCCAGGACAAAACATACAAATATACATAATTGATTAGTTAAAGCTCAATTCAGTGTGTTCCTTCCAATTTTAAGGATTAGATGGCAAATAAAACAACTTGAAAATAACTTCAGTGACTTAGAAAGGGACCATTGTGCTACCCACAATAGCTATGATAAATGACAGCATGGCCTGTTTTAGTAGGGTTACATCCTTGCTTGGGGGTGTGAGGTGAATTCTTAGAGAAGGACTGGACATTTCCTCTGAAGTTGCTTTGAGTCCTGTGTTCAGGTTTGCCCAGTGAAGCATGAAACCTGAGGTAAAACTTGTGCATTGAAGCTTTGCTAGTTAGAGATGTATAACTTGGAACAAGTCATTTAACCTTTAAGAATCTCTTGTGTGTGTGTGTGTGTGTACACACACATATATACACATATGTATATGGTTGCAAGGTTAACAATAGTAATAATAATTGCTACTATTTTCAGTCCATATTATTTGGTAGGTCCTGAACTATGTGCTTTTCTTACACCATCACCTTTGTTCTTAAACCATGCAATTTCTTAAGTACTATAGTTATCTCCTTTTATACAGAGGAAGAAACCAACTTATGGAGAGATTCAGTAGCCCAAGATCAAATGTAAATATTGGAGTGGGATTTACAAACCAAGATTTTTGGCTAGCAGAGTCAGGTCTCTTAATCACTAAGTGGCATATCAAATAAGATCATATACATGACAGATGTAAAGTGCTGAACACATATAAGTGAATGAAGAAGCAGGATAAGATTGGACATATGAAAGGAGCAGAAGTACTCTAGGAAATGAATTGAGGGAGAATTTTGGAAAGGTTGGATGCAGCTGGAATTGACCACATTACTGTTATAAGGTGTGAAGCCCCAAAACAGAGGAGTTGGGAGATAGGCAGCCCAAATGCCATGTTCCAGTTCTGAAGAGTAGGGTTTCAGAGAGATGGGCTAGAGAACAATCATAGAGGAATGAAGCAAAGGGCCCCTCTCTTGGTTTTGGTGTCCTGTAGTACATTGATTACTGGCTTCCTAATGATCTCCATGTTTGAATCCCCAGAAATTGTGAATATGTTCCCTTTTATGGCAAAATGGACTTTGCAGATGTAATTCTATTAAGAGTCTCAAAATGGTGAGATTATCCTAGATTATTTTAGTAGGCCTGATATAATTACAGAGGTGCTTATAAGAGGGAAGGTAATATGAAGGTGGAAGCAGGGAAGGATTTGAAGATGCTACACTCTTAGCATGAAGATGGGGAATGGGACCATTAGTCAAGAAATGCAAGAGTGAAGGAAGCCTTTAGAAGCTGGAAAAAAGGAAGGAAACAAATTCTTCTCTAAAGCCCATAGGAAAAAACTAGCCCTGCCAAAATCTTGACTTTAGCTCACTGAAACTTATTTTAGACTTCTGACCTCCAGGACCATATGAAAATGAATCTCTGTTTTTTTAAACCACGAAATTCATGGCAAATTGTTACAGCATCCAGAGGAAATAACCTGGTGCATAAGTAGGTTAACATGTGCAGAGGCTTGGAAAAGTGCACCTCTGCCAGCACTGTGACATCAAGATCTCTAGACATCTAGGGAACTTCACACACACACACAAAATTATCAAAATATCTCCAAACTGGAGGTCAGGACAGTGTTCCACTGAATGTCTAGTAAAAATCATGAATAAAGATCCAAATCCTGTCATTTGACAATGAAATTTGGAACCACATGGGAAGTTAGAAGACAATAGGGCAATGTCTTAAACTTTCCAGGAGAAAATGATTTCCAAACTTGATTTTTATATCCTGCCAAATTATTAAGCAAGGGTTAAGTCAGGCTATAGATACTGTCAAAATGTTTTATGGCCCATGCACCCTCTCTCAGAATGTTATGGAAGAATGTGTTCTTTAAAATACATACAGAAGTAAATGAGGAAACAAGCTGATATGGGATCAAGGAAAGAGATGATTCAAACATGAGAGCTAGTGGCTGGAAGATGTTAGTTGGCCCAGAAGGCTACCCATATGGATTAGAAAAGAATGGTTCAGGAAAAGATGAAATTGATAGATCATCTGATGATTCTGAATGCACTGAGTTGACTATTTCAGAGGGATTGGGTATGAATTGCTTATTAGTGATGCAGGGTATGAAGCAGCAAGCAAACAAGAACAATAAAATTAGGTCATACAAACTCCAGGGAGAAAGTCGTGAAACAAGATAGCAAACGTAATAATTGTTCTCTGAATGGCTCAACTGTGAATATTACTTATAATATTCAAACATGGAATAAAATCTAACCAAAATGAAGGATATAACTATATTGAGAAGTTGGGGGTGGGGGTCGGAGTGGGAATAAAGGTATGTTGGAGATCAATGACTTCAACTCCTTAGGTATGAAGATGTGCAAGAGTTAAATTCCCAAATTCGATAGTAGCAAGTTGATACATGATATCTAAAACTACTAATCAAGAGCTAATAGTATAAAATATTTATTTAGAAAAGTGAAAGCAAGTATATATGTAAAAAAAAACACAAAACAGCACAAAGAAATAAATGTGGTGCCTCTGGGGCATCACAATTGCAAGTGAAAAAAGTAAAATAGACAACATCTATTTTTTTTTGTTAAACCTTGTAGAATTATCTGACTTTTCACCTGGGTCCACATGAAACTTTCATACAATAAAATATTTAAATTTTTGTTTCTTTTATTTCACTCTAATTAAGGAATCAAATTTAAAAGTAAATGTACTCATAGAGATGAGAAAGATATAATTTTCTGGTGATAAATGAAATAAAAGAATCAGGAGGGACCGGTCTCTGCTTTGCCAGCAATGAGTTGGGTGTTTTTCCTAATCTACAATATGAAGGAGTTGAAGTCATTGATCTCTAAGGCCTCTCTCAGCTGTAACATGTTGTCTCTCTGATTTTATTGCCATGCACCAGGCACAACAGTATATAGCTCACATTCTTTTGTTCTCTTTTTATTGACATGGAGCATTTTTAAAAAAAATCACAGATTATACAAATGAATTAAGAAAACAAATAACTGCTAATAGACAGAGGGTGAAACTCTCACAAAGGACAAGGTAGAGCAGGTGGGGTAGTGCACAACCCTGTGTAAAAGCAAAAGTGTCTTTTATGAATGAATCCCAATTTTCACAGAAATCCCCAGATGTTTCCTTGTGTCAGGAATAGCACATGAACTGCAATAAGCATTTCTGCTGCATACATCACAATAGGCCCTCAGCTCTGGCAAGCTAAAACCAAATAACTCATTCTTTCACTGGAAATTAACAAAACAAATATATTCCTTTTTGATATCTTCGAAAAAATTTTCTTTCCTACTTATTTATCCCTAATTTTAACCCAATCATAGACCATAAAATAGTAAAGCTGGAGACAACCTTAGTCCAACCTTTCCATCTCACAGATAAAGAAATCAGGGGCTTAGGGTGATTAAGTGCTGTGCTCAGGGTCACACACAGTGATTGGCAGCACTGCCAGGATCCTTAACTCTGTGGCGCCTTGCTGGTAGAGATGAAATTACATAATATTGCCAGTATGAGCTTGTTATTAAAGTTAAAGTAAACATAAATTGGAAGAAACCAAGTAAAGTTAAAAATGGTAGAAAAAATTTAAGCTTAAACTGCGGATTCCTGGTGGACTGATAGAAAGAATAAGGAAGGCACTTAACCCAAAGCTTTACATCACCTACTGGGTTGTGCCAACTTCTTAATTTGACAGAAATAAAGAATATTCCCTGTAATCAAACACCCTGCCCAGGATTCTGGGTTATAATAAATTAATGAAGTGAGCATCTCCTCTCTATTAGATTATCAGTGGCTACCATTTTCCAAGACAGAGATAATAAAAAATACCATACAACAAAACGCTTTATCAGCAAGTGTTTCTTTAGTGCCAAGTAATTATTAATGCTGGGAAGGAAACATGCTGGATCAGCTTTGGCAAGGCATTTAGAAACGTCAGGCCCTGAAATCTCCACAGCCCCATGCTCCAGCTTACCACAATGACTCGCTCTCTCAGCCATACTTCTCTCTTCCTATTGCTCTCCGTAATAGAGACTTCTAGAACTGCAAAACTGAAAGGATGTTATAGGGATTCTCTAGGATAGCAGTTCAGGAGAGAATAAAGTAAATTGCCTGAAAGAAACTAGGATTGCTGCTACGGGTGAAAGCCTAACCAAAAAGCATTACAAGGCTATATAAAACTTTTTCCAATTGTTTTCGGGCTTCTGTCTGTCCTATTTTGGAGTTACTTCCATATTCTTTGAAATCCAGAGCATGCAGATACGCATACTTACAGATACTCGTTTGGGCAGGTCCTTTGCAGAATTAATGACTAGATTCTCAGATATAAGATCCCATAAAAATTGTGATCTAGAAAGATGGGAAATGATCTCCAGATTCCATGAGAACTGACTCTGCCTTTGCAGGTGGGTTCAGATTAGCTGTCTCGGGGACAAACAACACTTCCAGAGGGGGTTGTGAACTTCCATACAGATTTGGACTGACTAGAATGATCAATCGAAACTGTCCGGATTTTAGCACTGAAAGTCCTGAGACCCACCCGGGAAACTCTTAATTTCTGTGCAAACTGGAACAATTTGTCCTTCGCTGTACAAGGTGTTATTTTCTTAAAGACCATTTTTTAGATCTCCAAGTATTTGGGGAAAATAATATTATATTTTGTAATAAAATTAAAAATGCTTGAATCTTAAGTAATAAGCATTTACATCCATAGTCTTTTGACGTCTAGCAGTCATTTTGCATATGTTACGGACCTTGGGAAATGTACCATCTTGCTCTTTATCTGCAATTTATGTTTCACCAGAAGCCAGATGGGAAGGAGAATATGCAGAATGAGTCACCTCAAAAGAGATATGTAAAAAGGCAAACAAATTCTGGATAATCCTGCTGTGATCTAGTCTACAACAGTTTCTATGAAGACAAGCTCTATAGAAAGGCTGATAAGATAATGGTAAAGTTTTGAATTTAAAATCATGAAATCTAAGATATTCTTGGTTGATTGAGAAGAAGTACTTGTGCCCATATTTCCTATGCCTTCCTTTGTGATCTTGGTGGATTTGTTTACAAATATCTACATTATTTTGCAGCCCTTCTTTTTCAGTTATTGTTGGCTTCTTTTGAGAGAGCACATTAATATGGTCATTAATAAATGATTCCAAAACTTTTTCTGTTCCCTTGTGATTTTTGTCATTGTTTTTTGTTTTGTTTTGTTTTTCCCATTGAGCTAAAATGGCAACATGGTTGGGTAAGAAAAACGTGATTAAAATAAGACCTGAGTTCAATTCCTCCTTTGACCACCAACAGCCATATAATTTTTAGAAATCCCTAAGAATCCCCATGCCTCCAATTCTTCATCCATAAATTGAAGGATTTCAACCATATAAGTTGAAAGCATTGCTTATATCCAACACCTACGTGAACCAAGAAGCAGCGGAAAAGGGCCTCATTCATTAGCTCTCAGGGTTCAGAAGGAATTTTGTACACTCATAGGTGTCTGTGAGGATATTATGGCAAACTATTCTCTCTACAGCCTTTAAAGACTGGGTCTGCTAAAGAGAGAAAGATTACTGTCCCCCCCCCCCCCCCACACACAGTGTTTGTTCATCTTTGAAAAGTCCTCCTTGGTGATTTTTTCTTTCTTCCAGATATATAGGGAACTGTTTTATGTAAAGCACATGTTGAATGCTTGGAAAATCTCCTGGGGCCTTATAGTGTTGTTGAGGTTTGTATGAATTAGAGTTCCACAAGGTCACTTGTCTGAGGGCCAGTAAATCCATTTCCTGGGCTCATTTTTAAAGAGTGTCAACATCATGACACTCCTGTGAGATACAGAAGACATTTTCAGTTTCTCTCGGTCTCTCTTTAATCCTTAGACAATGAGATCCACAAATGTATACAAAGTACAAAACAAAAACAAAAAGAAAACAATTTACCTACTTAGGAAAATCCAGAGCTCATCTGGGACACTATATGAGCATGTCTGCTCACAGTCTAATAAGTCATTCATATTTTCAACTGTAAATGACCATAGTTGCAAAAACTGTCATAACCACTCACTCTAGATTTGTTTTCTTTCAAGAAAACAAACTTCTTTCAAGAATATTCTCACAGGTACAAGCCTAAGGAAGGTGGGGTAGCAAAGGAACTAAAAATATGGCCTTTGAAGCCTAGGGCACAGAATTCAAATACCAGCTCACCCTCACCAGCTGGCAAGCTTTGGAGAGTTATATGACCATCCTAAGAATTCACTTTCTCATATAAAAAATGGAGAGAATATGGGTCACCTTACAGTTGTGATAAAGATTAACAACTTAATATATGAAAACTCTCAGCATGTTACTGTGTATTCAGTAAGTGTTCAATATATGGAAGCCATTAAGAAGGCATTTTTAGTTAATTTTATTGAATACTTACTACATGCCAAGCACTGTTCAAAGTACTTTAAATATAACTCATTACCCTCACAAGAACCTTACGGAGTTAAGTACCATTATCATCTCAGTTTTACAGATGCGATAATGGGGGCAAAGATAAATATCTTGCTTAAATTTTCTTGCATAAATAATTTGTATTTTGATGATCTTCAATGTTCCAAAATATATTGCATTTTGTAGTCTACTCTGTAAAAGCTAAAAGAGGTATAACCACACTTTGTAAGTAGTGAGATCAGGATTCAAAAATGAGATATTTGGATCTGGATGATCTTTGCTTAATCACTATGTGTACTGTTTCTGGAGATCCTTTGATTCTCCAGAGTAAAAAGATTTTAATGGAAAACCAAATCTTTACATGTCAAAACAATTTGCAAATGTCAATTTTTTTTTCTAAAAAGTTTGCAAATGAAAATGCTTGTTGTGTGAAAACATAATAGTAGTAAATTTTAACATAAACATGGTGAGAATTAAGGGAAAAATCTTGAACTCATGGGGAAAGAGATTTGTTTAATAAATAAAATCTATTTATTAGATTTTTGCAGAGTACTCACAGAATGCAATACATTTTGAAGCATTAAAGACATCAAAATTTAAATTCTTTATGTGAGAAAAATTTCTAATCATAAAGTCATTCATTCTAATTTGCAGCCAGAGCCAAAGAATACCATGTTTGCTTGTTGCTTTGTTTGTTTTGTTTTTATGATGAGAAAAGAAAAAATAATTGAGTTTCTCTTATAAATCTAAGCAGTACCTAGAATGCTCTCTAATTATATGCCCATATCCTCTGAAGTCATAGACAAACATTTTGCTTTTTCACTAATGCATTTATTAATTATTACAGCCTGGGGCTGAAGAGTATATGGATCTGTTTCTGGAAGTTTTCCCAAGAATGTGTAATCGAAAAATCAAATAGAAGAATCCCAGTAAAGTGCTAGGTAGTGGTGTCATGCTTTTGGATGCTCTGCTGATTTTGCCATTTAAAACAATCACTCTGCAGATGGGGAGTGGCAGGGTGGGGATGGGCCATTCAATCCATAACCACATTATACAGAAATTCTGATAATAATTTGGTTAACCAAGTCTCTTCTACCGATCTCTGCCTATGTCCTCCATCCTTACCCTTCATCTTCAACTCTTATATCCAATTTTCAAACTAAACTCTCCTATTCTCTTTTAATTCTTTTTTAAAAAATAGATTTTATTTTTAGAGCAGTTGGAGGTTCACAGCAATATTCAGCAGAAGGGATAAGACGTATCATATACCTCCAGCCCCTGGACATGCAGAGCCTTTCCCATTATCAACGTTCTCCACCAGAGTGGTGCCTTGGTGACAACTGATGGACCTACAGTGACACAGCACTATCACCCCAAGTCTATAGTTACATTAGGCTCATTCCTGGTGTTGTTTTGTACATTGTATTGCACTGGACAAATGTATGATGACATGAATGCACCATCACAGTATCCTACAGAGCAATTTTATTGCCCTAAAAATCCTCTGAGCTCCACATATTCCTTCCACCCTCCAACCCTCCTAACCCTGGGCAACCTGATATTTTTATTCTCTCCATAGTTTTGAAAACACTTTGTATCTATTTTGCCCGCACTTTAGTCTCATTTAAACATCTCATCCCTAAATTTCTCTTTTCTCTCCATCCATTTTATTAGGCTTATGATGGTTTAAATTACAATCATCAAACAATCCAGACTCCATGGCCAGTCACCTCTACTTGCCTCTCTCAGCATCCTCAAAGCCAGACAGGTCTCCTTATCTTTTCCTGTGCTTGCTCAAACACTTAACAATTTAGTGCCAATCTGATCATTTGTCTTTCTCTGCCAGCTTCAGAGCCATGCCTTTCCTATTCATCGAGGCAGGCCTCCAGGTATGAGCCTAAACTTGAAGCTCTTCCCAAACAGCTGGTGAAATCATATGGATGGGCTGGTGCTTCCCTCGGTTTCCAAAGCTGGCCTATCAACATCAAACTCAGATTTTTTGCCTTGCTCTACTTCTAATACTTGTACAGATTAGATTCAATACCTGCTTCAGTATGAACCTAGTGCACCACCAACCACACATACTCCTAACTCTATTTTTGTTTTCCAAGTTAGATTTTTGCGTCCTATCCATGGGCTCTCAGAAGCTAACTTGAGCTTACCTATGATTTTGGCTTCTCTCTCATCTCACAGCTGAAAGTCATCTTACTCCATGAAATTAAAACAAAACAGCCCTGCACAGATCGGTCAGAAAACCCGAAAGAAAATTGCATAATTGTGAAAATTGGTGTCTGCATACGCGTGATAGACTTCAGGCAGGCCTGAACTCTGAGTTTGCCCATTGATGTTATGCCAAGGAAGTTGACCTTTGATTCATCCGATCTCATGATAAAAGCTCAGATCTGTGCTGGGGTTGTTTTACTGTACCTAGTGCAAGGGCAAGAATGAAGAATGTGTTCAGTCTTTCTAATAGTCAATTGCAGTTAGATGAAGGGCAGGAAAAGAGGTCATTTAAACTTCATAATAAATATAGAAGAGAAGAGCTTCTTTAATTGATAGGATCCTCAGTCTATATGGATGGTATTATCAGTAGGTTTATTGTCCCTACTTGGGTATCATCTTATTGTCTCCAGTTTTATGTAAATTTTATGTTTAACTTCCTATATCTTTTTTAAATTAAACAAATTACGTAGCTTTTAATCGTGTCTTCTGGTATCTTTCTGCCCATCACATCACCATTCTATTTTGTGAGGAGCACACAATGTATTTTTGGTTTCTAAATTCAGACAGAGCTCAGAACACTTTTATTCACCTCTTGTCAGCTCCTTCTTCCACCAGCAGTGCTGTCTGCTTCCTAATGAATCCCGGCTCCTTAACAGTCTGCGTAACCTGAATTTGCATTTATGGTTACATTACATGAAATTAGTACTATTTGTTTATATGTCTATTCTATTGGGAGCTGAACTTCTCAAAAGACAGGACCTTCTCTTGCTGAACTTTCTCACTCTAGAGCCTAGAGTATTATTAAATGTGTAATACATTAGTGAATGTTCTATCTTAATGCCACCTATTTAATATTTTTGAAAGTTATGCATTTTTAAATCCACATTGCTTTGTTATTTGAGGGACTTGGAATCATATGCATTGTGTTTAGTAAACAATAAGCAAATTAAAATTGTATGTAATAAGTAGAGTGACATATTCAGACGACTTTCTCTATAATTGGCATAGCTAACATAGGTGGGCAAAGCTGCAGAGTGGCAGCGTGAAAATAACGTTGAACTTGAAATCAGATAATTGAGTTCCAGTCCAGTTCATCAGCTCTGCGGCCTCAGCAAAGAACCATTTAAATTGCCCATGCCTCAGCTTCCTTATCTCCAAAATGGATTTGAACTAATGTTCATTTACTTCTAATTC
This sequence comes from Miniopterus schreibersii, assembly GCF_964146895.1. Classification (NCBI taxonomy): domain Eukaryota; kingdom Metazoa; phylum Chordata; class Mammalia; order Chiroptera; family Miniopteridae; genus Miniopterus; species Miniopterus schreibersii. The sequence continues at coordinate 62,480,836 of NC_138101.1, read as the reverse complement.
TGTTAATGTTCTAATTTGTTCATGCTCAAAGAAAATGCTATTTTTACTGTACTCTGATTTCCCTTCCTAGTCAACACACCAAGTTTCAGTCACTCACTCCATTTGCTTTCTGTTACCACCCTTTATTTTGAACAAATTTTGAAAGCCACCACTAAAAGATGGAATATTATATGATTTCAAATATTCTTATGCATTTCAAATATTATCTGTCAATGACAATTTTATTGAAATTATAGACCTTTGATGATTCAGTAAAGTTTCTTTTTGAATTGTATAGATAATTCAATTTCTCAACAATAAAGTTAGTCTAATTTTTGTATCCATCAACTAATAGTTCCTCATATGAATGAAATTGTCATTTTTTTCAAATTAGATGAGGTATCTTCAGTCAATGTTCATGCTTTCAAAATAAGCCAAAATGTATAATATTAAATTTTACTAGTCTACAGAATTTAGTATTTACAGAATTTAGTATTTTGAGTTTTAAAACCTTCATTGTTAAAATATACGAGCAAAATTCATGATAACTTTTGTTCCTCCTGCCACCATTTGTGTTTTGGTTATATCATCTGGTGCAAGTCCTTTATAGCCTCTCAAAGATTCAGATTCTTCATCTTTAAGATAATCTGGGGAGACAACTCACATGGGGCTAGGAGGATTGAGTGAAGTATTAAGTATGAGAGCACTGTGTAAAACATTAAGCATGAAGTAAATATAATTCATCATTGTTTTTAAATATTCAAGTAAAAACTCTTAAGCTTTAAAAATTTTGTAGGTCAAAATAATTTATTAAAACTTACTTAAATGAAATTATTTTGGGGAAGAAGACAGGCAACCTTTAGTCTTCATGCTCAAAATCTACTGGTTTTTCCCTTTGCTAATTAGGCAGAGGGAGTCCAGGCTCAGCATCGCCCATGCTGACTGACACTGTTCGTGGCTCCTGCTCCTTGCCCTTGATGCTAACTGCAAGAGAGGGCTCCAGCCCACTCTGGTCCCTGCAGGCATTCTTTGACATTATGTCTCATAACCGCAAAGCACGAGGCTTTTCCTCTTGTCAGGCTGTATTCTGGTTGCCATCAGCCTAAGTGCCATTAATTGCCTATTTTCTGAGAGGTGTGAGATCACTGCCCTGGCCTCTGTGAACCTTGGATGGAGCTCAGTCCTACTCAAGTTATCCAAGTACAAAGTCTGAATCCTCCATCTGTGCTGCCAAATGTATATTGGATTCTAAGAGATTCCGCTTTCAAGGTACTTTCTTTAAATTATTCAAGAATTGTAGGATGGGTTGGAATCGAGCATGTGCTATTTTAGTAGAACAAGAAAACCAGGGGAAAGGGTTATTTAAGTAAATACTAGGAATCTATAATACATTTTTATAATTTACAGCATGTAATTTTCTTTCTTTATTTATTTCTTGTTAATGAAATAGCCAGAAAGAAGTATAATTCCAGTTTTACCCTGAAAGTGTTAAGTTCCAGAATGGAGCAGAATGTAATTATTCCTTTTTTCACTCGTTACCATATGTCTGCTGCTGGGGCTGGAATATATTTAGGGACAGAATTTTAAGAAGGCACTAATGTGTCCTTAGATCAAATTACCCAGGACAACTTCTAGACCATATTCACATAGGCTTTTCTATAAAATTGAGTCTCTATTCAGAATAATGCACCATTCTGAAAATATAGAATGGGCAGAGAAAATAATACTGGCAAGCTAACAGCTTAACTAGCAGCTCTTAAAGTTTTTGACTATCATCACCTCACGTCACATTTGGGGAAAAGAAGAAGAAAGCAAAGAGGGAGAGAGAGCACATGCAGTCATTAAAAAAATATTTGTTTGTTATAAAAATAACTTCACAGTGGGGAAATCTAGACTATACCACTTTGTTCAACTGATGAAAGTTAACAGCAATAGTTACGAAAATAAGCAACATTATGTCTCTTGACACGATGCACTGAAAAAGCCATGATATCGTGGCTCTGGCATTTTTACCAAAAATAAATAACCTAAATTTAATCATGAGGGAAAATTCCGACAGACACAAACAGAGAGATTTTATACAAAATAACTGTACTTTTCAAAAGTGTCAGTCATGAAAGAAAAAGAAAAACTGTTGGAGATTAAAGAAGCCTCAAGGGACATGACAACTAAGCACACTCTGTGATTCTGAGTTGGATTCTGGCCCAGAAAAAGAATATTAGGAGTAATTGACAGAAAATGGAATAAGTTCTTTAGATTAATTAATAGTATAATACTGTATCAATATTACTTTCCTGGTTTTGAAAACTTTGATGTTGCCATTTAAGATGCTAACATTTTGGGAAACTAGGTGAGGATATTATGGGAATTTGTACTATGTTGGTAACATTATGTAAGTTGAAAATTACTTTAAACTTAAATTTAAAAAAAAAATTAAACTTAGGTAATTCAACATGTCCTAGATCACAAAGTGGTTTCCCAGTTAGGGTTCCACCCCAGGTCTTTTCATTCCAAAGTCATACTGCTGAGAACGCAGAAAAAAACATTTGCAGCATGTTTTAAATTTAAGTTTTTGTATAATATTTCTATACCTGAATAGCAGGTTTATCATTTTATAGAAAAGATATTATTAATCAGTTAGAGATGGTTACTAATCACTTATTTGAAACGGCTTCTAAATTCAGCCCTGTATTTTAATGTGTAGAAGCATAGCCTGAATTTCTCCTACTGAATTTCCAAAAAGAATATAAAAAAAATTTATTACAATTTTTTTCTTCTAAGATTGCATCATTTCTTTGCAATGTGTGATAAGTTAAGAGGAAAAACACTCCCAATGAGGCACAATCCCTTGATGTTTTTCTGTCATTTTCATGAGGACTGCCCTTAACACTTGGCCCCAGAAATGATTTGTATCAGAAAAAATATTAGAAATAACAAAGTCAAGTGACTTACTTTGTTGAGTTTCATGGTTTTGAGTAAACAAACGAGCACAATATTTTGCTTGGCATTTAAAATGAATATGAGTAAAAACTCCATTAAATATATTTTGAATGACTTACATATTTTTTTTTATTTTTACCTAGAACAAATCATATATGATTTATTGCTAGATGGCTAAGCATTAATTACTCTATTGAAGATAGAAAACCATTTTTTCTCATGAATCTTATAATGTGAAAAATAGCTCTGTTGCAGGCTAGGTGTACTGGGAGGGAGAAACTGACCATTAAATTCACACTTTTCAAAAGGAATAAACTGTCCCGAATCCAAACCATGATGTCCATCATAAACTACTGAAGCACAAACTTTTAAAACCAGTTTATCCAAATGTTTATGTCCCAAGGTAAAACTATCGCCAAACTGATCTAATGGTAACTCCTCAAGCTTTTATGTTCCAAACATAAGACCAATGACTGTTCCAGCAACTCCTAGTTTGCACATTCTGACCAATACCTGCCAAGACTGTCCCCAGCCCTTAAGAGTGCTCTTTTCCTACATTACCACTCTTGAGATGCCTTCTCCACTGTTCCCCATGAGGTGGTCTCCCTTGAGGGCAGATTCCCATGCTGCAGCAAGTAATAAACCTAACTTTGTTGTCTACAAATGTGTTTCTGGAGGTCTTTGGTTGGTTGGCACTGGGGAATGTTATTTTGGAGAGAAATCTTAATTACCAGAATTTTATTTTGTAATTTTAAGAGCCTTGAGCAGTGTTTTTCTCAGAACTGTTTCAATACCTTTGGAAAACACTTAAGCACAAAGACAAGAGGAAAATGAGGACCTATATTACACAACAAATGGAATAAAAAACCCCCCATATTGGAAGCTGTGAGAACTCAAAACACTATGAGTGTGAGGAACGAAGTGCAGTTCTCTCCTGGAGTTGATGCTAAGCAATGGCTCTCGACCTTGGCTGCAAATGAGAATTATTCTAAGGGGCTTTAAACAATATGAGTTGCCCAGTGACCACTTTAGACCAATTTAATTAGAATCTCGAGAAATGGGATCCAAAAATATGTACTTTAAAAACTTCCGGCATGGCCCGGCTGGGTGTGGCTCAGTGGTTGAGCATCGACCTAGGATCCAGGCGATCAGGGTTCGAGTCCCTGTCAGGGCACATGCCTGGGCTGCAGGCTCGATCCCCAGCAGGGGGTGTGCAGGAGGAAGCAAATCAATGACTCATCATTGATGTTCTATCTCTCTCTCTCCCTCTCCTTTCCTCTCTCTGAAATCAATAAAGATATATTTTTAATAAAAAAAAAAGCTTCCAGCATCATTCAAATATGAAGCCAGTGTTGAGAATCACTGCTTTAGGGTGTTCATATATCATTCTACTATAATACTTATTATAATGTTTATTAAATGCTAATCTATTCAACTACTCGTCTGTTTAAAAACACTTATTGTGTGATTTGGTGTAAAACCCCATAGTTTCAAAAAAGAGCTGAATATTTAAGAAGTTACCTTACACAGGATAAATTTGATGAAAACACAATAAAGCCTACTAGCAAAACCTGAATTTAGAATGATTGCTTCCTGGCACAAAGGATGTTTCTGAGAACTGGAAAGGCTGATCTTTTTAGAAGATGAGTTTCTGAATAGATGTGTACTGAGCAGAGGAGGAAACAGACACCTACTTAATAGACAGATCAACTCTGGAGATAAAATGAGGTAGTAAATGTCAAGGGCAGCTCCTGGGTCATGCTTCTATGCTCATTAATATATGTCTGGTGAAGGCCAGGAGCTTCAAAACTGGGAGTTAAAGATGTGGCTTTCATAAGATGCCATAATGATCTCCAGAGCCAAACATTAATGTTTTTTTGGATCAGTTATGGTTTTGAACTTATGTAGAGTGCTGTTTCCTTCCATGAGTTTGAATTACCAAAGGCTTGACCATTATAAATAAAAATGAAGTTCAAGAATGATCCAAGCTTGAATGAGTCAACAACTAATGCAGTCCCTGAAGTATTCTCTAAATATCTGTCAGAATTTAGTCCTTGGAGCTGTGATGAACACACCCACATCATGTACCACATCTAGTCAAAAGGTAATATAAGAGTGGGAAGGAAAGGTTGCAATTGAAAACTTAATCAAGTTGTATTAAAACATTGAAAAATGCTTTGTTGGTGCACCCTGTATCTAGCAGTCTGCAAATAAAGGAGAAGAGTGAATAAAACATTCATAGTAATTAAAAAACTTGACCATTAATTGCACTATCATATGTGTAATTATGAATACATTTGTATGTCAGGACTAAGTGACATACAGATAAGTGAAATAGTGCAAATAAGTGACATACCAAATAAGTGAAAGGATAGGTTATTTCAGTGCTAATTAGGCCTTTAAAAGATATCTTAATACCTAGGAAATGTTTTCATGCTTTAAATTTATAGAAAACATATGCTGTGGAAACTCAAAAAAAAGAAAAGTTAGATAAACAATGCCATGTAATCTGCTATTCTAAAATTTGAAGTAAATATATAAATTATATAAAGTAGTTCTAATCATAATTAAACCTCAAAAGAGGCAGGATAAACTGGTTTGGGTAGTAACTGCAAACATCTCAGGAGTTTAACTCAAGACATGTTTGTTTGTTGCTCACTCTGTTCACTACGAGCCGCCAGAGGACCGCTGCTCGACAGGGTTATTCTGGGGCTCGGGCTTGAGGTCAGCCCCCGCCTGTCGATCCCCCCGCAGTGGGAAGGGCATGTGGAGAAGCTTCCTGCTTTCTCCAGAGGCAACACACATCAGTGCCACTCACATTTCATTGACCAACCAAGTTCAGCATCCATACCCGACTTCACGGGAGCAGGTAAGGAACAAAACAAACAACAAAAAACTACCACATGTCCAGAAGGAAGACTGGAAATTTTTGGAAACAAAGACTAAGCCTGTATCAGATTCAAATTAAAGTAAGGGCAATAGAGGTAAAATATAACTTCTGCTCTGTTTTTAATATCTGTAGTGAATAGAAAGGTTTTCCATTTAGGAAGTTCTGAGAATTGGAAAAGTAATAAGCACGGATTGTACAAAGGCCCAAAGGTCATTGAGAGAGAATAATTCACAAGAGATAAGCTTTATTGGTATGAAATATTTTAGTATTTGTACACTTTTAAATGAATATATAAGATGATATGAAAAAAATGAGAGTCAGTACACTGAGTGGTTAAGAACCTAGAGGCCAAGTTTAAATCCTGGCTCTGCCACTCACTAGCATCATGGCCTTTGGGGAAATAAGTTATCCCCTCTGTGACTCAGTTTCCTCATTTATAAGTGGGGGCATAACATTGGTGCCCTCTTCACAGTGTTTTATGAGAATTAAGTAAGTACATTGTATACATACACATATTACTCAGTATTAGTAAGTGCTGTAAGTGTTTGCTATAATTAATTGGACAAATTATCCATTAGACTAATGCCTTACAAAGGCTGGATAAGTGAAGCATTCAGGTTAAATTTGGCCTGCTAAGAGAAAAGCCATGCTTCCTAAGAGACAGTGTCATTAAGACTGAACATTGGGAGGTCTGGCTCCAGCCCCACCTCTAATGAGTTGTGTGACCTTTAGTAGATCACTTAACATTTTCTTGGCATCTCCTTTCTTCCTTCTTTCTAGGCTAGGTGAGCCTAATTCAATTTAAAATATATTTACTAGGAGTCCTACAATGTATGCAATGTAAATACTTAACTATGTACCAAAGGAGTAATCACATTAGAAAAACGAGTAAGTTAGAAGTAAATTTGACATGAAACATAGAGCTTCAGAGTCAGAAAGAATTTTCCCAGGTGGATGGTGATAGGGTATTCCAGTACAGAGAGCATAGCACGACAACACCTTAATAACAGGAGTAACATCGTTCATTGAATGCTTACAGAATCCAAGTACATTCACTTCTATTATTTCTCGTCATCAGAAAACTCAGAGAGGTGAACTGACCATTCACATTTTAAAAGTAAGGAAACTGAGGCCCACTGAGATTCATGTAACTTGGCTCTGGTTTGTCTGACCCCAGAAGCCAGTGATTTCCCCCCCATCTATGTTATTCCATGAAGAGGGGAAAGTAAAAAGTAGGCTCAGGGAAGATTGGGTAACCTGGTTTGCCTGGGCCATCTGGTTTATTCAGGGAGTTAGTAAGAAGGCGATGTGAAAGGTTTGTTCCATTTATTGGAATCACTTGTTTCTGTTGTCTGAAACTTAAGCTCAATTATAAGAAGATGTGCATCTTGAATGCCTAAAACATCTGCCTTAGGGGTCTCATAGCACTTTATATATGCATTTATGAGCCCTTTTCATGTACCTTAGCTTTTATACATATATTTATTGGTGCATTTTAAATTACTCTTTGTTTATGGGTTTGTAAGACAGAGTTTTGAATTTCTCGAAGGAAGGAACAAGCTAGACCTCATTCACCTTCATTTCCCTCAGCTCCCATCACAGTAACTGGTGGACATTAAATAACTATTTATTGAATGAATGGGTGAATGAAGGAATGAATGAATGCTTTTAGATATACTCTTTGATCCTTGAATGTTTTCTTCACCCTTAGCAAGTCATCTCAAGTCCTTTGAAATTTGACAAAATATAAACCTTCCATAAATACATAAAATATACAAATACTTGTTTTGCTACAGGTAACTTATATTTACAATTAAGTAAAATTTATGACTTCTATGATTTGTTGAATATAGTTTTTCTTTGTAAAAATTACTTCCTCTCATTTTCATCTTGGAAAATATTTTGTACTGATAATAAACATTAATGGAAATACATGATTTAACATGCCAATATCTTACATGCAACAGTTAAAAATTTTTTTCTGAGATATAAAGCCAAGCCAACTATTACTGCAGCGACAAAAACAGTAACATTGGTAAGTAGCACTCACTTGCATCACACAAGTTAGAAGTTAACATTATTTCTCCAATACTGTGAATTTCTGCTATGGGCATTCGATAATATTAAGGGGTAATGTATTAAGAAAACTAAAGAAAACATATTGTGTATGTGGGTAAATCCGGTGTACCACTCTTCATGGGACCAATGATTAGCATAGGTTGTCATCTTTCCTCGTAGTCGTCACTCCAGGCCACATTCACGATCATATGATCTCAGAACTGTTAAGATACTAAAAGGGTATTGTACCACTCTCATTTCTTATGTGGATAGATATTTAAAATTACCTAGGAGGATAATTTTCTTTCTGTTTTTAAAGGTTTCTGAGAATGAAATGGTGTTTATTCCTCCTTCCAGAATCCCATTTTCATATTTGTCACAATGCTAATCAGCAAGTTTGTCCTTAAATCTCATTAAAATTTCATCTTTATTTAAGTTAGTTTCTTACATGCAACAGACGACAAACGTATCTCAGAGGGCAGGAGGGAGGGTGGGAAGAGATTAATCAAAGAACTTACATGCATATGTGCATAGCCCATAGACAAAGGATAGTGTGGGGAAGGCCTGGGGTGGGGGTGGGAGCAGGGTGGAGGGGGCTAATAGGGGGGGCAAAAGGGGGAGCTGTAATACTTTCAACAGTAAAGACTAAACCTATTTTTTAGAAAATTATTGTTATTCTATAAAACTGTCAGTGGAAGTAATAATAACACCCCTTAGCAATACAGCTCTTTTACTTCAAATTTCATGCTATATGTATAATAATTTTGAGAGGTTAGTGGTAAATGAAATACTATTTCTGTTTTCTGGATAGAGAAATTTCATCAGCCTTTCCTGGTAAGCTAACGGCTTTGCATCTGGGATTAGCTATATTTTCTACACAGAAAACAACTGCTTAGTATCATTTTTATAAAATTCCACCATATCCTTAAAGGCAAAATGATACTCATCTTGATGTCTACTTTGTAGGCTAATTATCATAATCCTTAACTTTATTCCTAGGGCCTCTTTTCTAGAGATGTCTTTTTTTTTTTTTTTTTAATACCTTTTTCAAGCTATCTTAGATCTTTAATGTCCTTTTGTTAGTTGGGCGCCTTAACCTGAACACTACAGTTCAGTTAAATTATGATTAATAAATATTAGGTTTCTTGACATATAAATAAATTCTCTGTTCACCTGGCTGGATGTGCTTCATATCTGATGTCAGGATGTCTTCATTTGCTATACATTTCCCTTTCTTATCTACCACAAATATAACTGTCACTTAATACACTAGAAACATATTATGATTGGCTATGAAATTTTATTTCTGAAGTACTTTAGGCCTTTATATTATCCCCCAAGTATTTCTCTGTTATGCCTATGCTAAAGCAATAATGCTGCCCCATATATGATATTTGGGTTACTTTTGGCAATGAATTAAAATACCATTGAAAATGAGTAAGATAATTTGTGGAGGCTTTGAAGCACTGACAAATCTAATGCTTCAAACTAAATAATTTCCTTCTGTGTTAAATAACTTGTTAAATATCTGGAGCCTTTTATTTTCCTTCTTCAAAAAATTCCTTTGTGGTGGGAAGCCTTTAATCAGATCCACCTTTTTCCTTTAATCTCATGGTTAGCTTTTAAATATAAGTGAAGACTCAAATAGATCACTTATTCACAATCTGCTCTTGCAACAATAAGATGCCTCTAATTATCTAAAGGGGATGTCCTGACATTATAATAGCTACCATTCCATGCCAGGCATTTTTTTTTTTTCTTTACACAGACATACATATACCCATCTCCTTGCCATGTGTCCTCCTGTCTGCAACCTTTCAGGAATGTTCTTTTTCCAAGTGTGTCCTCTCTTTCCCTTTCTAACAATCTTGGGAAGAATCATTCATGCAGGTTTCTTTGCCCCTCCTCACCCTTGAGGGAAGCCAGACAAATGCTGGGAATGCCACTGAGGCACTGGCTCAAGCAACTCAGGGAAGGGACAGCCTGAATCTCCTCTCCCTGCTTTCCTTATTTAAGAGAGCCTTGTTTTCATTCTATAGAAGGCTTGGAGCCTGTACTGGCTGGAAGTTGGCTCTGCTGGTCATGGGGACTGTGCTGTACTCCCCTGGGGCAAGAGAGTGGGGAGGGCTCAGCTGCACCCCAGCCTGGAGTTCAAGCCATCCTTTGAGTCCAGACGAATGTGTGTAAACTGGCAATGGCCCTGGAATGGGAGCAGAATGGTAACACATTTCCCTGGGATCTGGGACTTCAGATTGTAGAGTGAAGGAGTCTGAGCCCCAATTGCCCGTTTCTGCCTGGATCTGGGTGTGAGAGGCCTGGGGGTGCAGACGCGCACCTTGGTTTTGCTGGTAGAGTGGGCCTCAGGTCCAGGGCTAGGTGTTGCAGTGGAATCAAGAGGGCGAGTTGTGTGGTAAAAGACAGTATAAGGTTCCAAGAGGCACTGTCACTAAAGTTGGAAATAAAGCAAGGATGCCTACTATCATACCTATTCAATAACACTGCATTGGGCTAATATTTATAATTAATAAATTGTGGAGAAAGTGGGGAGGATTATCACCATTTGCTGATATTGTATTGTATCCTTGAAAAACTCATGAAAATCAAGTACAATATAACATACACATCAACATAATTTCCTAAGGTCCTTTTAATGTACCATTAAATTTGGTTTGCTACGATTTTGTTGAGGATATTTGCATGTATGTTCATTAGAGATATTGGCCTGTCATTTTTTTTCTTGTAGTATCCTTGTCTGGCTTTGTATCAGGGTAATGCTGGCCTCATAGAATGAGTTTGGAAGTGTTTCATCTTCTTTTATTTTTAAGAAGAGTTTGAGAAGAATTGGCATTAATTCTTCTTTAAGTGTTTGACCGAATTCAGTGAAAATATGTGATACTAAAGTTTTATTTCTTGGGAGGCTTTTGATTACTGACTCACTCTCATTACTAGTAATTGGTCTTTTTGGATTTTATATTTCTTTATGATGCAGTGTTGTAAGGTTGTATGTTTCTAGGAATTTATCCATTTCTCATAAGTTATTTAATTTTTTGGTGTATAATTGTTCATAGTAGTTTTCTTATTTTCCATAGTATTTCTGTGTTACCAGTTGTAATTTTTCCTCCTTCATTTCTGATTTTATTATTTGAATCTTCTGTCTTTTTTGTTAATCTAGCTAAAGACTTTGCAACATAATAAAGGCCATATATGACAAACCCTCAACCAATATTATACTCAGTGGTGAAAACAAGGATGCCCATTCTCACCACTCTTATTCAACATATTTCTGGAAGTCCTAGAGAGAGCAATAAGGCAAGAGAACAAAATAAAAGGCATCCAAATTGGGAAAGAAGAAGTAAAACTGTCACTTTTTGCAGACAACTTGATTCTGTACATAGAAAACCTTAAAGACTCTAGCAAAAAAAAACCCCACAAAAAACTATTAGAAACAAAAAACAAACATAGTAAAGTTGCAGGATACAAAAATCCACTGCCTTCCTGTTACTAACAATGGAGCTTTAGGAAAAGAAATGAAAAAAATAATTCCTATTGCAGTTGCAATCAAAAGAATAAAATACCTAGGAATAAACTTAACAAAGGACATAAAAGACCTATATACTAAAAACTACAAAGCATTATTAAAAGAGGTTGAAAAATACACAACAAAATGAAAAACATATCCCGTTTATGGATTGGAAGAATCAACATAGTTAAAATGGCCATAGTACCCAAAGTAATATACAGATTTAATGCAATCCCAATGTCATTTTTTAAAGAAATAGAACAAAAAAATCATCAGATTTATATGAAACCACAAAAGACTCTGAATAGCCAAAGCAACCTGAGAAAAAAGAACAAAGTTGGAGGAAGCACACTACCTGACTTCAAATTATACTACAGAGCTACGATAATCAAAACAGCATGGTATTGGCAGAAAAACAGACACACAGATCAATGGAACAGAATCGAGAACCCAGATATAAAAACACATATATGTGGGTAGATAATTTTTGATAAGGGAGCTGAAACACACAATGGAGTAAAGAAAGCCTCTTCAATAATTGGTGCTGGGAAAATTGGAAAGCCACATGCAAAAGAATGAAACTAGATTACGGTTTGTCCCCATGTACAAAAACTAATTCAAAATGGATCAAAGACTTAAGTATAAGATGGACCTTGGTTGTAGAGAACATTTTATGAACTTGACCTTAAAGGCAAGGAAAGGCAAAAATAAATGAATGGGACTATATCAAATGAAAAAGCTTCTGAAAAGCAAAAGAAACTAACAACAAAACAAAGAGGCAGCCCACCAAATGGGAGATGATATTTGCAAACAATAGCTCTGACAAAGGTTTAATATCTTTAATATCCAAAATATATAAAGAATTTATAAAACTCAACACCAAACAAACAACCTGATTAAAAAGTGGGCAGAGGACCTGAACAAACACCTCTCCCAAGAAGACATACACATGGCCGACATGAAAAGATGTTCAACCTCCCTAGCAATTAGGGAAATGCAAATCAAAACTACAATGGGACACCACCTCACACCTGCTAGAATGGCTGTTATCAACAAGACAAGTAATAACAAGCGTTGGAGAGGTTGTGGAGAAAAGGGAACCTTCATTCACTGCTGGTGGAAATGTAAACTGGTCCAACCACTATTGAAAACAGTTTAGTGTTTACTCAAAAAATTAAGGATGGAGTTACCATAGGACCCAGCAATCCCTCTCCTGGGTATATACATGAAAAGCTTGAAAACATGTATTTGCAAAGATATATACACACTCATATTCATTGCAGCCTTATTCATGGTGGCCAAGACATGGTGACAACCAAAGTGCCCTGCAATAGAGGATGTGATAAAGATGATGTGGTACATACACGATGGGATACTATTCAGCCATAAGGAAAGACAAGGTGACCCTTCAAAATGGAGAAGAAAAAGACTAGCAATCCAGCAAGTAATAGAAAATGATGGGCGAAACATATGAATATAGTGTCTGTAGAAAATGTCAGGCAAATCGTTTGAAAACATAAAAATATGTTTACTCTCATTTATAATAAGAGAAGTGAGATATTTCTTACAAAATTTTACAAGTTTGATAATTCATAGCAAGGAAACCAACCACTCTTGTACCTTGACTTGGAAAGGTGTAAATCGGTTCACCAACTATGGAGGCAATTTGGCAGCCCCTATCAAAACACATATATTTATTTATATATTTACATTTATATATGTATATACTTGTTATATGTACATATACAGGTAAATATGTAAATTAGAAGACTCTAAAAATGGGCCAATCAATATCATAGAAGACGAATGAGATTTTTTTTAAATGACCTAATTGAAATAGCAACTTCTACATCATTTATTCAGCCTTTTAAATCCTTTTCTCTCAACTTACAGGTCTTTCTGAAAACAACTTATTCCTTAAAAATGTTGATAATTGGCTCTATGAAAAGGAAACCTTTAATAGCAGTGTGAGTCATTTGGAGCATTTCAACAAGAGCCCAGTAGTTTTCCTACTCAGAACGATAAAGGGTTGTTTACTGTTTTTTCTTTCTGGATAATATCCAGAGCTTTATTGGTTTCCTTTGAAACCATTTATACAAATTAATTTTGTATGGTCAAAAACCAGTGCTATACAATTTTAAATGCTACCAGAGGCAGTCTTTTTTCTTAAAAAAAGGTCTTTGCTGCAGAGATATAACAATGCTACCATGCTTTTCAAAGAAGAGGCTTTTACACTGGCTATTATCTTGCAAACATTTACTTAAATTTATTTCTTCTTGTCTTATTTTCACACATATATTGGGTTTCCATTTTATAAAACTGATTGTGTCTAATATTTCCATTACTGCTTGTTTGTGCATGTCCTATACTCTTTGATAATTCATCAGAGATAATTAGATGCAAAAAGCATGTGTTATCCCAAACATAATTATCTGCCAGCTTCTTTGCCAAACAACATCTACCGAGTTTACATTTAAGTAGGAAAGCTAAACCTTAAGGGAACAATGATTCATCACACTGATAAAAACAAATGTCACAGTATCTCAATTTTTGAAATTTGGAGATGTCGGATGTGAAATAAATTTTAGTGTTTACAAGGAATATATTGCATGTAAGTCTGTATTTCAGTAGAAAAGATACTTTAAGCAGAATTCTGTGTCATTAAGTAAGAAAATTAACCAAATGTAATGACATTTTTATTGTGGTCAAGCCATTATACACTTAAAAAAAAAAAAACTGGAAAGAAATAGAATAAACTGTGACAAACTATGGTAGTTGATATCTAAATTCTTTCAGAAATATAACCATGAAAAATATAACCATGAAAGCTTTCTAACTGCCTTGAAAGCGCTACAATCTGGAAGTATTTAATCAGAAGCTAAATGTCTATATGTCAGGAATACTTGGAAATAAAAATATTGGGAGAAAAGTTGGAATAGAGGACTACCTCTAAGGAGTAACAATTATCTTGAGTACTTACTACATTCTAAGCATATCATATATATTATTTTAGTTAATCTGTTGTAGAATTCATAGTTTTATATCTTTCCCCATATAATTTAATATCACGAAAGCAAGGATTTGGGCTATTCTGTTCACCGGAATATTTCTTGGGTGCCAGTTTTGTCATGTGCAAAATAATTGGGCTGAGCTGATTAGTCTTAGAAAAATTCTGTGCTTTCAAATGTGCAATTCTAGCCATGGCTGGTGTGGCTCAGTTGGTGGGGCATTGTCCTGGGAACCAAAAGGTCACTGATTCGATTCCTGATCAGGGCACATGCCTGGATTGCTGGCTCGATCCCCAGTTGGGGGCCTGCGGGAGGCAGCCAATCTATGTTTCACTCTCACATCGATGTTTCTCTTTCTCTCTTCCTCTCTCCCTTCCCCTCTCTCTAAAAATAAATAAAAAATATTAAAAAAATAAAATGTAATTTTAAAAAATAAAGACCATCATTTTTTTTTTTGGCCTGCTATTGTAAAACCAGGTAAAAATATAAGTAGAGTTTATTGTTTTACTTTTGTTCAATACAGTGCCCATTTTATTTTTTTCTATTATAACTTTCAAAATTGTTTTAGAAATACTTCTTTAAGCCCAGGCGGCGAGGCTCAATGGTTGAGCATCGACCTATGAACCAGGAAATCACCAGTTCAATTCTCCGTCAGGGCACATGCAGAAATACTCCTTTAAAACTGAATTTTAATACATTGTATTTATTCATTGGTTTTTGTTGAAATTCAAGAAAGAAATATTTGATTTTTGGTAAGTGCATATTCATCTTTATGCATATTAAATAGAATCATCTATTTTTAAAATAGCAATTCTTATAATAGTTCTATCATTTCCCTTTAAGAACAATGGAGAAATAATAAAAGTGACTCAATTTTTGCCAAAGGTAAGATTTTTGGCTGGAATGACCATGGGTCTGACTCAGTGTGGGGATTCCTGTGATCTTACTGATTGATATAAGGTCAGAAAATACATGGAAGGAAGAAATTAGAGCAATTTAATTATTTCATTAGTCTGAAAATTACTGGATTCTTAAGAATTGCCAGCCTGCTCTTTAATATAATAACTAATTGGGTAGAAGAATGGGTCAGATCACAGAAATATCTTGGTTTTATAAGTAACAGTGGGGTACATGAACAAAAAGATGTACACAGTGGCATTAAAGACCACAGCGGCAAGACCAATTTTAGGGCTAATTTGTGTCCTAAGGGCTGCTCAGCTGTTCCGCGGCGCGTCCCTTCCCGCGCATCACAGGCGGGGTTAGGCGTCAGCTCTGAGTCAGGCCTGGCCACCGGCCGCCTCTGCAGGAGGCCTGAGCGCCAGCGTGATTCACCACATTCCTCAGCGCCCGGGGCAGCAGCGTGGAAATGCGGCGTGTGATGGAGCCTGCCAGCCTGGGTTCCTTAGCGGCTGTGATGAACAGAGGCCCCGAGGCTGAACTGTATCCAGCTTGCAGAATACATATATGTGTGCTTTTAAGCCACTGAGAATCTAGTGTCATTTCTTATTGCAGCTAGCCCATCCAGTCTGAAACAGCATTTCTTGGAATTCAAGGACTTTCTCCAACTATATGCATCAATTTTGATTAAACGCACAAAGTCCTCATGATTTCCAGAACACTGAAGTAATGTGACTTTCCGATTCATAATATTTTTTACTTTTAATATGATTAATTTTATTGTTAGAGTTGAAATAAATTGAATATGCTTTCTGTAAAATAATTCTGCCCTGAATATTTCAGTGTGGAAGATTCAGGTGGCATATAAAACTCTGATACTACTAAATCTTTAAAAATTACACCAGTGAAAAATGCCTGTGTTAACTATGCTTGCAAGTAATTCATTTTATTAACAATGTTACTCTAAAAAGTAAGCTTTTCAAAAGCATTAGTTATAAAATCAAATAAAACTCAGATAAAATTTTATGATAGTCATACAAAGCATACGGCATTCTAGTAAGAATAAAATAAAATTTGTGGTTGATAATTAAAATATGATATTTATTTGGCATGTGAAGGAAGCAAACCTGGATTCCTTATTACCCAAATTTTTGATTTTAGAAATATTAACACTCAAAGGAGAAATTTGCCAAATCAACATTTTACTTTGGTTAGAAAATTAAAGAATATGTTAAGATGCCAAGTCTACATGAACTTGCTAAATTAAATATTCATTTTAATGACTAAAACATTTTCAGCCATCTTTTTGTACATTATTTTTGTATATTCTTTGCCAGCATTAATCTGAATCCTGGATAGTTCAATATCTTCCCAGTTCACAGCAGTCTCAGACTTACAAAATTAGTTTAGAAAATAGAGAAATTTAGCCCCTACTCTCAGCATCTTGTGTTATTACTATCGATTTTGCCTGTGGCGTTGAGTACAGATCCAGAGAGAGCCAAGCTGTACTTAGAATACTGAAAAGAGGCAGCAAAAAGCAGTATCTCTAATTCACTGTTTATGACCACAGATACATTAGATCTTTGGACAAACTGAGTACCTGAGATATTTCTTTAAGTGTCTTCAAGGCTAGTTTATATACATACCAGATGCTGAAAACTATTTGCTGAATAAATTAACATCTAACCAGATTATTTCCCTTGTTTGGGGAGGAAATATTATGTAAAAATGTCTTTGAGATAAAACCTCAAAAGGCATAAAATAAAGAATAATATATATGAATAAGAAAATTGTCAGAGAAAAATGACAGAAGTTATCAAGCACTACTAGTAGTTACAATTGGTCACTGGTGCCGTTCTCACTTTAACAAGGCATGCACAATTACTTATTCATTTAATGAATAGTGATTGACCATTTGTCATATCTGGATCTGTGCTTATTATTATAAATAAAGGGGAGAAAGAGAAATAGTCTTTATGAAGCTTAAAGCTACAGAAAACCCAGTAAATAAAACAAATGATAATAATTATATCTAACACTTGAGTGTCATTGGCAGCCGCTAGTAATAGTACCTTTAATCTATTAACTCACTTAGTCCTCACTATAATTTATGAAGCAGGTTCTCTTATTGTCATTTTACAGATGAGAAAACTGAGACACAGACAGAACTGTTTGGGAGCAAATAACTAGTTACAGGCAGTGCAAAGTTCTGAACAGTAGCAGAATCTGAGCCTCTCATGCTGTGATGACTCTCTCATGAACTGTAATGACTGCAAACAGCAAAGGAAACACGGGGCTCAATATGCTCTTACGGCAAGGATAACAGTCTAGACTTTCATGAAGAACTTGCCTTTACTCTGCAACCGGATGGAGCTACTCAGATAAATATTTTATAGCACTTGTTCCCAATTTGAATAAAAAGGAAAAATAACTGAACGTGTTTAACGACAATCTAAATGTTTTCTCCAAAACCACTAATGCTTTATTAAAAATAATCTTAGATGATGGACTCTAAGTAACTGCTTATAAGGCATTTCACCTTGAAACAGCATTTTCTTATACATATTCTGAAGAATTTTCCCTTGGCATCCCTGAAAACAGGTTTTCTACGAAGCAGATCACCTCCCCCTAAGTGTCTCTCTTTTATGTTAAACAGTTAGGGAGCCACATTTATTGTTTCAGGCTTCAAGGCTACCAATCAATGAGGATACTGTACCTAAAGGTTTCAGTTTTAGAGAGCTAAGTCCTCCAGATGAAGTTTTCATAATGAAAAGTCAGCACCACAAGAGGCTGACTAAAATGTAGATAAGATATAACACGAGAGCTGCTACTTAAAGTATATTAGACTGAGAGTCACATAATATTCCTGGGAAAGTCCATTACATACAACAAATTATCTGAAACCACAGACATATTTTTAGCTGTAGAAGTTTGCTATCATCAGTCCATTGCTGGCAATCTTACTTTTTATTTCTTTTGTTTCGTTTATTTTCCTCTTTTTAAATTAAGTTTTATTTTTTAATTAAATTTTATTGGGGTGACATTGGTTAATGAGATTATATAGGTTTCAAATGTCCATTTCTAGGATACAGGATCTGTATATTGCATGGTGTGCCCACCACCCCAAGTCAAATCATCTTCTATCACCACTTATTTGGCCCCTTTACCCTTTTCTGCCCTCTATCCCCCTTCTCTTTGGTAACCACCACACTGTTGTCTATGAGTTTCAGTTTTACATTCCACATATGAGCAAAATCATACAGTTCTTAACTTTCTTATTTGAGACGACATGGATGGACCTTGCGAATATTATGGCAATCTTACTTTTAAGCTCAGAATCTGTGATGAAAAGAGATAAACTTACACTGTCTATAGTGACAAAGCTGATGAAAAGTAGAAGGTGTTTTGGATACTATAACTCATCCTCCTGGTTCTTATCCAATATATTAGAAGTTTGTTGTTTTGGGTAGGCAGTTTAGAAACATATTTGTACTTTTGAGAGAGGAATGTTTAGAGTAGAAGGAAATGAAAGGAGCTAACAGCTAATTCTGCTCCCTTGACAGAGAAGTAGAAGAGCAAATAGTTTGTTTCAGTTAAATTTTCCCCACTCAGTCAGGTCTGACATAAACCAAGATTATTACATGGAAAGGAAGTAGAGAAAGAATTTGGTCACTCAACTAAGAATATTTATTACTTAAATTCATTGAATATATACATTCTTTCCATCATTAAGACAATAAGCATTTATTGGAGACTTACCCTACACCAGACACCAGGTTTAGTTAACAAAGCAGTATTTGTTAATGTGCAGGAAAAGTAAAAAACTATATTGTTAAAACCCATCATTGTTAAATAATTTAAAATGATAATAATATACTTCCTTAACAGAAGAATGAGCTTAAGTTGAATAGCTAGTTAGAATTAGGAAATTCAATTAGCTTTGCTGTGACCCAGTTTTGCCATCTTTAAAATGGACCTAATATAATAATATTGCCTTTTCCAACCCACAGGCTGTGTGAAAATTATTTAGATACAAAAAAATATTGATTTTCTTTCTAGTTTTGAATATCAATAATATTTCACAATATAATCACCCCAAAATGAACTAGATTATATGTAATCTGAGGGCTTTCTTTTGCATAATACGAAAAAGAGTAAGTGAACTCAAAATCTTATGAAAATAATGCATAATTACTATATATATATATATTTATCACTAGAGAAGAATTTAGCATTTCCTGGACTTCCCACACCATGAAACAGTCTATTTACTTATCACTCATTCCCATGAAAAATATCTGAGGCAGAAGAGTTTAGCAACTAAGGCAGTAGATTTTAGTGGTTAAGCAAGCTCTGGACCCAGTCATGTTTAAATTTTAACTATGTGACTTATTAACCACACGACTTTGGGCAAGTCTCTTAATATAAACTAAAGTTTCCTAATCTATAAAACGGAGATTATAATGAAATCTGCGTTGTAAATCTTTTGCAAATTGAGTATTTGTATAAAGTAAAAATCTAAAAGAGTTTTAGATCAGAAGATAGTAGCCAAGTTGGTCTTATTGTTTTTAATAAACTGTTTTTGGCCCATTCATAACTTTTCTTATATGTGTATGTTTCTGCATCAGAATTTCTAAGAAATTATATGCATATATGCACAACACAAGGACGCAGGCAATGGTGGGGAGAGGGACTGGGGAGGGGGATGGGACAGGGTGGAATGGGTCATTGGGGAGAAAAAGGGACATCTGTAATATTTTAAACAAA
Organism: Miniopterus schreibersii; assembly: GCF_964146895.1. Classification (NCBI taxonomy): domain Eukaryota; kingdom Metazoa; phylum Chordata; class Mammalia; order Chiroptera; family Miniopteridae; genus Miniopterus; species Miniopterus schreibersii. The sequence continues at coordinate 62,460,777 of NC_138101.1, read as the reverse complement.
AATAAAATTTAAAAATATAAAAAAAATAGATTACTGATTCTCCAATTTTTTTCTGTTTTTGACACATTTAATAGAGTTTTGGAGGCACATTTGCATCTTTTGTAAAAAATATGAAATGTCTCAGGGCCCGATGGAGTATTAATTTATTTAATTGTTCTTTGGCATTGTTTATTGCCCAGAGAATGATCCCCTGTATACTTAGAGAGCTTGGGATTTTCAGGATAAAGCTTTAAAGTTATGCTATATTTCTTGCCACTCCTTTTTGATAACGTATAGCACAGTCAACAGCAGGTCGTATGAACATCTCACCCCCAAATTCCATCCCATCATCTGTCATTTGGCACCTTCACTACAGACTTCCATGCTGAGGCACATGTCACAGCTGTGAACCAGTACTGGAGGCAATGTTCAGAATCCTACTACCTGGAAAAATTTTAAATAATCATAGACAAAGCAAAGGCATAAAAAAATTTTGTTTCCTTCTCATATCTCACTTGTTAGACCTAAAAAGGGAAACTAGATTTTATTGATTTTTCCCTTATCAGCTGTTTGGTGTTCTCTAAGCCAACACTGTCTGTCTGGAGAATATAGTGGGGTCATGAGAGGTTTCCCAAGTGAGCACTGTGGAGACTGGCTGGAAGGCTATGTGAACACACTAGGTGGAAATCCAATACAATGAATAGGCTGACATCCACTCTTGCTGTTCCCATTTTCTCATTAATTAAAATGCCAAGCGGTACAGGCCAAGATGACTTTCTCAAAGTGAATATTCATCTAGACTGAGGCAAATCGGGTTATTTCCAGGATTTTTTTGGTTTGTTTCTGTTGCCCCCATCCCCATCTCAAAGACTGCGGTGGCAACGGGACAAAAATGTAACAAAATAAGATTGGAGACTGCTCATTTCTGAACCTTTCTCATAGCTAATTTATTGTAATTTTCCCACTCCAGACTCTTACAGAAAATTCCTGAATATTCTAACCATATTTCTTTACCCAATTGTCAAACTTTCTTTTTTTAGAATAGTTTTGTCAACTATTCTAAAACTGCTTCCATAACCTCAGAACTCCATAACCTAAAACTCCAGTCTCCATTATTTCACTATAACAATATCAATGGAAAAGTAAATATTAATTGCTTCCTAATATGTGCCAGCTCCCCTAATCCTCCCAGCACCCCTGAGGATAAGAGTCCCTGACCACAGCAGGGATTCAGTCGAGAGCGGAGTCAGGTGGAATGGCAGGAACTAAGAGGAGAAAGTAGGGGCTTAGAGAGATGAAATAATTTATCCAAGATTTCCCAGTAAAATCCTTTAAAACTCAAGACTTTCTATCTTAAAAGACTGGGCTCACTGCTCTTCCTCTCTCATAAAACAATATATTCCTGTATATCTTACTTAAAATCACCCTTATCTGTTTCTATTTCATATCTAGTGTAAGGCAAGGACAAATAACACATCTAATTTAAAGCTTTATTTGCATAAAGCCATTCTATCCAAAAACAGGCCTTAAATGCACACTTGTGGATGGCCTAGTTGGAGAAATGATGAGTTTTTGTGACCTCTGGTTATATATCATTTAATTTGAAGATTCGCATGACAGGAGGAAGCCTGAGATGGCCTCTACACACAGTTTTGCTTATGTGGAAGGGGCGGTACCTTCTCCGTCTACCTGCTAAGGAAGATACGTTTCTAGTTCATCCATAGTAACAACACTGTGTCTAGTTCATTCAATGATATAATTCTCTAGACTGTACCTAAACTTGAATACTTAGGCCAACTAAGTTTAAATATCAGATTTAGAGATGGGCTGTTTCTTATTCAATGGCTATTCGCCTCAGTAACATATTAAGAGAAAAACTGTTAGGGATTTGGACATATTTTATGGTATCTGATAGTACATTGTTATAAAATTGTTAACTTTTAAGAACTTTCTAGAATTTTCTTAATTCATGAAACATTTACCAAGATATTTTTAGCACTTCTACCAGTCAAAGTATATCTGAAACTTCACTGCTGGCGATAGGCTTCTCAGTATGCCAATTTATTTTTAATTAATTAATTAATTTTGTTGTTAACCCTCACCCGAGGATATTTTTTCCATTGATTTCTAGAGAAAGGGAAAGGAAAGGAGGGAGGAAGAGAGAGATAGAGAAACATCAAGACACATCGATTAGTTGCTTCCCCCACATGCCCTGACCTGGGCCAGGGGATCGAACCCATGACCTGGAATCAAAGCCACAATCCTTTGGTCCGTGGACCAGCACTCTAACCACTTAGCCACGCCAGCCAGGGCCAATTTATTAATTAATTCATAATTAGTTGTCTAGAAGGCATTTTTATTAGTCAAGGACATAATTTCCTTCCAAAATCACTTACATTAGCAAATACAAAGTCCACGTATATTTAACATATATATTAAAACAAAACAAAACAAAACAAAACAACAACAAACAAACAAAGTCCATGTATATTTCAAATGACAACTTTCTAGTTTGACTTTTGTCAGGATCTTTGTGTTTCTATTTATTCAAGGTCCTGTACTTTTTGCTCTCTAGCAGCAGAGACCCTGCCCATCACCTTGGTGCTTCTCTGGTTCTTTCTTTGCAGCCAAGGGGATATCCTGTCACACTCTGCTCTGCAAGTGTAGCAGAGTACCCAGTAGTGAGACCAGAAGCCCGGAAGCTCACTGCTGACCCCTGGGACACCAAGCAGTCTATTTTTGGGACTACATTTTGGGCACTAAAAAAAAAAAAAAGAAGTGCCTGGCTGATGTGGCTCAGCAGTTGAGCACTGACCTAGGATCCAGGAGATCACGGTTTGGTTCCCGCTCAAGGCACATGCCCAGGTTGCGGGCCCAATCCCCAGCTGGGGGCCTATAGGAGGCAGCCGATCAATGATTTTCTCATCATTGATGTTTCTGTCTCTCTCCCTCTCTCTTCCTCTCTCTGAAATCAATAAAGATATATTTAATAATAAAAAAAGCAACTTTTCTGTACAATTTCACCTGACACATGAATTTTTTTATGTAGGCTCAAATCTATCCAGAACCTCGTTGGAAGGATCTGTAACATGAGAGTGCCATTTCTGCAGTCATATCACAATGTTCTTTCCATTTTGTGCTTAAATTGAATATACTGCTTTCATTCTGTGGCTGTTTAACAGTTACCCTGCAAATGCCTCCCAGCAATTTTGTGGCTTCCCTATATACTTATTTTAATATTTGTCATGTATCATTCCATCCCAAAAGGTTAAATCAAATTATTTCTTGCCAAGCATTCGAATCGCAGTAAATATACCTTTTGACATAATTCCCAGTGCGTTATTGATGCCCCCACCCTCTTATCCACATAGTCCCTTATGTGGGCATTTCTTCTTGTCATTTAGGTGTAGGACGCTGACATGGAAGGGCTGTTTCAAAGGTTGTGTGAATTTTTTCCTTCCTCCAGAGACTCACAGGTTGCCCATTTTACCAGCATTCCCCTTCTGTGCCAGGCCACCACCAGCTTTACCTCACCTCTTGCTTTCTCTAGTGCTATGTCTATGCAGCTGGTTGCTTGAATGCAGCCAAGTTTTATGTTTTTTGCATCTTATTTTGAATCATCCTAAAAGTCCTTTATTTCGACACTGCTGCTCAACTTTAACTTTACTTCTCCTAACAATCGTCTTTCATTTTCCCAGTTACCTCTGCTTGGTTCTTTCCTTATAAGTAACAACTGAATGAAGGTTTAGCCAAAAAAAGTAGCTTTTAGGAGCGGGATTCAGGCAGTCTGGGATTTGCAGGTTGATCCGGCTATATATGAGCCCTGCGACCTTAAAACTTTCTCAGAGGAACAACATTTTTTCAGTAAAACAACAAATGTAGGATAATTATAAAGACCTCGTGTGTTTACTGAATTCAATGTTATTTTTCTCCGAATACCTACTCCACACCCCTTTCCCAATTTGATTAAATCACTCCCTCCTCTCTGCTGCTATGTACCTCTTAAGTTTTCTAGAACCAAACTGAATTGTAAGTATTTCCCCAGAGACAGTGAAGTGATTGTGAAGGTAAATCCCAGAGCCATAATCTTGAGCACCAATCCTGGTTGTGAATGGTTGAACACTCGTAATTTCCTTGGGCTCTCTGTGTCTCAGTTTTATCATCTATACATTGAGGCACAAAATAGCATCAACATCATACGAATGTCTTAAGAATAAATTATTTAATGCATGTAAAGGACTTAACACAGTGTCGGGCACATAGTAACTGCTTAGCAAACATTATGACTCTCCTTCCAAGGTAACCTCTTTGACAGCAACATTTCAGTCCCACTCACTTATTTCTCGCTAGCAGCAAGCATATTGCCTGGAAGAAGTGCTCAATTAATGTTTAATGAATTGGAATAAATTGAGTACAAGCATGCTTTGTGAAGTCATGTAAGGCACTTGACAAATGTTTGTTTTCCCTGTGATAAGTTTTGTTAACTTCCCTGAAGGATGAGTGAGCAATGCTTCCCTGATTTTGAGAAAGTTAGTCACAGAAAAGCTGTGTGCATTCAGTAGCTCATGAACTGGAATTCAGGTGTAACGAAACCAGGTGTTATCGATGTCAGGCTAAGATATTCTATTTCAGGGGCTGACGATGGGTCTTGAGTCCACACCTTCCAAGTCTCACATCTTGGCTAACGGCTGATATTTCTTGCCTTCAAAGACATTTTTATGTGATTTATTCTGGCTTTGTGAGCCAAGGCACAAGGTAGGCTGTGCCTGGCAGTTCGAAGTGTATCTGAAATAATTTGAGATTCCAACCTATTTCTAAATCAAGACTAATAAAATATAATTGAATAAAAGGAAACAAGTCCTTGATGTATAAATGGCAAATGACTTGCCTTTCTTCTTACCCACCCATTTAGAAGCTTGGAAAAAATCTTAAAAATTGCCTTAACCACATTTTGCATTAACCACTCTCCATGATGTCTGTCACAGTCAGATCAAACCATTTATTATTATTATTTATTTAATCACACATTTGTGGTCCAATTTCTCCAGATAACAAACTCTTGCTGTGCCTTCTGGCATTAAATGGAAGCCTAATTGACATTTCCTAAAACCAAAATTGAGTGCTCATTTCAAAGTCTTCCTTATATAATAAACCCTGTTTAGTAAAAAAGAAGAGGTGGAGAAGAAGGAAGAGAAAGACTGTTCAAAAAAAAAAAAAAGCAGAGTAAAACATTCAGTGAACCATCATAAGAACTATGCTTGAACAGCTCCTTTGAAGAGGTTGACTAAAAATAAAATTGCTTCAAAATATTGCACATGTCCCATGATGGCAATTTCCAATCATTAGGTTCTGATATACTCTATATGATCATTTATTCTAATATATATGACAAATAATTTATTAATAATGAGAATGCTGAAGACTGCCTATGAATTTTTTTATTAAAGTTAAAAACTAGATAAGATTAAAGATTATGCCTATAACAGAACCCTTTGCTTTTGTTTGCATTAGAGGGTGTTGACAGACAATTCTTTATGGGCCTCTTGTGTTTCTGCACATCCTATGTGTAGGGATACTGACTGCCCTTTGTTCTGCATAATATTTTCAAATGTAATTGTATAGTGAACAGCTACGGAAGGTTGCAATAGCATCTCCCTCCAGAGCAAAGGAAAGCTTGGCTTACAGCCTTGAGAAATAGGAGTTAGTGTCTCCCTCTGGAGTAACAGGCAGGCATGCTCACTGTCCTGCATAAAGGACTCGAGTTCCCTGAACACAGGGTCCCTCGCTTGAACTTGAGCCTCATTTGTGAGTACAAGTGTTACCTGGCCCTCTTCATGTTGCCCTGTGGGAATTAGAACTCAGGGAACCAGCCTTAAAATATGATAGCCTAGCTATTGCTTTATAATGAGTAGTAAGGTGTCCTTTGTCTCTGAGCCAGGAGAATCGTGTCTTCTGCCAAAATTCGTAAAACTGTGGCAGGCTAACATGTTCGTTCAAGACAGATAAAAGAAAATTTAGTCCTAAAAGTACTCCTAGGACATAACAGCAAGAACTTGACAGAGGAAGAATTTTTGGAGAATGAATAAACTTAAAATCTTTTTATAGGCTTGCTTAGGTTTATATCTCTGTGATCCTAGACTAGTTATTTCAACTTACCTGGTCTGAAGGCTGACGTAAAAGTGATTCATTATTTAACACGCTGTTATTTGTATTTCAAATATTTTTTTTGTTTGTCTCCTATTTTAGAGCCAAATTTGCAGGGCAAGTCTAAGTTTCTTTATTCAAAAAGATTCTTAAAAGTATTTTATTTTACTAAATTTTAAAAAGTTTAATCAATTTACCAAAGACTCTATATCTCATGTCCAGCAGAAAAGGCAATACAAATTTACATATTGTCTAAGTCAGTATTATGAATCAACATTATAGTAAAATAATTAAATTCCTTGCTTAAAAAAATAAAAATAAAATTGTTGCCTGATTGGTATCATAATTTTCATCAAGTATGAATTTTAATCTTATTGCCATTCTAACAGAAGAACAAATGGGTAAGAAAAATAAACGTATGTTAAAAAAAGTCTGGGAAAACAAACCCTCTCTTGATATTTTGTGTTTACTATTTCACTTGGGTTTGATTAAGCAGAACGCCACAGAACAAATGGATGCTCACTTTCCAATAAGAGGGTTACTAAGCCTTCCCAGATATCACAAGGCTAGGAATTAGTTCAAAGTGCAATAGTCCAGCATGGCTTACACTTTTAGAAAGTGGAAATTTCTGAAGAAAGGTCACATCAGTACAACAACTGGAGAGTATTAGAACTTATATGACAACCCTGGCAGATGATCAGAAAACTCAGAGGGCATCTGACCATCTAGATCTACCCCAGTGAGTATCAGCATGAGAGCTGTGGGTTTGCAGAGAAGCTCCGCGATGCTGTGGTTCTCTAGGAACCACTTGCTGGGCCTGGAGGTTCATGAATCATAAATGTTGCTTTTACAGGCACTCTCTGTGGCTTCACAGAGAAATGTGCTTAGTTTTTATAGTGTCTTAGCTAGGAGACTGTTTTAAATGAAGAAAAGGTTGGCAGATAAAACCAGTCTGAAATCCTCTTTAGGTCTCAAAGAAACCTTATTTTTGTGGCGTCGTACCATTTAATTAGGAAGAAACAGGCTTTACCATCACTAGGGCTTATAATACTATTTGCTACATTTCCTTCAGCCCAGACTTAGTTGTTCGTATACTTTGTGGCACTGCTTTTTTTTAGGTGGTTATGCAATGTAGAAACATTGCAACGGACATTGGCAAAAGCTATTTACTTTTTTCCGGATTTCAGAGCCTGTTGTTTTAGACAGAAAATGCTTTCCCTATTTTATTTTGAGTAGAAAAAAGTAGATTAAAATGGAGATGGCTTTCAAATATTATAAACAGAAATAGGTCAGTGCTTTGTCTATTTGTTCCTTCATTAGAATATTTATTTTAAATTTATTTTAACAATCTCATCTCGGACAAAAATAGTTGAGCTTCTCCATCCCTAAGGAAGAGGGAAAAATTGTTTCTGTAAAGAAGTTATTTAATGAAAAACCTTTGTGAAAAATGATACCCTGTTATAGCTTTTAATATAAATGGATTTTATAAATTTTATAATTGAACCCTAAGGTACACACTAGTTAAAATTGTATTATAAAATAACACTATGTATCTATAAAATATAAAATTAAATTATAAAAATAAAATGAATATTTTTCAAAGTAGGACATTTTAACAGCCGAAGAGAAAGCAATTATAATTCCAGTTCTATAGATACATTAAGATTTTTCAAGATTTTGTTTCTGTGGGGTTGTGTGATGGTGCATTTTTAACGGAAAGCGGAAGGACTATTCATCAGGAAGAAATCAAATAGCATTTTTATGAGCATATAAGAAGGCTGTGTTCTGTTGACCTCATCATCTAATTACTCTTTCAGTGATGGATGGCCAACCAAACTTTCATCCATCCATGATTAATGGTACAGCAATGGGATGAATAGAAAATGGAACCCACCTGGCTAGGATTCTACGTTCTAGACACTTGATGTATTGAATAAGAACATGTATATTGAGCTCTCTAATGACAAACAAAGGAGCAGCACTAGATGCTAGACAAGATACAAAGATGGCAAAAGATAGCTTTGCCTCCAACTCATACACAATGTAATAGTTGATGTCAAATGAGTTGCAAAGAAAAGAAGTATTGTGGGAACTCTCACTGTAGGAGGAGGTTTCAGAGGAGGGATAACTGAAATGATGTTAAGAATATCAGGATAGGATTTATAGCAGAAACAGAACCTGAAGAATGGACTTCTTTTGGCAGTTTATAATGAAGAAGTGAAGGCAAGAGTACTGCAGATGGATGGAAGGCTCGAAAGAGGGAGTTGGTTTGATACAGGTTGAGAATAGGCCTTTGATAAATAGTTTGGTTGAAGATTTGCTTCTTCCAAAATGAAAATCATTGGTACTGTTGCTGTGTATGTGGCTTGAGAAGTAGTATATTTCATAGTAAAATAAATTTAAACAACACAGAATATTTTGAGGAAAAATATGGAAGCCCAAGAGGATTAATAAATAAGTGAGATAGGTGGGGTGGCAAATCCAAGATTAAACTAATGATATCAAAAGCAGCCCTACAGGTCAATCAATAATAACCATATAGAAAATATAATGAAAATTACATTTGTGTAAACAATAATGCTGCTAGATATGAGTCTAATAATAAGTGTTAAAGGCACAAATAGAAAAAATTATGAAACATTAATGATGTTAAGAAAATCAAATATTTGAGACACATACCTTCTGAATGTAAAGGTTCCATATATAAGTGATATCATGTGGTATTTGTCTTTCTCTGTCTGGCTTATTTCACTTAGCATAATACCTTCTAGGTCCATCGATACTGTTGCAAGTGGTGAGATTTAATTCTTTTTCATGACTGAATAATATTCCACTGTGTGTGTGTGTGTGTGTGTGTGTGTGTGTGTGTAATTTACAATATTATTATAACTATTTATGGTGCCAGGTGGGCAGTAGAATTATCAGAGTGAACATTGTAAAGTATAGAAATATCTATCTGTTGTGCTATACACCTGAAACTAGTGTTGAATGCAAACTACAATAAAAAAATTAAATTAAAAAAAATGTCAACAGCTTTGATTGATGAATTCATTAACCAGGCAATTGCAAGAGAATAATCTCAGTGGATAGTTTGAGAGAGACAAGTATTTAGGGTCATATATAAAGACCAGAGTTGAATCACAGTAGATGAGCTGCCTGTGGTGGTAGAGAAGGCAGAAAAAAAAAATGTCCAAAGGCAAAACATTGGCAAGTCTTGTGTTCAGTCAAGAAGAGAAGGACAGGAAAGAACACCAGTACAAGGACTGGAGACAATGGAAGGAAATTTGGTTTACTTGATGACCCTGGGCTGACAGAAGAGAGCCTAAGTGGGGGAGGCTCTCATGTCACATGTTATAGAGAGAAGTCCACCATAAGCAAACCTGAGCAAAGGTGACTGACATGGGGGTTAATGATAACCTCTGAGAGAACAATCTAGGGGAATGAGTGATAAGAGCCGACTGATTGCAAGGGAATGGGTGGTAGCACCCAAATAATGCATTTGACATATCTCCATTGTAACCTTGCTAATTATTTTATCAGCGAGGCAGCAGAAATGAACTGAATATAAAGGAGTGAAACAGCAATGACAGTAAAATTATTCCTGGTGACTAAACTTACATAAAGAGACATCTCCAAGCCTACCTATTAAATTTCCCAATTTGTTCACCAGGCATTTCAATATACCACATAGCAGGGTAAATTGCTTCCCATTCATAAGGGACCCACTTGGATGGAGCTGAGAGGTGGAGGGTAAGGCAGAGATGACAATATTTTAAATTGTCCTGCAGGGGCTGTATTTACTTTCTCTATCTAGTAAAACACATACATGAAATGAGACACATTTCTTTAATCTATCTGAAACCTTTGGTTTCCCTTTTCACCTAAAGCAAACTGAGTTTTTAAAGAACCATTTATTTGCCTCAGATTTTCTTCAAAATAATCAATTTTAAAATAACAGTTTGTCAGTAAAATCAATGTAATCACACAAAAAATGCAAGCAGATTGTGACTATGAAGAAGATTAAGGAGATTCTAAGAAGAGGAGAAATTTTCTTAGTTGAATAAAAGAAGAAATTCTAAAACAAATACAACTTAACTCACTGGGAAAATGAATCTGCCAGCCTTCTTCGAGTTGATAGCTTATTGCATTAATGTGTGGCAGACTCTGCCTGAGTAGCTGAATAAGCTAATAAGACCCTCATCCTACTAGGGTGATTTAGTAACATGAGAGTCGGGACATGGTGATGCTAAATTTGTTTTCTGACAAGAGCAATGTCATTGTCACCATTTCGTTAAGTATATATATTCACCTAATCACTGTATTAAGTACTGTATACTGACTATAGAATGCTCAATATGCTGCTGTTAATAATGAAAGATTTTAAACTATCTCTAGATATCTTCCATCCAATGCTTTTATTTACATTTCTGCATTTCCTGGCAAATAATCTTCTTCTATACAATCCTAAACAAGTGATTACAAACTGGGGAAAGGGGTTTAAGAAGGAGCATCACTACGTCCTGTCCACATATTTTCAGCATCTGACCCTTATTACCTCATCTTTGCTTCCTTCTCAAGTGAGAAAGAGAGATGGACAGTCAAAACAATTTTAGTGATCATCTAGTTAAATCTTTCTATCTTATAGATGAAGAAACTGAGTCTTTGAGAGGTGACTTCCCTGGGGTCAAGTAGGGTGTTAGGAGAAAAGGCAGAGCTAAATTTCCTGTCACTCTACTCTCAGTCACTGCATTTTACATATAAGATAAATTGAACAGTTACTTTGTTTGTAAGTGGTTAATAGCACATAGTTATGCTTTAGAATCGCTTATTGATTAATTGTTCATGAAGATTTGGTATGTTTCAGTGAAGCTGGACAGAACAATAAAAAGAAAGCTCAGAATCAGACAAGAAAGACAAACTAATGACACCTCCATTTTTCATCATCACAGAGAGAAATAATTTTCCTTTTGCTCTGCCTGACCCCTATTAATTTCTCCATGTAATGTTGTCTCAGTCTGTAGCCTCCTCGGACCCCTGCCGGTTCTCCACTGCCTACTAAATAATCATCTGCACAGTCAAACACCATACTTGTGGGTGATAAAAGTGCATAGATGTGGAATTCAATGCGACTGCCGGCATTGAATCAGAAGACAGAAAACTCCCAGTGGCCAAAGTTTCTTACTGTTTTTAGCCTTCAGTCTCACCAGGTCAATTTGTATGTCGTTCCCCCTTACCCGTAAGAGATATGTTCCAAGACCTGAATGGATGCCTGAGACTGGGAATTAAAGCAAACCCTACATATATTGTTTTTTTCTATACATACATACCTATGATGAAGTTTAATTTATAAATTAGGCACAGTAAGAGATTAAAAGCTAATAATAAAATAGAACAATTATTACAATACAAATGTAATTAAATGTAATTAAAGTCATGTGAATATGGTCTTTCTCTCTCTCTCAAAATACCTTATTGTGCTATCCTCTCTTCTTCCTATGATAATGTGAGATGACACAATGCCTACGCGATGAGATGAAACAAGGTAAATGATGTAGGCCCTGTGACACAGCATTACTGTAAGGGCTACCTGAACACAAGCACTGGGAGAGTGCAGAAGCCATTCTAGTAGCGGGGTTGACTACTAAGTGAATGAAAGGCAAGAGCATGTACACTGTGGATCCACTGAACAAAGAAATGATTCATGTCCTGTGCGGGACAGAGAGGGACAGAGCAAGATTTCATCATGATACTCAGAACTGTGTGCAATTTAAAACTTATGAATTATTTATTTCTGGACTTTTCCATTTAATGTTTTTTGGACAATGGTCAATCATGGATAACTGAAACCATGGAAAGTAAAATCATAAATAAGTGTGGGAGGGGGACTACAGTGCTTATGCATAAAGTTGTAAATGACCTACATGTATCTGTGAGCAGAAAATAAGATCTTTAAGTAGAAGGACCTGGATGACTCTACTTTTTTCATCTTTTTTCCTTACAAGTCAGTATGGCACAGTAGAAAAAGGGACCCAGAAGCCCCTTAATAAATTCCACTTGCATTTTTAGACTGTAGTGATTTGGTGATTTCAAGTAAAAATGTCTCCCTATTGTCCTCTATTAAAGGAATGGTGAATGAGAATTAGAGATTTTACTGCCAGATCTACCTGTAATCATTCATCTGTACTTCAGGCTTTTCATCTCTAAAGTGAGGGAGAGCACTTACCCATTTCTTAGGTCCCTTCCTGTTCTATCATATAATGGGTTGATGTCAGAATCCTGACTCTGGAGGATGAGACCAGGGAAGGGAATTAATACATTTTCTAAAAATGACACTGAGTGCTATTATGGGAGGGGGGTTACTAAACTTTCAAATCTCCGACTAATTACACCATAATCCATGTGTTGTCTTTAAAATATTGCACAGTGGTTTAGCCACATAAAATTCTTGTCAACCTAGCTCATGCTGGATGGATTTCTACTCCCCCAGCCTGGATCAAAAAAGCTGTGTTGGAGCAAGCATCACTCTCATTGAGTGGACTAACTGACCACATTTGATTAACTAGCTAACAAGACTGCCTTTTCTGTTAATGCTGAAGGTGTCTGCAGATAACACAGGGGACGATATGGGAGAAGTGCCTTGTGATAGGTCTATGATCCTTTGACGGGTATTGCCATTACTCATTTTACTTCTAGCTTTGCCTTGGCCTTGTAGGTGTTCTCATGCTATAGTTGACTTCTCAAATTCCAAACAAATGCTCTATCTCAATTTTCCTTTCCTATATAAATCAAAATATCAGACTTCTACTCTCTAGGAAGCAGAATAATAAGCGCTTTCAGAATTTAAAGTAAACATCTTTAGCTGGACATAAGGTTTCTCTGCTGTATAGTGTGTGCCTTCTACTTTCTATGTCCTAATCATGAATCCATAGGAGTAAGCTGATTTTACCACAATCCATGAGATTTTATACATCAAAGTGAAATTATAAACACATCACATAGTCCTCTCAAGGACTCTTGATGATCTATATTCTCAACTAGTCGAAGTGTGAGAGTTTCTCAAAATACCTGCACTGCCATTCAGTCTACCACTAGAGTCCTGGAATCCCGCCACTGTGCTAGCGAGTGAAGCCATGCTTGCCGCATCCGAAATCTGCAGAGCTGAGCTTGTGGAGTGGATGGATGTCAGTATCTATTATTCACAAAATTGCTTGGGATCCTGCTGACATCCTCATGTCTACAAGCACGGCTCATCAGAATTCAGTTTGCAACAAGGCGATCACTGTAGAGTGACCATTGCAAGGTGAGTATAAGAAACGTTTTAAGGAAATGTTAAAGCATATCTTTGAATAGAGGCAGTACTGTGAAATTCTCAGAAAATAGCACCAGATGGGCCAAGCTGGCATACAACTATCCAAAACAGCAAGAAATATTTTAAGCAAAAAGCACTGTGGCAGTCTGCAAAGTAAAGAGAAAGCGACAGTGAGTGTTTTTAACATCACTTAGTAAAAAGGGTATGGGCTTCATTCTCAGACTAGTTTTTAAATCCCAGCTATTTATCTTACTAGCCTATTTTAGGAAACTACTTATCAACTCTGAGTCTTAAGTTTAAAGAATCTGTAAAAAATGGGGATGGTAGTGTTTCTCTTGCAGAGTTATTGTGAGGATTCAATACACCAAACATGTAGCCTAGTGTCCAGTACATACCAGATAAAAAATAAATGAAGAGTGTAAACAAACACTGATGCCTATATAACAAATCTAGGATAGTTTTCATGTGCACACAGTGCAGAAAAAATTTGGCTCCAAAAATCTGTATCTCCAGTTACAGTTACAACATCAAGATCTTCAAACACAAAGATTAATAAAGTAAAGCACAAAATAAAAAAAAGCAATTCTCACTTTAAGTGGAATATTGAAATGTATACTTGAAACCTATAAGATCCTATTAACTGATGTCACCCCAATAAATTTAATATAATAATTGAAGCACTTTCAAATCCATATAATCTTGCAATATTCAGAAAGTAAAGGGACAATGTCCCAATCTATTCTCTTCTAAGTTTCTAGGGTGAGTTCAGCTAATATTTTCTTCATGGTATGTAAACTGCCTCTAAGCCAGTGAGTTGGCTGACTCACAGACCACAACTCAATGGAGAAGACCACAACTCAATGGAGAAGGGTTGTGCATGGCCCACGTGGTGGCTTCCTTGGAGAAAGGGCATCCATTCAGTGTCTGTTAGGCCCTGAATAATCATATAAGTAAAGCTTATTTCTTATTGTTAATTAGAAGAATAAAGCTGCTTCAATAGGAAGTAACTGGACTCAGGGGCCACAGAAATACAGCCAGTTGCAGTGCAGGAATCCTCTCAGTCAACGTCTATGAGACTGAAGGAGGCAGGGGATGAACAGAATAAACTAAGGTCGTCATTCTACTTAATAAAGGTAAAATGCAGAGATACAGCTTAAATAGTTCAGATCATCAAAGGCGTTTCTTGCTTTGAGCAAAACACCGCAAAGCTAAATGAGATTCTCTATGTATCTTCTTGTTAGTAGATACAGTTTCTAGCAAAATTAAGCTTACAGCCGATGGGAAGGAATGGAGCTGTTAGACCTGTCATCATAGGGAAAGGTATGGCCATGGGGCCTTTGGAAGGACATGATGGGCCCTTTCTGAATGAAGCAGCAGTGAGGCCTGGAAAAGATCAAGACATCAGGAGAAGTATGTTCTTGCAAGGATCCTGCTGTTAAATTATCTGACATTGAGTAACTCATGTGCCTCCCCTATAATTGTCAATTTTCCATCTGTATTATGAGGACTCTGGGGTTTCTCCTTTCTACATAATTCTCCTCCCCAAAGGACAACAAAACATTGAGTATTTTCTCTGCAAATTTCATGTGGGCAGATTTTATTATTCTGTTTGCTCTACATTGGCAGTAAGGCAGAGCAAGGCGAGGACTGAGCAGGAGTGATGAAAGCTAGAATGTTTTCTGGTTTGCTCTTCAGATAAACAGAGAGAGGAGCTTCTGAGTTAGCCTGGCACTTCTCCAGGTCCACACATTATCTCAAGTGCTGCGTTCTAGGTTGGAATCGACCTGATGCACTTTTGGTGGGTAAGGTATTGCCAAGGGGATTGCCCAAACAGCCTGAGATAAATGATGTCTAGGGTTTCCACGTGAGGGTGGTCATTTGCTTCAGCCTTTCCCTCTGGGTTTTCAAACTGTAATTAAAAAGAAGAATAAAAATATAACAGGGAACAGGCAGCATTAAAACTGCCTGACAGCCAAATGGAAGAAGATATTTGCAAACAACATCTCCAGTAAGAGGTTAATATCCAAACTATATAAAGAACTCATACGACACAACAACAACAAAATAAACATTTCAATTAAAAATTGGGCAGAAGATCTGAATAGACAGTTCTTCAAAGAGGACATACAAATAGCCAACAGGTACATGAAAAGATGCTCAACTTCACTTAACTACATTAGGGAAATGCAAATCACAACCACAATGCGATATCACCTTGTGCCTATTAGAATGGCTGTTATTAAAAAGACAACTAATAACAGGTGTTAGAGAAGTTGTAAAGAAAAATGAACCCGTATTCACTGCTGGTGGGAATGTAAACTGGTACAGCTACTATGGAAAACACTACGGAGGTTCCTCAAAAAATTACGAATAGAATTACCACATGACTCAGCAATCCTTTTTCTGGATATCTACCCCCAAAATATGAAAACATTTACTTGTAAAGATATATGCACCCCTATGTTCACTACAGCATTACTCACAGTGGCCAAGACATGGAAACAACCAAAGTGTCCTTCGATACATGGTGCATAAAGAAAATGTGGTGCATATATACAACGGAGCATTACTCAGCCTTAAAAATACCACCATTTGCAACATTACTGATGGATCTTGAGGATATCATGCTAAGTGGAATGTCAGAGGGAAAAAGTCAAGAGGCACATGATTTCACTCACACGTGGGATATAAAACTGAAAGCAACAAACAAACAAGACAAACAAACAAAAACTCATAACACAGACAGAAGTATGGTGGTTACCAGAGGGAAAGAGGGGGAGGGGAGGAAGTAGTAAAGGGTAAAGGGGGTCAAATATATGGTGATGAAAGGAGACCTAACTTTGGGGGGTGAACATACAATGCAATATATAGATGATGTATTACAGAATTGTACACTTGAAACCTATATAATTTTATTAACCAACGTTACCCCAATAAATGTGATAAAAATTTTTGAAAGATAGCAAAAAAAATTGCCTGACTATTTAGACTGTTGTGAAGGCAAAGATGATGGTAAGAAACAAGAAGAAAAGCCTAGTTTTCATGGAACACAGGACAGAGTCATTGGGGGAAGCAGAGGTTATTCAGACCTGTCTTGCACCTACGAAGGGGTCCCACACTGGCCCGTCCACCTTCGCTTAAACATTTCACTGACAAAAAACATGTTTCTTACAAAGAAACCCATTTCTGGTTTTTAATGGTTTGATTGTTAGAACAGTTATACTTATTTTGAGCCCCTAAGTTATATTTTGTTATATCCCCAAAGTAGCAGATAGAAAATTATATTTTAAAATATTTAATATTATTTTTTAAAATTTATCTTTATTGTTGAAAGTATTAAAGATGTCTCCCTTTTAAAAAATATTATTTTTTAAAAAATCCCATAGCAATTATTTTGAAAATGTTTATTTGGGAAATATTTTAGTTTTCTTTTTGTTGAACAGTTATTGAGCACTCACTATAAAGACACTGGGGTAAACATTTTACATCAACGATTTCACTTAATCTCCACAACAATATATGAAACTGGAGCAATTATATCCATTTTATGGATTAAGATACTTGAGTGCTTTGTTTCAGTTAAAAACTATGGTTAATTTATGGAAGTGGGATATAAGCCCAGACTTAATCATAAAGTTATTATTAAATAATGTTCCAGCTTATGTTGCTTTAATGTAGATTCTTACACATCATTTTAAGTGGAGACATTTTATAATTTAAAAATGCTGATAATCTTATATAACTTTAACCGAGGAAAGGAGCAGGGAAGGGACAATTTTCTCCTCAACAAGACACTGAGCACCAGATTCCTGTTACATAACCAGGCTGCGTTACCTTTCAAGAGGCTGGTGGTGGGATAACATACAGGGCCCCGTTTTTCTTGTTTTATATAATAGAATAACAACTTAAGTGGTAAGTACATGATATGAAAGGGAACGAAACAATGGCTCTAGCCATGTGGCGGAATTAGGGATAGAGAGAGGGCTATCCACGTTGCCCTGGAAAGTGAAAATCAAGTTTATGTCAGTAACACCGAAAACCAGCAAGAGACCTACTCTGAGACCTGATCTTTTTCTTTTTCTTATCTAAATCTAAAAGGGATCTTTTGAACAATCTATTTGAATGTATGGAACATCAATAAATACGATGGCTATGCCAGAAAGATATGTGTTCCCGCGTTAGAGTGTCTCTTAGTAATGACTTTATCGCTGTTTCTGGCCGCTCGTTTGGTCTAGTGTGCTCTCCCTCGCTGCACCACTGCCCACATGTGCAGGGGCTCATCTGTCACCCTTCTTTCTGGAGCACCTGTCACTGTAGCATTTAGGAGCTGTAAAGGAGGACTGCACGGTTTATGCCCACGGAACTAACATTTCAACATAATCCCTTATTAAGAAAGGTTTCTTTTTTCCTTTCATTAATTAATTCAACTCAGGCCTACCCATCATCCACTTTTACATTTCTAATGTTTGGCTGTCCAAACCATACACTGCTCTTCATGAAAAACAAACAAGTAATTAGAAAACATTCCTTCTGGCGCTCAAAACTGCCGTCTCATCTAGCAGTGGGAGATTCCTTTTTGGTAAAATGTAAGATTCTCCTCTCCCTTTGTGATTTTAATGTGTGGCATTCAATAAAATGTGTCTGTTGTGTTTCAAATAATTGCATGTGGTTTATAAAAATTCTACTCAGAAAAGTGATCACATGTTTGGTGAACTGTGGTGAAAATCAACTTAGGAAATTTCACAACCTCAGGGAATTTAGGTTCATGGGTATATCTTTGTCCCTACTATCATCTTGGTATTTCTTTTGTCTACATGCCAAGTCTGCAAGCCCTCACTCAGTCTCTCCCCACCGTCAATCTATCATCTCCCTGGTTTGGCTGCTTGACAAAAGAGAGTTCTTATACCTTGGGGTTCACCACTACCTTTTCCAGGCATAATAATGTATACCAAGGGCTTTAGTTGAACTTGATATTTTCAGTGTGTGTGGAAGTCAGAAGGAAAGCAAGACCCCACAAATGATCCTTAAATTTGCCAAAATGTTAAAAAGGCACCTTCATTATTCCCTGGAAGTGAGGTTTCATGAGGAGGGTGTTGTGGTGAGTTGAATTGTATCCCCCCAGCGCTCCCAAGAAAAGATATGTTGGAGTTTAACTCTTGTGACTTTGTTTTGAAATGGGGTGTTTGCAGATATAATCAAGTTTAGATGAGTTCATACTGAATTAGAATGTGTCTTCAATTCAATGACCGATGTCCTTTTAAGAGGGCCATGTGAAGACAAAGGCACACAGAGATGCACATGAGGAGAACACTGTGTGATGTCAAGAAACACCAAGAATTGCCTGCCACCACCAAAAGCTAGGCGAGAGCCATAAAACAGATTCTCCCTTAGAGCCTTGAGGAGGAATCAAACTTGCTGCCACCTTGATTTCATATATACAGCCTCCAGGACCATGAGAGAATAAATTTCTGTTGTTTTAAGCTATACAGTTTTTGGCAATTGGTTACTACAGCCTTAGAAAACAGATTCAGAAGACAAGAGGTACAAGATAGCAGAGAAATATTACGCTCAACATATGTGTACCATCTTATTATTCATAAACAGAAGGCAATCTCTCCATTTTTTAAAAGTCACAAGTTACAAATTCATATGAAAATGAACTATCAGATATTGAGTATCTGCAATTAAGGAGGAAGGAAGGCAGGTGCAGTAGGAGAAAGGCAGTTGGAAGCATATTTCCTCTGCTCTAGTTCAGAATACTTAGCTTTTTTTTTTTTTTGATAAATGGATCCAGAAAAGAAGTAACAATGCAGGAGCAAGTTTGCTGCAGATTTCAAAGTGTTCTGATCATCTGTCCTACAAATACCTTCTAATTGGTCTATTTTCTCCATGTAATTCTGACATACTGTGATCTGGATACAGTATTTACTGAGCAAGAACAGAGATGCTATAATTGTGAGCAGGTTTCGCACTGTTCACCCTTTCAAGATTAAGTGTTCTGAACAAGGCATTTTATATAAATAAGACAAGAGATGGGAAAATTTCAAGCCCTACTCACTTATTATTTATGTTACTTCTGTTCTCTTCTTAATGACATCAACTTAATGGATGAAGGAGCACTACTGTATCACCCCCAGGGTTCTTACACACAGGGAAGCTTCAGGTAACAAAATGTCTTATTTCATTTCATTTCCATCACTTAAGCTTTGGTGTAAAAATTAACCTTGACTCACCTCCAACCTCTCCATTTTACCAATTTAAATAGGTGTGGGGTGCCCTCTATCGGTGCAGATGTGGCCAAAAGGCCTTGCCTAGTTACTTTCACTGGCCACTAATGATTAGTGTAATGACTTTTGCTTTTTTCTTTGTTTGTCAGTTCATAAATTTAAAAAAAGGCTAGGATCATTAAAATTATCAATTTGATATTAATTATATGCAAAAGTTACCTGGCCTGAATGGGACATGGCAATGCAGGAATGTGGGAGGAGTATAGGCTTGGCGTCAAGCTCAGGATTTAAAAATCTGCTTTAACTGTGAAAAAGTGTATTGACTTCCCACTTTGCTAATATGACCAACACAACACAGCTGCCCTACTTATTTTCTGTAACCAAAGCCTGGCATTTATTTTACAGATATTTACTGAGTACCTCTTATGTGCCAATATTTTAGATGCTAGAGACATGACAGTAACACAAACAGACAAATTTCTGTCTTCAGACCTACAATATATTGGGTGTTTTGTCGAATTATAAGCATATACTAACCACTCGATAAGTGTTAGTTATTTCTATTGTTATTACTTTTTTCATTATAACTGCTATGGAATTACTAAGCATAAATGTCCTTTTTTTAAAGTTTCATTTTCTATTTAGACTAGGAATCTATTATATACATGGGATAGTTTTTGTCCTCAGGAAACTCCACTCTGAAGATAAACACAGATAATCACACTAATTAGAATATTACTAGTACACATACAAAGGCAGGTATACGTAGACATACTGCATGCTAGTACTTCGGGTAATTTATTTATTTCTCTAATAGACAAAAGCCACAAGGATCTGCCCTAGCAACTAGACAGCTATTAAGAAGCATCCATTTGGTAGGTATTCACTTTGTTCTAGAGGGAAGTCTACAAAAGCAGCAAGTGGCCATTCGCTTGCCATAGCTGAGCACTAAAATGATCATAAAAGTTTCACATTTGTATTTATGAGCATGCATTCACTATTACTTTGTTTTATAAATGTGATGGGCTCTGAATATAAACACCAAAAACAAAAATCATTTGTATCGATAGTTACAACTTTGGCTCGATCGATGAAGGCAAATCCCAGCAAATGTTATAGGCTTGCTTCTATTGCTTTATGTGCAATTAAATAATTATCCTTAGTTTCCACATTGGAAGACTGGAGTAACAATTACAACTATCCTCTTGTACTTGGATGTATCAGAGCAAAACCAAAATTTTTTATATGTCAAAATCTGCATTTTTGTTTCCTTGTTTCCTCCTTATAGTCCATAAAAGTCTGCATTATATAAGTGAATGAATCTACAGATTTGTTTTTCTTACAAAGAGATACTTTAAGCTAATGTCTCTTGAATTTCAAATGGTAAAAATAATAACATTTTAGATTTGTTCATGGAAATGTAGAATAATAATGCAGTTATAAAATACTTCAACTAGAGATGTTAACCGTAAAAGCAACTGCTTTTAGCTATCTCGAACTTTTCCATGTAAATTGGTGTTTGGGTTAAAATTTATGAAAACAGTCCTTGGCAAGTAGAAAAAAATAACACTATTATTGTATAAAAATTACTCACATATTTATAAAAATACATTTTGTACGTCCTGTTAAAAAACAACAATTCTGAGTTCTTAGCCAAACTGTAGGTTAGAATCAGTTTTTAAAAATAATCTCTTCACTTATGTATAGTTTTAGATTTAAAGACAAGTTGTGAAGGTAGCTGAGAAGGCAGCAGAGAGTTCCCACACCGAGTTTCCCCTGTAATTAAGAGCTTACATTAATATGCTACATTCGTTTGACTAGTGAACCAATATCAATACATTACTATCAACGGAAGTCCATGTCTATTCAGATTTCTTCAGTTTTTCCCTACCATTCTTTTTCTGTTCTGAGATCTCATCCGGGATAACAAATTACATTTAGTTGTCATGTCTCCTTAGGCTCCTCTTGGCTGTGATAGTTTCTCAGATTTTCTTTGTTTTTGATGACTTCTCTGTGACAAGAATTGCTGGTCAGATGTTTGTAGAAATGTCCCGTAAGAGGGACCTACCTAGTGTTTCTCTCATGATTAGACAGAGGTTATGGGTTTGGGGGAGGAAGACCACAGAGGTGGAGTGCCAAGCTCATGTCACATCAGTGGCTCAGAAAGATGGTCCACAGGACTCACCACTGCTGCTCTCCTTGACCACCTGACTGGGGCAGTGTTGGCCAGGCTTCTCCACTAGAAAGCACTCCTCACCCCCACGTAGTACTGTAGTTTGGGGAAGGAAGTCACTATGTGCAACCCACAATTGAGGAGTGCAAATTTAGCATTTTTTAAACTTTAAATTTGATGTAAGTTTTCAGAGAAAGAGCAAGAGCATTTATGCATCGGGCAAAAAGGTCTCCTCCCTTACTGAAGCACTGGTCTGGGGGTGGCGTTTCAAATGGAGGCAGGACTCATTGGAGAATTCTTAGCCTCAAGAATTTTATCTGTTTAGGTCCTAGTTTCCCTTTAAATCTGCTCAATCCCAATATTTCACATAGAGTTTTCACATTCACTCAGGACCTGTTATTCTACTCTTTGAACATTACCCACAGTGCACATTATAATACTCATCTTCTTTAAATTTAATTGTCATGGCCTCTGTGGCTTATATATTTCAGAATTAGTGCTGAAAGGAACTAGAAACGGCATAATGATGGAAAATCTCCACCAGTGGGTCCAAGCAGTCACATCTTTCGTCACCTCACTTCATCAGTTAGCTCGTCCAGAGGCAAGGTGCCTGGAGTCCCAGCAACTCCAGGAATAATATTTCTTAGGGTCTCACTTGTTCAGGCTTGTGCAGGAGCACGCGCGCGCGCACGCGCACACACACACACACACACACACACACACACACACACACACCCCTTACTGCTTTAAACTAAATTGAGTTGATAGGTGTTTCTGCCTATGGCTCAGTTATAAGATGCCATGGAGTCAATGTGAACCTAGGTAAGTCAAGGCTTCTCTTATATGGCATATTTTTGCTCTTTATTTCCACCCAGAATTTCACTTTGACAAGCCACATATACTTCTTATT
Organism: Miniopterus schreibersii; assembly: GCF_964146895.1. Lineage (NCBI taxonomy): Eukaryota > Metazoa > Chordata > Mammalia > Chiroptera > Miniopteridae > Miniopterus > Miniopterus schreibersii. Next base: position 62,438,035 of record NC_138101.1, on the reverse strand, counting down.
ACAGAAATTCCAGCTGAGTTTCAAATTAACATTGAGTAATTGTGCATGGGAGGCATTTGGAGAGACCTTTTTCATATATGCTATATTTTAAAAGCTATATACTGATCTTGTGTATTTATTGCTTCTATTATCTAGAGAAGGAAATGGAGACATATATTCTCCCCCCACACCGAGAGTCCTATTCTCAGCTGTTCAAAATGTCAATCCAGAGTGTAACATGTATTCTATTACATAATAAAATAATAACTTTTATGGAAAACTTAGCATGTTCCAGGAACTATACTAGAGCTTTTCATGAAACGTCTCATTCGGTGCCCACACAATGTTACAGAGGAAATTTAACACAATGTTAAATTTGAGGAAAGAGAAGCTTAGAGAGTGTTAGTCTTAGATGATCCTTAAAATCATTATACATTATGGTTCTAATTAATATTCTCCTTGTATTGATGTCCTTTGCCTTGTAACTCTCTAGTCCCCTCCTATACGTGGGCCAGCAACAAATGTTGAAAGGGAGCTTGCATGTTTCTGCTTTCTGTCTCACTTCCCTGTGTTCATTAAGAGAACATGACCAGGTTAGCCGAGAACATGGTTGCTCTAGCCTACAGGGACATATGCATAGGAGATTACATGGAGTGGGGCCGAGCCATCCTAAGCAAGTCAGCTGACACACAAGTAAGCTCAAGACTCAGTGACAGGGCCACGACCAGAGTGAGGCAAGTGTGGCACTTGTACTGGGTACAAAATTTAAAGGGGTACCAAAAACTTCAGAAATAACATAAAATAATATTTTAATATAATAGTTCAAAAAATCAGTGATGCAAAACTCCATGATGAACAAAAATATCAACATTTTAACTAAAGACTGGGTCAATATTATTAAGTTCCCCCTTTGTCTCCTGTTCAGCAGAACCACCTACCCTGTCAACCTAAGGAATCATGAAAAATAACAAATGATTATTACTTTTAGCTACTGCATTTTGAGGGTTGCTTCTTACACAGCAATAACGTACCAATAAGGATTAATTTCAAGGTTACACAGATAATACTTGGAGAACTTGTATTCAAATAAAAGCACCTTGACCACAAAATCTCCCTTTCTCACCTTGACATTAACCAGATATATATTTCATAGAAAAAAATTTCACAGAAAAGAAATCTGATCTTGAAAAATGTGATAATGAATGAGCATTGTGATTAATAGTATGAACTCTAAAGTCAGACGGATCTAGGTTTGAATCCAAGCCTTCAACTTACCAGCTATGTTATCTTGGAAAGTTATTGATATAGTATCCCCATCTTGAAAATGTGAATAGTAAATGATATACCAAATTTTGTTAGAATTAGATAAGAATATTCATATTAGAAGGATTAATATGACCGAATCTAATATGTAGAAAGTGCTTATTTTATTTTGAACATATTAATACTATGTATTTCCATTTCCTACTTAAATTATGTTATTATGCCCTCTATCTATAAGCCTAAATTTCTCTGAAGCTTATCCTAACAGGGAAAGCAAAGATGAGGGCAGGATAAGGTTATTGTTAAGCCTTTATTTTGAAAGACATATTTTATTGAAATAGAAAAAAAAATTTTTTAAATGTATTGGTTTCTATTAGATTGGAAGACAGGCCTGGTACATTTGATCATGGAGTGTTACACACAAATAAAGTCCCATTTAGACTAAGAGAGAAATTGGAAAACCTGTTTTTCTAGACTTGGTAGAATGTGGTAGGAGAGAAGATAGATATAGGTGCCCTTCTTGGAGCTACAACTCCTTAGGGGGTTGATGTAGCATCCTGGTATGGAGAAGCCCAAGAACATCAAGACCCCTAGGATAAACTCAACCTTCTTTCTGGCACCATGACCACCGTGCCTTTAGAACACAGTGGTGGTGGTAAGATTTCCTGATAGCTGAGTCTGATGTAGCCTCACTGACTGAGGCCATCTTAAGCAGAAGTAGGAAGCAAGGGGAAAAATATGAAAAATGGCCATCCAACAAAGACTGTTTCCTAAAATGATTGCTTTGATTATTGAATTGTAGTGAATTTACTAGATGATAATAAATCATTCCCCTCCCCACCCTTTGGGATGAGAGCATTGTGAAGACAGAATCTAGATAAAATGTTTTATTTGCACATATGAATGTTGGTTGTAAAACTTTGCAACCTGTTATATAATTATATAACCTCTGGAAAAAGGAAGTTGCCATTCACAGGGCAATTCTGCTGAGGATGGTGCAGAGGCCAGGGAAAGGGAGCGTGGGTGGGGCACCAAGAGCATCCACTATACAGGCTCATGTAGTGCTAGGTGTCAATCTGGTTGTAGTCCCCCAAATTACTACAATTTTAAGATTTTTGTTATTTACTTCTTTGGTAGGGCTATGTCCATACCCTGTTCTTTTCCTTTGCAAAATACTGGTAACAGAAATGCTTAAAAACCAAGTACACTTTTATTAAAGTCCTAAGTAATACACATTCATTGTTTTATCTAATGTACTGCATTGCAGTGTCAAATGAATAACATACTTAGAAGAGTAATACATATTTCTAGTGTCTCACATATAGTAAGTATATATTAATGCTTAAACATGAATGGATAATCCTGAGAAGGAAAGAACTGTTGCCTGGAAGAAAAACTGTCTATAACTTTATATCAGTGTCAGGAGATTTTTAATGACTTACAGAACAGAGGAATAAATTATTGAAAATATTTCATATCATTGATTCTTTTGATGTAATGGAGGATAATGATAAGCAAACATGAGAAAATTTGGAACTTTTATGACAATATCATGTCATGATATGTGAGCAAAGTTCAGAAGAATAGATGTTAAACATCATTATAGTTATTTCCTTGTGAATGCATGGATTTAATTTCATAATTTACATTTTCATGGTTTGCAGGTTGAATTAATGAATCACAAAGAACAAATATGCAAACACTAAATCTAAAATGCACATGGAAGGCTAATGTAAAATATTGCCACCTGGAGCTTTCATGAATCAGACTTCGAGCATCTGTGTTTTTTCTTGAACCTGACAGACATCTTTAATAAATTCAATTAAGTGTGGCCTTTAGTGAAGTTTTCTATTCCCAGACTCTCATGGAAACCCAAGGGCTCACACGTTGATTAATCTCCTGTGAGATGCCGGGCGTGACCCCTGAACCTGCTGAGGAACAGGATGCATAATATATATTTGCAGTGTCTTCAACCACAAACCTCCCTCTCACTGCCCTTGAATCCAGCTCTTAGTTTTTGCAGGTTTCACATTTGAATGCATCTACTTTGAGAGGATGGTAAAACCCTAATGAATATTCAGAAGTTGCTGAGATCCTGAGTTTAGGGCACATTTCCACTATGGCATATACTTGTCAAATTGAGAGCATGTGGGAGGGATGCTTGGTCCTCAGCTGGATATGGTTATTGCATGTCTGTCCTGTAAATGGTTGGGCCATTTTTGTCTTCATTTCCTAAGGGAAGTATTTGGAACGAAGGAAGTTAAAAGTCTCCTGCCCTCCCTCCCAACACACTTTTTTTCTGAGTGCAGGAGGAGAGTAAGTGGCTTCACATAGAAAATTTTACAGATGCTAATAAACCAATACAATCTTAAGGAAAAAACTTCTTTGGGCAAACACCCTCTAAAGCAGCATTCATTGTAAGTGTTGATGTTTTTCTCAGCTTTATCCCACCTGAGAAATTGATATTCAGGGATATGGGCTCAAGTCAATGGTGAAAGAAAAGTTGACTAGACGGGGCTAGTAACAAGGTCTGTAACAACACACTATAGGGTTTCCAAGCTGGTATCAGTCCATTCATCAACACTTCATAATATTGCTTAGCAAGCAAAACATCTATCTCACTGCTCCATTTCCCAGGGCTTGCTTCTCTATCTTGTCAAAAATGTAAACATGGAAAAAAATACTCAACTTATAAAATCTCAACTAAACTATTAAGCTTATCAAAAAAGAATATGCATTATTTTTACATTTCTGATGTAACTGAGAACAATGACTTTATTTGTAAATGACTTGTCTCTCCTAAATATTCATAAATCACATTGCTCTCTAGAAAATCACTAGGGATTGATATTAGATTGTTATTCTCCAAGGTTAAGGCTATACTTTTACTCTATTTCTGGAAAATCAAGATATTTGCCAAACTTGGCACTTCTCGAATTTCCATGATTTCTCTAAATTACCCAGAGTGATCCCTTTAATGACCTGTTATGTAATACCAACTGAGCCTGAAAACTTGGACTCATCTAAAAGAGTGAGATGACCTTCAATCCTCTCTGATTTTAAAATCCTTGGATTTTGTTTTTTGCTTTATATGTTGCTTTGACTTTTCTAGTTTGAATATATCTCACTTCAGAGGAGATGGAAACAAAAGGTCTCTCTGCATTTTGTCATCCCCTAATATTAGAGCAACCACCCCAAGCCGAGTGCCTGGCCCTTTATGTTAAGTCTAAGCAGAGGTAAAGAACTTCTTCTGCTTGGCTTAATATTTCCCCAAACATAGACTTACTTAATACAACTTAAATCCTTCAGAGAACTACTAAGTGCCAAACAAGGTGGTACATGCACAGGCTCATGACACTTTTTATTTTATTTTTTTTAGATTTTGGCAGTTTCCTAGAGGTATTTTTTTACCTGCTATGAAGTCAGACCATCACTCTCTAAGGAGCTGATACTAATTACTGGGCAAGGTTCAAGAGAACATGCTGCTTGTTTTCATCAAAAACCTTTTATATAATAATAGCCCAGAAGAGTATACAGATAAGTAGTCCAATAAAGACTGGGTAATTTCAGTTTATATGGTGGGAAGCTGAAGTAGCCTTATGGGAAGAAAACCTTTAAAATGAGTTCATTGTGTAGATACAATTTCCACTAGGTTATTAAGATGTGGCACTAAATATTATTTGAAATAGAATTTATCAGTTTGGTCAAAACCCATTGCTGATTTAATTTAATTGGAAGTGAGATGTATATAAGAAATTTTGTAGATTAGAAATGTAAGTATTATGGAAGGTCAAAAGCCATCAAATCTGAGAAATTTGGAGCAACAACTGAGGAACTGGAAAAAGAGATCTGAATCCACAGAGAAAACTGAGAGTCAACATGGGGTAATTATTTTTCTTTCCTTTCTTAAAATTTTTATTTTTTTCCTTTTGATTCCCTTCACCCATACCTCTCACCTTCCATCCCCCTCCTTTGGCAACCACAAATCTGTTCTTTGTATTTATGAGCTTGTTTTAGTTTTGTTTTGTTTTTATAGATTTCATATGAAAGAGAGGACATGTGGTACTGGGCCATATTTGCCTGGTCATCTCTCCTTTGATCTTCCTTACATGATCTTTTTAAATATGAGCTCATCAGAGAACTTACTATAAAACTCTATTTACTTCTTTGTAAAATCTCCTCTCCATGTTTTCTTATTATAATTGGAAAGTTAAAATTTTATTGGCTTTTGTTTATTATTGGATTACATTTATTATTTGCCTGTGATTATTGTTACTATTTAATAATCCAAAATTAAGTTTGCTTATTACTGTTCGTTCAACCTTCTGAGAGATGAATTTTCTGCAGGGTAAGGGGAGAATGTATTCTGTGTTATTTTTAAAGGAACAGGCTCCCATTATATCTGGATAAATAAAGTCCCCTCTCACTAATACATTTTGTGTTTTGCCAGTTTTAAATACTCATTAGGAGGTCATATTCCACATAGTCTATATGCTGATGTTATCATATCTCTATTCTCTCTTATGCTTGCCCAAATATATTTCAATAGGCTGCAACTCTCAGCTTTTTCATTTTTATGGATTCATTCAGCAAATATACTCTGAGAGTTTATTTTTGTGCCAGGCACTATTCTGAACTCGGTCTAAAACAGTGAACAAAACAGAGTAGAATTTCTGCACTGTGACCCTTACAGGATAATTGAGAGAAACAATCAATATAAATAAGAAAATTGCCTAGAAATGATAATAGGTGAAAAGCACTGAGGAGAAAAAAGCCCTGTAAAGTTAGAGGTATTAGAAATATAAATGTAGTAAAGAAGAGAATGTAATTTTAAATGTTCCATTTAGGAATATCATGTCTACACCCTTCTTGTCTCTTACCTTTCTTCCATTGCCACATTTCATTCATGCATTTTTATCCAATGAAGTCTTTTTCATTTTCAATTTATCTCTCAGAAGGTTGAAGGAACAATAATAAGGAAACTTAATTTTGGATTATTAAATAGTAACAATGATCACAGGCAAATAATAAACTTAATCCAATAATAAACAAAAGCGAATACAATTTTAACAAAAGCCCAAAATGTTAAGTTTTGAAATTCTTACTTGTTTGATTGGTTTCACCTCAATGTGGTAGAATTTTACATATGATTTTGATTTTAGAATATTATTATAACCTTTACTGCATCCTTTAGTGTATTATTTGTTTGTCTCATATAGGCCTTATTTATTTTCCAAATTCACAGCTTCACCTAGGGAAAGAGATGGAAATAGCACACGGGCTACCAAATGCTTCAGCTTCAAGTGAGAATAAAGAATCACATGCAGATAACACAGTGCTGTTCTGCTTACTTCCAAATGAGTGGTTACCAAGTGAGAAAAAGGTTATGCAGGGACGAGGGCCTATGAAAGTAGAACACATTTAGCCCCTTATTCCTTCTACTCAATATTCCTCACAAAACCTTGCACGACGCTATTGTTTGGAAGGCATAAAAGGTTCCTCAAAAACTGAAAAATAACACTAAAAAATAATGACACAAAGTTTGAGTTGAGCAAGAACATTTAGCTTACAAAACTCATTCTGATTATATTTCTAGTTGTTTTTTGTTAGTGGTGGTTCATGAGTTCTGTTTATTCATGGTTCACAGAATCATTTCTCACTTGAAACAATTAATCTTTCTAGTATAAATTCTATATCATTTAAGTAAAGATGCAAATTTTATCTGTAAGATTGAGATAGTAATACCTCCTCAGGTTGTTTTGAATATTGAATAAAAGCATATATGTAGTGCACGGCACAGCACGTGACACATAGTAGGGATGCATGAAATATTTAGCCCTCCAACCCCCAAACAAATGAAAGGTTGCAATAATAATCTGCACAATGACAAAGAAAAAACTAAAACTAATTATTTGCAGTGATAGACACTGCCTTCCCAATGCCAACTCAGTTAAACCTATTTGGTCATGATAAAAGTAATTTTAAACAGTGAATGAAGCAAGCTTAGTCATGATCCATTATGCTATTATACTTATTTAAACTTTCTAAAGTTGTTTTGGTTTAATCAAAATGAGAAAGGCCCTTCACACATATTAACAGCACAGCACCCCAACCCCCAAAACTAGAGGAGAGGTATAATGAAGGAGCCTTCTGAGAACTCAGATAAACTTTCCATGTATATTTGCCACACCCTTTAGAAAACGGAAGCATCTTTTTAATCAGGGACCTGAGCACTACTATCCATTTGAAATGCTTTTATTTTTTGCCCACATTGGCTTCATCATGGTCCCTCTCATTCGCACTGATCTCTTTCCCTTCTCTTGAGCCCCTGAATAACTATGAATAACTAAAGTGCTTTGAGGGAGAATAAGGGGCTATGGGAGCCACAACTAGGGATGCTTAACCTGAGATATGGACGGTGGAAGTTGGCCAAGTATAAAAGTTTGTCAAATGTCTTCAGAAACAGCTGCAAAAGTCCTAAGGAGCTTCCCTAAGCAAAGAGAGATCATGGCATTGGAAGAGCCAAGGGAGGTCCAATATGACAGAAGCTGAGGGAAAGAGGGGAGAATGGGGAAAATGAACCATTACCCACTATTGTTTTACTCTTTTGCAACCCTTTTAAATATGAATTTCCTGGCAAGTACCATGTCTTATGCTTCTCATATAGTTTTTCCAATATGCTATACACTAAAACTTGTTGATTTAAACACATTGACTACAAAAAACCCAGTATATTGAAAAGTCTCAAATAAATTAGGGTCTACACACATGCACACATGCCCACATGCCCACACACATACACATGTACATATATTGGTTATCTGCAAATACTAGGTACTATTTAAAGAAAAGTTCACATATTAATTTATTTTATCTTCTTAATTATTATACTCATTTTACAGAGGATACTAATGTCCAAAGAAATTACGTAACTTTATCAACATTAAAATTAATAAGAAGTTTTCAAAACCAGAAAAACAGGTAGATTAGTTCAGAGCTTAAGCATTTAATCACTATGACATGAAATATTTATTTATTATTATTTTTTAAAGTGTGCCCCGTTATACTTATCTTTCCCATTCCCACCGACTTCACTATTCCACTATCTAAAGTCTAGACTTTTTGCCTAAAATCTACGTCTCGGATCAGACATCCTACTAGCACCTAAACTGAAATATAAAACAAGAACTTCAACTCAAGCTATCCCCGTCCCAAACGGAGCCCATATTTCCCCCTCAGATCCCCTTTCCTCTTTATTCACCTACCAATTAAGAGTTCCACCATCTACTTGGGCACTTAAGTCAGGAACTTTCTGCTACTCCAATCCCAGTATCAGTTCAGCCACCATGACCTGTTCTGTCACCTTAAAGCTTCTCTAAGTGGACTACTTTTTACCTTCCTTTCTATCTCAGTTCAGCTTCCCACCACTACTCCTCTAACTGGTCCTTTTGCATCTCATATTTCCTTATCACACACACTCTACCATGTGGCCAGGACGTTTTTTTTTTTTGAATCTTGGTGAGTGTCTATCACTCTCTTGCCCAAACCTCTAATGTTCTCCATTGTCCCAAGGACTAAGTATTAATTTGTTAATATGGCTGACTTTAAGCTCACCTCCCTAGCCCTTTTCTGCATATTTTCCCTTACATGCCACATATTTTCTTTAATGTTGTTAAAGGTACATGAAGTTTTTAAAGTAAATAAATTAAATCATATTCTGTTTCACTTCTAGTCTCTGCACATCCTACTCTTTATGCCTAGAATGTCCATTTTTTATTTCTCTTGGCTAACTCCTATTGGTTCATTGGAAATCAATTTAGAGGCTGGATGGCACTTCTGAGTACTTGGAAGATATCCTTATTAACAACATTTATCACACTTATTAAAATCATACCAGAATGCCATATCACTAAAGGCAGAGTCCATTTCATTGATACTTGAATCCTTTAGGTAAGCCACAGTACCTACCACCCTGATTGATATCCAATAAATATTTGTTGAATAAAAGAATGTATTTTTAATAGATACAATATCTCAAGAATTGAAAAATGATAATTTTCTACTTTTATTTCTTTTTCTTCTTTTACCTCCCTACCTTTTATCTCCCATGTCTAGCTATAGAACTGACTATAAAGCCTGATTATAGATTAATGCTTACCTTAAATTATGGAATTATAAGAATGAGAAATGTAAAATGTGTGGGACTCTTTTTTAAAGAAAGCATTGTTGAGATGTGTATATGTTGTTTCACTTATTTTTGTTATTTTCTCAATTTCAGCTTTTCAGCTTAGCATATGATAGTCTAAAGAGAAATTGGGGCTCTTGAGCTTTCTGATGAAGAACAGGCTCAAGATGCCCAACACAGGCTTTGTCCTTTCGCTTGGTGTACTGGAGGTGTTTCCCACTATGGTGATGGAGAGGCCGCCCGATGGACCAGAACTTTCAGTGTGCATTAAAAGCAGGCTCTGAGGCTGTGGAGTGAGAGAAATTTTATGGAATGACTTTGGGTGATGCAGCTGCAGAATCAGTTAGGCTGAATAGAGTCTCTGGTTGCCAATTTTAGTAATAGCAGAAAAATGGAAATGCTGAGGCTGGTAGTCACCCAGATGTTTAGCCCTGCTGACTGGCACATCAGTGTTAATTCTTCCTGCTCTGTCTTTGGTTCTTGGGCATACCTCATAATATAAATAAGTATTGCTCTCACTCTCATATAAAGGCCAATTACTGGAGGGGCTGAAAATAGTGCAATAAAATCCATATTCTATTCTGCCATTTTCATGGCTTAGGAGTCTCAGCCACCTTCACGCAAGTGGATCATCAAGAAAGTCAGTAACAGTAACACTGAAAATGAGGAGGAAAAGCAACTCCAAAGAAATACTGGGGAAATAATAGCAATACTAATTCAATTGTCAAAGGGATGCAGACAACAGTGTGGTGATGGTCAGGGGCCGGGGGGAGCTGGGTGGAGGTGGGTAAAGATGTGAAAATGGAGGACATCTGTAGTAGTGTCAACAATAAATTAAAGAAAAAGAAGATCAAAACCAATGAAGTAATAAAGGAAAACATAAATAAATAAAATTTTTGAAATAAAATTAAAATCTCCCTACTTTTATTAGAAAGCAAACTTCTAGACATCACCTTAATTATAAATAAAATATATATTTTATATATATATAACATATATCTTTATCAACTTTATCAAATATATATATATATATCATTATCTACATAATTATCACACTTTGAATGCTGACTTTATATATAGTCCCATAGTTCCATCTTTTACTTCTGATAAATGAAAATATACAGTCCTCCAGGGAAGACTCCCATATTCATTTTTCAGAACTGGCAGTTCTTTATCTTTGTGCAGGTTTACACAACTATCAAAGTAACTCAGATAAGAAAGAAAAATATTTTATCCTAGACTAGGATTGGTGGAAATACCAGTTAAAACTGAATGAGAAACACATATCTTTCTTTGCTTTGTCAGCTGAAAGGCCTAGAAGGAATAGTAACCCAGTAGCAATGGGCTGCACCCCTATCTTGACTTCTAATACCATCTTCCAATAAGAGATACTAGAGCTCCTTGAGAAATGGCTGGCTAATACTAGGATGAGTAGAAAACATAGAAGGTAATATACAAAATATAGTGCAAGAAAGTAGTGTTAAAAAATAATGATGGTCCCTGGCTGGTGTGATTCAGTGGTTAGAGCATCAACCCATGCACAGAAGGGTCAAGGGTTTGATTCTCGGTCAAGGGCATGTACCTAGGTTGCAAGTTTGATCCCCCGGCCACCAGGGTGTGTGCAGGAGGTAACCAATCAATGTTTCTCTCTCTCTCTCCCCTCCTCCCTCTCCCCTTCGTCCCTTCCACTGTCTCTAAAAATCAAGGGGAAAAAATAATATAATAATGACAGGTATGTCAAGGGGACAAAGAAATCAACTGAAATATCTCCCAGTTGTCAAAGCTAGAACAATTTGAGCAACAAAATAAAAGTAGGATTAAACCCAAAGTATAAGATAAACATTGAGTCCATACTGATATAAATGACTGCATAAAATAAATAAATGGGGTAGACAGGCAATCCTCCTGTACAAGATTCTGTACACTTTATGTAAATAATGGGGTTCCAAGGAGATGGAGCATGGGCACTTGGCTCTGCCCCTGGGGTGAACTGCCAACACACTATCACTCTGAGTGGGGTGGAGAATTTTGGCAAGGATTTAGAATTTGAAAAAAATAGCATAAATCTCCAGTATTTAAGAGTGTGCTGTGCATAGTGACTTTCTTCCAAAGAGGACGATATGAAATGGGTGGTGGTGAGACTTTAGAGTAGAGAAACCTGTCAAACACTGTTCCAGCCAGGTGAACAAGGGGAACAACCTTGTAGTGAGTCCTGTGGAGAGCTGAACCAGCGATGTGATGTGATGTGACATGAAGTGATGAGACTGGCACTCCACCTCTGTCGTGTTCCTCTCCCAAACCCGCAACTTATGTCTAATCATGGGAAAAACATTAAATAAGTCCCTCTTGAGGAATATTCTACAAAACGCCTGACCAGTAATCTCTAACGCTGAGAAGTTATCAATAACAAGGAAAGTCTGAGAAACTGTGACAGCCAAGAGGAACCTAAGTAGATATGACAACTAAATACAATGTAGTGTCTTTCAAGGGCTTTTGGAACAGAAAAAAGATGTTATATAAAAACTAAGAAAATATGGAAGTCTGGATAAAGTATGTACTTTAGCCAGTGGTAATATATCAATATCGGTTTATTAATTGGGACAAATGTGCTATAATAATGTTGGCAGTTTATATATAAAACTGCATAGGGGGTATTTAGAAAGTACACTATCTTCATAACTTTTCCTGAAATCTAAAAATATTCTAAAATATAGTGTTTATTTTCAAAAACAATAAAATAACTTTACAAATCACTTTTTTTAATACCTGGAAAAGTCCCTACCACTGCAATATTTAATATACAAAACATTAATCATTCTAATCACATTCATTTATCTAGAGAGATAAGTAAACACCTCATAATGACATGCAGGGGAGGGAATGCTGAAAGAACCAACCTCAGGGGAAATAAGTTAGCGTGAGAAGGCAACAGAGGAACGAGCTCTGTGTAGTTTGGCTTATGGATGCATCCAGCAGTCAGTAGGGAAGCTAGGAGTTAAATTTGCTCTTATTCAAGTTAATTATGTCATTTAGAGGCTATCTGAGTAGCACCACAGAAGTTAACTTAAGGAGGAGATTGGTTTCAATAATTTTAGTGCTTTTTTTGAAAATTACTTTCTTATTGATGTCTTTTATTTTATCTTTGCTTGTGACCTCAGAATATCAACACACATTCTAAAATAATTTTTTATTAAAATTACTTTTATTAAAATTGCGTTATTTGAAATTTGATTGATCCTAAGTTAGTGCCCATAGCTGATGTGCAAAACCTGTGTAATAGAGATAATTTTCACCAAATATTACTTGTGTTCGCCTACATTTCTCAGAATCCCTTGTAGCTGGGTTGGGGTCAGGTGGCTGGTTTGGGCCAATAATTTGTGAGAGGAAGTGATGTTAGTCACTTCTTGGCAGAGGGAGTTAAAAGCCCAGGTCTCTAAACCTCCACCTTTCTATTGCCTTTCCATTGTAACTTCAGAAGCCACGTTTCCAGGTGCTGTTGCTATATGATGCTACAGCATCCATTAGCCTAGTTTTCTGAGTTATCACATGGGGTAGATCTCACTCCCCAAACCCTGACGATGATGAACATGTGATATGGATTATATACTATATTAAGCCATAAGACACTGGAGTTTCTCTGTTGCTCTATTTAGTGTTAATTAACCTACTACAACTAGTAAGAAAAACTGCTTGTATTTTAAGAAATTATTATTGTATTTTAGGCTATTTTATTATAGGTAGTCTGAAGTAGTTTTTAAGATTACTATAAGCTTTACTTGCCACAGACACCAAATTACAATGCTTTATACCACAAAGGAATACTGTAAATTTTAAAAGGCATCAGGTATAAAATTATGAATAGGGATAGAGGCCCTTGTAGAACAACCCATTTGGAAAGGAAAATGACTCGGTCAAGCCAGGAAAAATCATATAAATTCAACCTATTGAAAGAATAAATATTTAAGCAAAAGTTTATAATTTCATTGCATAATATTTTAGGAACAGACATTTATCAGGAAAAAGGGTAGGTAAGTAGTACCTACTGCTTGATCTGATTTTCAGGAACATAGGATGAAGAATCACAGACCATGTTATTGCTGGAGGTAGAGAGGTGTAGGTGTTGACTGCATATAATATAAAGTATTTTAGGGACTAACTGTAAGATGCCATGTGTAATTTTTATAAAACACAGGGGTATGAACAAGGAACACATTCACACTCTGCATGCAAAGGTCTCACAGACCAGCTTTCGAACACAGTGTCATTAGTCAATAAAGGAAATGAGTTTTAGAAATGGAGGTTTCCCAAGAGCTACCTACAATTCACTTAATCATGCCTGACATATGTGTTTAAGGTTTGTTTTTGTTTTTGTTTGGTAATTAAGCTTTTTAACATGACTGTAGTTAGAGGGTTTGTTCCTGTTTCATATATTCCCTAGGGCCCCCCCTAAATTAATTACGTGAGGGAAATATTGCAGGTTGTATCAATTATGATATTACCCATATATGAGATTTCAATGGCATTTGATGATAAATTGAATAATAAAGGTGTTGAATTGAAGAAACATCCCTCTCTCTTTTTTGTCTTCATAAATGGTTTTTAAAAATTGAAATAGATACTTCTCAAAAAGTGGATATGGGCCTTAGGTTAAAGCACTGATGATATATTTCTCTCCACTCAGCTAATGAGCAGTCCCAGTGCCCTACTAATGAGCCAAATGTATTTTTCAGAAAATTAACAGCTCACAGATTTACATTTCAATTTACATCAACAAGGCAATTTTCTGACACAGCTGTTTTCCTGATTGACTCCTTAAAAACTTCTCTTATAACTTTTTCTAACTTTTTCATTGCTTTCCTTTTAGAATTGCAGCATGGGTGTTGAATTTTACTATGTTAATTTAGATAATCTGCCTTCTTCAACTTTGGAAAGATATTTAATGCAATAAAAACAAACAAAGATCTCTGTCTTCATAGTACTTACATTCTCTGTGGGCAAGGGGGAGGCAGATAATAAATACTGTCAAGTAGTATTTCAGAAAGTCATAAGTATTATGGAAAAATGGAAAATAGAGCTGATCAGAGAGAATTAAAATGCCAGATGACTGGGGGGATTGGGGTTGGCAATTTAAAATAGAATTATTAGAGTAGACTTCATTGAGATGACATTTCAGCAAGTTCTTAAAGAAGGTGAAGAAGTTAGACGTGGTCCTGATAATGAAAAAAGTAAGTAAACACTGCCCATAAAATACATGTACAATGAAGATTTGTGATATTGCTGGAGATATACAAAATTTAGAAGAGGTTCCTCTAGCAAGATTGTTTTAAAATGGTATTATGACATTAGTGCAGCCACAATAGTGCCTGTTACGGTGCTACAAACAGAATCTTCAACTTACTGGTGAATTGTTCTAACAGTTCGTAGGTGAGTTCATGGTTTGCTTTTCAGTTGTTTGTTTGTTTTTAAGTTATGGCCATAAGGCCACTGACTACTTCAATCAGGAAGGCTTTTTAACCTTTGATTGTCTTGTCTTGACAGAAATGACATTTTAAAAGCTCTTCAGAAACCTAAAACAAAGGAGTTGCTCTGGTTTATGGGATTCACTTGGGATGGAGGCTCTCACTGCTCATAACTTTCTTTCATTTCCATTAAGGAGATCACGAGTTTCTCATTCAAAGATTTTAGCCCTCAAATCATTTCCCCTTCACTCCTCCCAACTGTCTCTTTTTTATTGTAAAAGCCTCTTAGGCTATCACATACCCAACTCAGTTCACTTCTCTAGTTACCACTGGGTAGAGATACATTGAAAAACCCATTGTAAACAAGTTCACAGTCTCCTTCCTTCAATGCAAAGCTGTTTCAAAAGGTTTAGCATACTCTTAATGCTGCTAATGAAGGTTTTTATAATTCACTCTCAAAGGTTCATCAGAACTAATGCTCACACATGCTTGGCCTTCCTTCTAGCAATAAGAGATCCCATCCCTGTGCACATGGCTCTGCCTTTGCCTCTTGGCTTCACATTTACACTGGACAGCTTGCTGGTGTATTTCTGGCCCTGAGGCAGGGTTCACAATGTTTATGTGGTTGCAGTGAGACACATTTTTCAGACACCAGCTTTTTTGGCAGCAAAGTAGAATGAATGAAAAGGCTCGAGTCACTTTAAACAAGCCAGCAATAACGACAGGAGAATCCTGACTGCTGAATACCAGCGTCTCACAGAGTTTACGAGTGTCCACAGTCATGACTCTATCCATTTGGTAACCTTTCAGAAGCATCACGAGGTCTGAGTAGAACTGTTTCTTGTCCTGACCAGCTTTCCACTAAACTTGTGAGGCAGAACTATCACTTTTTTCAGTAATTATTTGACCTTCCATTGTTACACACCTGATGTTACTTCCTTACTGTTTTTTTTTGCAATAAGTTGTTTTTATCTCTATATTGCATTGTGCTACCTGGCTTATTCTCTTTGACAGTTATCACTATAACATTATATATGCTAAATTATGTTTTAAAATACATATGGATCAAAACTGGATGATATACTTGTGAAGAGATTGCAACACAGCAGTGACAACAGCTGTCCTGGGAAACACTCGCCTTTCTTATTAGGGTGCAGAATAACAATCTTTCGTATTAGGCCAAAGGTGCTGATGCTACAAGCCGTGCAAACTTTGCACCTCTTTAATATGCTTCTTTCACAAACCTGTTTTCTCTGAAAAAGAAATTACTTCCAGTGAGTGCTCTCATGCTTAACTCTTTTTTTTTTTAACCTGATTCTCCTCTAATCGTTAAATATGCTACCTGTTATTCCTACACAAATAAAAATCTAAATTTTGTTTCCAAAAGCTTCTCCAAATAATATCACTTTCTAAACCCCTATCTCTACCATGGACCATTGTTTTTGATAAATTTCACAATAGCCACTTGCCAATTATTCATGAGATTAGTACGTAGAGAACTCATGTTTGCATTTGAAAGGGATCAGAGTTCGCAGCGTAAATAATTCACACCATAAATTCTGCAGGCAAGAATATTTTTCAGTGCACATTCTCCAAATGATATTATAGGATCTCCACATTATAGGCCATTTTTAAAATCCTCACCCAACGATATATTTATTGATTGGAGAGAGAGAGAGTGAAAGGGCACATGAGAGAGAAACATCGATCGGTCATCTCCTGTACGTGCCTGACCAGGGATTGAACCTGAAACCTAAGGATGTGCCCTGACTGGGAATTGAACCTGCAACCTTTGGGTGCCCGAGATGATGCTCCAACTAACTGAGCCACCAGGGCAGGGCATAGGCAATTTTAAAACCACAGAAAAAGGACTAATATTAGAAAACTTTATATAAACACCTTTACCAGATACATTTTGATAATTATTCTCATTACATAGCTTTTAATTTAGTCTTATCCTGTAATTTTTGCCCATCCACTAAATCTATTTTTTTCTTCTTATCTTTGAGAGATGACTTAACTCTCTTTGAACAGAAACCCTTCTCTATGTTCTATCTCTGTTTAGTACGTGTATATATTTCCTGGAAGAATGGGTGGCCTTACCTTGTTTCTTCTTTCATAAATGTAAAAATGTTAATGACACAGGGAAGAGACATTTCATTAAAGTAAGAAAGAGCCATTTAATGAATGACATGTATTATAACATCAGCTGCAATTTCAACTTTGATTTTACTTTCAGAAGCTGTTCAGACTGTGCTCGATGGTGATGATGGTGGTGATAGTTGTGTCAAAAAAAGGCAGCACTCCACTCTCTGATGTACTACAATTTACTAAAATATCTAATATATAAATATTTAAGAAAATTGAATTACAATTGGACAACTACTCTGAAACCATAAAAAGTTCCTTTAGAAAAGTAATGCTAAAAACATTGCTAAAGTCTATATGAAAGGCTTTTACAAATTCCAAAGGCCCTTTATGTACACAATTTGAAACTTACAACATTCTGATATTTAATGAAGTAGATTTCAAGAAGAAATAAAATTATAGAGTTTTCTCTTTGTTCCCTAACAATCCTGTGACATAAGGTATACAATGAGTGTTCAATAAATATTTCGGAATGATTATGATAATAGGAATATAGTGATGAGGCTGACATTCTCTTTAGGAGCATTATATGGACAAGAGGTTGGAACGTCAAGGAAAGGACACATAAGAAGATTGGAGGTGAGGCCTTGGTTCACTCAATGAGTATTTATTAAATTTAGATCATTCTGGGTCCCTTTGTGCTGACATAAAATTCATTTCCTTTCTCCTCCACTGTTATAGTTTATGCTAAATAATCATTCAAATCATTATAAAATTCATAGAGCCCTAAAGTTGGTAGGCTCTTAATACTTTTATACTAGTCACCCTTTTAAAAAGCCATTTGATGAAGATTCTAGCTCCAGTTTGCTAAATCTCTAACACATGAGCCTCAGTTTTCAAAATTTAAAATGTAAGCAGTTCCTTACAGATGAGTGGAGAACATGGAATAAGGGAATGTACATGAAGCTTCTAGCTCAGCCTATTATATAATAGGTTTTCAACAAACAATTAACTTGAGGCCCTCCCCACTCCTACAGTATTATTGCAAGCAAGCTGCAGGCTTGTTCAGCACCGCATTCCAACACTGCTGTAATGAGCCAGATTGCTCGGATAATTGGCCTTCTCCCACCAAATGCAAGATTGACAGATTTAATATAAGTCTATGCAGTTGCCCATTCCTGTAATAGAGAGTTCTCATTAAGGAAATGGATTAATTGGCTTACTGATGTTTTAGTGAAAGCCAGATCTGACTAAGTGGACTCCTCAGTACTGAGAAAAACAAATTAAACACTAATAAAGAGAGAAATGTGCTTGCTTTGGCTGAAGTCTCAGCCATAGGCTCACATCAGGCCTTTGCGATTAAGAGCTGTCAGTGTGCGTGGACATTTATGTCTGACAGATGAAACTGCTCTGATTTTCACCCTGACAGTTCACCCTCCAAATCACTCATACAAGCTGGAGGCTGCATGTGTGTCTCCTCCCTAGAAGATTTTCATTAGGGAATACTAACCCTTGTCAGGAAATGTGTCTGATATAGAACCATGCTTGGCTCTTTTTTGCGCAACCAGCTAATAAGACATATTTGGGACAAACTAATTTAGAGTAAAATATTCATCGGAATTGTTCCCAAAGTATCATGAAGCTAATGCTTCATTAGAAAATTGTATCTTAATCTCTCTTCTCCCAGTGACTCTCTGTCCCATCTTTTCAATATTTGGAAAGACGGTTTATTATGATTATTTTTAAGGAAAAAATAAATATACACATATAAATAAATATACATACATGCATATTATTCATATCAGTGTCTTTCTTGTCTGGTTAAACAGATACAAAAGTGGCCAATGCTTTTTCACTTTATTGGAACCATTAATTTTTCTCTATCGGTCTTACGTCTATCTCCATTAACTTACAATCATGTAATTTCCTCAGTCTTTAAAAAATGAAAAACACCTCTATTGACCCCATGTTACCTACCAGCTATGGTACCTTTTCCCTGCTCTACACTCATTATTCCCCAGTTCCACGCCTCCTTTTCTGACTTGACCTTCTCTAATCACGTCAAGGTTCGTCTCATCCCTTACACCCGTCCCCTCAGCACGCTGCAGATGAACTGCCCGTGGTGGCCACTTCGCTGCATGAAAAGTCGATTCCCTTGTCCCTCGCTCAGCTAGCCCGGCAGTAGCCCTGAAATAGTCGACCACTCTTCCTCTGCGAATTTTTTCACTTGGCTTCCAGGTCGATAGACTTTGATACCTTTCCTTACTCCAAAGGCTGCTCGCTCATTCTCGGTCTTCCCTGTTGATCTTCCCCATCACTTCAACTTCTTAACTTTGGAATATCTACAAGTGATTTCAAATGTAATATGTCCAAAGCCAGGCTACTGACCTTCTCCAGCCAACCCTTTCTTCATACAATCCCTCACCTCAATACACAGCAGCTGATTTCTTCCACTGCTCCTACCACAATCCTCAGGGACATCAGGAACTACTCACTTGTATTTTACATCTCACCACCAAAGAACCAATCTGTTAGCTCTCCTGTAAAATACCAACATATTTCAAATATAACTGTTTCCCCCTCCCTCTGCCTCTGTTATCCAAGTCTAAGCTGTTATCATTTTATCATCTATCCTCTGGATTATTGGAATAGTCTCCACTCACTTCCCATTCCTCCTGTCCTTGTCCTGTACAGTCTGTTGTCAAAAGGGCAGCCAGAGCATTAGATCAGAATATGTCTCTACTCAGAATTTTCTAACGGCTTTCTTTCTCCAAAATCCTCACCACTGTGTATAAGGCCCTACATATTTCTGGCCTTTTTTACCTTTCTGACCCCATCAATTCTTATTCTCTTTCTCTCTCATTCACCCTGCTTCAGTAACATGGGCCAACTTGTTCTTTTTAGGACATGCCAGGCACATGCACCTCAGGGCCTTTGCATCTGCTGTGCTGTTTTCTCTCATTGGAGCAGTTTCCCCCCAGATATCTGCATAGATTTCATAACTTTCAGGTTGTTACAGAAAGGCTGCCTTCTCAGTGAGACTTCTCAAACTACTCATTTCGAAACTGCTCCCAACTCCTTCCACACACCACCACACATCTTCTTGGCCTTAAAAACTAATGTCCACTGACATATTATATGTTTTATTTTTTTATTTGTTTATAGTCTGTCTTTTTATCCTTTGAGTCTGAGTTCCAAAGTGGCAGGAGTTTTAGTCTGTTTTAAAATCCAGTGTTTAGAATAATACCTGGCATCTAATAGGTACCCAAAAAATATTTGTTGGGGTAATCAATAAATGGATTTGTTAAATTAAAATAGGAGAGACTACTGATTTTCTGGCTCAAATAAGAGTTAATTATTTAAAACAAATCCAGAATTCAGCCTGCAACTGATTCCATCTATTTTCCTGTTATGCTATGTTTTTGGAGGTAAAATAAGTCAGACAGAATCCTTAATTTCTCACATTCATATATATCACAAGGAAAGTGTTCCTACATAAGGAGAGGTGAAAAAAAATCATGTTGCTTGCTCAGAGCTATGCTATTTAATGAAAATTCCATATATATATACATATATATTATACACTTTTCTCATATATAATCTGTCCATGGAGAGGCCTCTATATAAACTTAAAGTAGATTCTACATCACACTACCAATAGAAAAGTATATAGTCTGTCTACATTGGATTAGATTACATGCCCTTTTCTATCCTAAAGCATCAAGAATGACTGAAATTCAGAGCCAATTAATAGAGAATTCCTAAGACATACTTTTCCACTGAAATTTTAATTAATTTGCCCTTGCATACTTTCATTCTGAAAGCACAATGCCATTGTATTTATTTCATGAGGTCCACTTTCTAAAGCTGTGGTGTCAATACCGATTGCTCTAATTAACATTTGTGATTAATTTTGCACTCAGTGAAACTGCATTTCCTTTTGACCAACAGGCTTGTAAGTGACAGCTCTAGACTACTGTGTTCTACCCAAGCTAATTGGTTTGAAAGAAGCCAGCGAAAAACAAAGGAACTCAAGTTTGGAAGGTTTCTGAGAAATCAGAAGTCTAAAGATTATTAAAACTTATCACTTCAAGGAACTAGAAACAATTTAGACAACCTATGCAGGGGTGTAACCCTTGTAAGAAAACTGTGCACTGTCTGTATCTGAAGCAAATATATCAAAGAGAACGAATTATCCTTTTAGAATTAGATGCTGTTTCAATCTTGAAAAAAATGTTGATATATTAATGATCTCTGTTGGATAGGAAGTATAAGCAAATATATATGGTTTCCCTCTATTACTTTCATGAATTGCCTTGTCACCTATGGGTAGTGAATTAATTTTAACTTAATAAGCATTAAAGTCACCACTTACTAAGCCAATGGGTAATCAAAATAATACTCTTGCTTGTTCTCATATACCATGGCTGCATTCCAAGAAGCTATGGCATTTGGAACAATGAAGGTTAGAGCAGAGATATTATAAATTCTGAAATATACATTTGCTGTGACTGAATTTGCCACCCCAACTGTTTTCTATATACTCTGAGATTAGGACAGCAGGAGATGAGCTGAAATTGTAGACTGAGGGGATTACCATGGGCATAAAAAATATTTTTCAAAAAGTGAAGATGAATAGATATTCAAAGAAATATTGCAAGATAAATCTTATTTAGGAATGAAATTATGACATCTCCTCCAACGCTGAGATTTTCCTCTGCCTGGAACTATCGATAAGGCATTACTTCTCTGAGTTCAGCTATTATGAGGACAAAGTGTCCTCTAAGGTTTATTTAAAAAGCCATTAATTCTTGAAACAATTGTTTTAACAATAAGTTTTAAATATTGATTATAAAATTGGGGTAAAAAATTTACTTCACAACAATTTTGAAGTAAAGGAGAAAACAGACTGTGGAATAAGAAAGATGACAGATTACCTCTATTGTGAGAAATGTCTGTATACCCTTTTTTATGAGAAAATAGCATTTCTGATGCAGAAAACCTAAATCATGGAGACAATACACTGTGTAGATTCTGGAAGTTGGAAACATAAAATATGTACTACATCAGTATTACAAAATCTTTTCTTTGTTGCAGTTTTACTAGAGCTAGTTTCACCCAGGGTGACATAAATTGGTAATACAATAGCTGTATAAGCGCTTGAGTTGGGGAAAAAAACCCATTTAAGGACTGTTCAGATATTTTGCTCCTCTTAGATACTTTTCCCAGTGATAGCTGCCCCTTTACCCCCCAGTGGTTATGCTGTCCTGGAGACTGCTGGGTGTTATCCTGACTGTTGCTTCTGGTTCTTTCTGTTGGAGGAATAAGAACCCAGGAAAACTTTTTTTTTTTTTTTAGGTTATATTATGAGTATATGTAAAGAGAAAATGTACAGATACTGTTAGCTCTTCTAGGAACTTTATGAAAATATGAATCATTTATTAGGTAGCAACCCAGGGAGAAAACAGCAGCTGTGACATCTGTGAATAGCTCCTACAGTGAATTACAAATGGGGTTTTTGCTTGGCTCTGTTAAACCAAACTAACACCATTTCAGGGGGAGGTTATTTTAAGCAGTTCACTGGGTTTAGTGACCAGGAGAAATGCCTTTCCTAATGGTCATTCTATTCACCATTGTTTTCTCAATTAGTAATTCACAGTTGATAAACTAAATTTGGAAAATCACTATCACATTTTCTCCAGTTTTAATTAAGCTGTCTCTTATATGTTGTATTAAACATATAACCTGTGAGATAATGTGTAAAGAAATGCTTAACTAAAAATAGTTTTCTTCATATAACTGGGTGGGCAGAAATACCACAGACACCTGCCTCACCCATTTCTTCTGTTTTACTAATGTCTGTTTTTTTCTCTCTCACTTTGTCCCTCCATTCTTCCTCTTTTTTTCCCCCTATACACTTTTTGTCTGATTTTTTTTAGCTCAACGGGCACATTTTAGGCAAGCTCTAAAATCAAACAAAGAGAATATTTGTTGTGTATTTCCATTTTCTAAAACTTAAGATATTTACACCAAAATTTAATTAATAACTAGTAAACTTTGGTATCAAGCAACCCATCAATTAACTGGATTTTTCACTTTTTAACCAAATATCATATTGAAACAGTATCAAGTAAACATTAGATTGAATCCCTCTCCTCTTTGTCTGTGGTAATGCTTGTCTAGGCCCGAACATTATCAAAGCGGCACAACAAGGGATTAAATAAGTATTGCTGTTTAGGGCTCTTAAATGTTACGATTTCTTTCCTCTCATCAAGTCTGTCTGAGATTACTCCCTAGAAGTAAATATCAGTTTTATAAGAAGGGTATTAAATCCTAACTAGGAAAGGAAATTTTTATCAAGGGAAACCCCTTCTAGCCTTAAAGTGAGAGAATTGTAAGAGTCCAAGGCAGAGCTGCTGAACTTAAATGTGGGAAATGTTCTGTCCACAGGGAAGGAAATTCAGCCACTTCCTGCTTCTATCGACTCAGCACGTGTCCCCAATCTTGGGGCCTTCCTTGTGACCCTGATTCATCAACATCTGTTACCTTGCTCTTGATTAGCATCATCTGGGTCCCTAACTGGTTCAAATCCTCTTAGACTTTTCAGGTAGGACCATGCCACCTTTTAGATGCAAGCGTAGTTTTCAGTGATTCCTCTCTGATGACCCTTTTGAGGAGGTGACGGAAAACAAGTCTAAACAGCAACCACTTGGGTTATCCCCAAAATGATTTACCTCATATTACACTTCTATTAAAATTAAGTTATCAAGTTTACAAGGCATATGTAACAATAAAGAAATGAATCAAATGTAATTTTAAATTAAAACTACATAATATAAAATATTTTTGCAGCATAGCAAATTTGTAAAAGTAATGCATAGCAAATCTACATATTTTTAACAGCTGACACCAGGATTCCTCTTAGACTTTCTTTGAATTCCTTGATAAATTGTTGGAAGAAGAAAAATAATATTTTAAGGACATAAATTTACAAAAACTGCACACACTGCCCAACCTCTTGGGAATTTGCAAGAGAAGGCAAGTAAGACTTGTTTTAGGGGAGTGTTGGGAGGCAAAGGGGTTGATCAATACTGGTGAGGATTAGTGCCAAGGTCATTGCTCCAGTGAAACTAAACCTCCATGGCCCTAAACCTTTAGTAAAATATGCTACTCACACAGAGGTCTTCTGTGAATGGTGTCTGTGTGTGGATCTAGGGAAAGGGTCAGCACTGTTGGGAACTGGAAGAATGAGAGAAAGATGCTACCATCCAGAACCTGTAGTATGAAAAAGAAGCCAGAGCATGGAACCATCTGCTATAGAAACAACATGAGAAATTATTAGTGTAAAATTTCTAGGGATGATTGAAACCGGAGAGCCTCTTACTTAATGGGTTTTGAGTCATTTAAATTTCCAAAGATCAATGTAAGAAACATATTAAAATATTTAAAGAGGTATAAATAATTTTTATATTTCTCTGTATTTTTAAAATATTCTGAAATAACCATGCATTACTTTTAAATTGAAAGAAAAATGTAAATAAATGCATTTTCTCATTGAAATGTACCAAATATGAAATTTATTTCTGTGCCACTATTGGTTTCACATATACCAATGCTAAATAAAAGAAAGTAGGAATTTAGATTCATATACTTACCATGGAATTTTGTCTTCTGCATTCTTTATTCAGGTTATTCAGATTTCATGCCCTGACTTATATTTATAAAAAGGTAGACAGGATCTCTATAAAATCAGATTGAATTCTATAAGGGCAAAACCTCAGCTTGGCATAGAAAAGTAATTCACCGATAAGAAATTTCTGATGTACTGAACTCTTTACAATGTAGATGTTAACTTATAAGTGGCATTCATATTTTAATCATTTTAAGAAAGGAAAATAAAATCTGTGTCTATTTTCAGAAATTAAAATGAATATATAATTATACATGTTGTTCTTAAAATGTCAACAACGTGTTTATATATTCAAGTTGAATACATAAAGAATAAGAACTGAATAAGAGATAAGAACCACATTAAATTCTTAGAAAAGTACCTATATAAGTAAATGACAGGAAAGCAAAGTAGATCTTTAACAGATGTCAAGTGCTTTGATTATTAATAAATGCAAGTTACTAAAAGTTAACAACTCTATTTTTAAATGTTACTTTTATTTTTACCAATAATAATTTGGACTGTAATAATAATGAAGATTCCTTTAAAAGGCAAGTGTTGTTTCTCTCTCTCTCTCTCCTTTCCTCTCTCTCTCTCACTCTCTCTCTCTTACAAGGTGGTTTACTTTATGGTATTCTGCAGACAACCAAAGACACCAACCAATAAATGGCAATCATATATATATATATTTTTTTTGCTTTTGATTTTGTTTAATCTTTTTCTCCATTGAAGCAATAAAAAATGACAAACATTTAGAAGAGATAATTATTCTATAAAATAATATTAAAAGAATAAAAAGCATTTAGATTTATTTCACTGCATTTTTCACATTTGTTTTTAGTAAAAAAAAAAAAATCCTCTTGCCTGTGTTTTTAAATACCTATTATACATGTGTGAATGAACTCTTTTGAGCTCTAAAAACAACATTTCTTGACATATATTTTATTAAAATCCCATTTTAGATGTTAAAGCTTTTTTACAAAATAGGCACATGGTTTTTCCTGTTGACTATTGTAAGCAAGTCAAAGGATAATATCTTATAAAAAATTACATAAGATGACTAGGTTTTCTGGTCCAAGTCAGAGCTTACATTTGCTCTCTCAGCTTTCTCCCCACAACTGCACATTCCATTCCTTTCACCCAGATGCATCCTTAATGTTTTTCCATTAAATGCTTTTATTTAAAATTCTGCTCATGCTTTATCTTCTTCTTTAGAAAAATTTCATGTGATTGCAATTGTTACAATTATGATGCTGCCTTCCATTTCCGGATCTTTTAATATTTGCGAAGATGTTTTGAACATTTTTATGTTCATCTATTTCATTAGCTGCTGAGTCACTAGCTATTGCTTTGTCATGAACAAGTTCTGCACCAACGAGACTTTCTTTTGCCTGAGGTACTTTGCTCATTGAGTACACTGCCACCGAGGGGCTTCAGATTTAAGCATTCATAATTTAAGGAGATAAATTATTGCACATATTTTCCTTTTACATAAAAATATTATTTTCCCATTAAATGAAAATGCAATTATAATCAGGAGTTAAATTCATGTGCTTCTCTACAAATCCCAGAACTGGTTTTTTTTTTTTTACAGGCAAGTCTCACTCCAAACAAAAATGACTACATGCTGTTCCATTGGACATCATTTTCATTTAACTAACTACTCTATGCTATAATACAGGATAAAATATTCATTTCCTTCTTATATAATTGTTTTTGAGGTGGAAAAAAAGTCTTCTATATTTGTTTCCACAGGTCACTTTTAAAATTCAAAATAGTAGGAAATAATTTAAAATCCCAATTTAAATGTATTTCCCAATTTAATTTTAGCCCTTTAATACATGTAGAAGCAGCTTTGCCTCCTCTTTGGTTTCTGGGCTCCAATGCTTACAATAATACATTTTTTCATATAAGACTCAACAGAGTTATAGAAATATTTGTGTATTACCAGAATATAAATACTGAAGTTGAATAATGAAAGATAATACTTTAATGGTATACAATTTGAAGGAAGACAGAAAAAGGCAGTAGTTTAAAAAGCATTAAATGGAAAATAGTTGGGCTTAGCTGAGAAATACAGCTCTGCTAGATTAGTGCATAACCCCAAGCAAATGGTAGCTTCTGAAGTTCTGATCTGCAAAATAGTAAAAATACCCAATTCACACAGATTAGCGTAAGGATGTGATGTGAAATCACAAAGAACAATGTTTGACAGAGAAGCACTCAACAAAGGCTAGTTTGATTTCTCTTTTTCTTTCTTGAGTCAGATCTACATGAAACAAAAATAATGCACTTGATCTGGATAAAGACTGAGATGCTTTTCAAGTAATATTATAGGAACAATACCACTAATCTCAAGATCTTAAATCAGAAAACTTAATGTGAACAGCCAATTCATAATTTCTTGGCAAATGTTCACCGTCAGGAAAGTCAAAACAACCTCCATTCTGATCTTGGATATTTTCATAGCTGTGTATTTCCATGTGAATGTTCTTCAAAATCTATGGTACTTATAATTCCTCTTTTTGAAATTATTTATTTAAATTATTCATAGTAACTATGCTTATTAGTCAGAAAATGCAATAAACAGCATTCTCATGCTCAATATTGGTTACTGGCTACATAATTTATTAAATGGACAATAACATATGAAATGAAACTGCTTACTTCTCTTATATTGACAACAGAAGTATATAATCTCTTTTCATCTCTTGCCATTTGCAATAAAATAACAAGCACATACTTTATCATTTCCTTGCTATGTTAATGTCTAATATTGCCAGAACAAATATTTTACAAATTAGAAAACTGGAAAATCTAGATATTCTATCTCTAAGAAAATAAATTTTAGCAAGAAGATATTAAAATAAAATCACAAAATAGCTCTAGATATTTAGATAAATGATGGGAAAATGCAATGGATAATGTTTTACGGATAAGAAAAAAGTTGTTTGTGGAGGATTTTCAGAGAGTCTCAAAAAGATTAAATGTATGTATTGACACTAAAACACCAGACTGTTTGCCAAGATCAAAACCACTTGTACTTCTGCTGTGATAATGAACAGCTTTAAATGTCTCTTTCACTAATGGTAAGTTCCTGGAAACTACTTGAATTCTTTTATTTTTATTTTTTTAGCGTTTATCTGTCTGAATTTTACTTTTCCAGAGTCACTCTGCTTAAACAACTACAGGAAAGTAACATTGGTTTCTGATTGAAGAGAGGGTAAAGAAATAAAATGAGTCATGATAGTCAAACTGCTAAATTCCTAAAATCAAGAAGAAAGAAGCAGGAGGAAATGATTCTAGTCTTACTTTAGCCTGAGAATTTACCTTTGAGCTTTTCAGTTGTGCATCAGTTCCTGGATATATACAGTGTGTCCCCCCAAAATGTACACATACTTTAACAGCTGATTCTATCAAATTTTGAAAATGAAATGTATGTTAATAAATACTGCCTTTATAATTATTCAAAGTATGTCTACATTTTTGGGGAAACCCTGTGTATATACCCTATAGATAACCCGGGAAGAACCACCCAACATCCATTATCCAGACCACTTACCATCTTGGACCAATCCAGAGGCTTAAAATGCAGGACTGATTCTACCTAAAGAAGTATTTTTAGTATAAAAATTCCCAGCTCTTTTTCCTTATTTGGAACACACTGGACATTGCTTGGTTGTGGATCTGATTTTCATATCTCAAAACCCTTGAATAAATCTTTGCCAGTTATTTCTAGCCACAGCCTCCTGACTCTTTGCTCATAGCTGACATGATCTTGGTTGAACTTACCTAAATAATGCTTTTACAAATATTTTCTTAGGAAAAGAGTCTTTGCTATTGTTATTATTCAACATTCCTTATCTACAAACTGGAAGACATCATGCTAGGTGCTATGGAAAATATGGAATAAACAGAGCACGGTACTTGCCTCCAGGAACTGAGAAGTTGACAAAATCAACACTGATTGGATGATTGATTCATTTCAACACATAAGTAGCGAATGAACCCATAGTATTTGCCAAAAACTATGTTAGGTACTGGAGATATTCTGGTAAATTAGATAAAACAGACCTTGCCTTCACGAAACTCATAATCTATTGGAGAGACAGGAAAAAAAACCCTACAATAAATAAATAAAAATAAAAAACATTCACCAGTATTTACTTTAAACTACACGTAGTTCTACAAAAGTGTCATCCAAGAGGAATAACAGAATAACAATACCTAATAATACTTAACATTTATTGAGTGTTCATTATTTGTCAGGTTGTTGTACATTTTTTACATGTATTTATATTTAATAACCATAACTATGCTATGAAAAAAGGTGTCATATTTATCTCCATTGTACAGTTGATAAAACTGAAGCATAGAAAGAGCAACTGACTTATTCAAGGGTATGTGGCTAGAAAATAACAGAGCAAATGTTTAGACCCAGGCAGATGGCTCCAGAGCACATGCTCTTAGCTTCTCTCTCACAATATATCTAGATTATGCTAAAATTTGCAATAGAAATTAGGGGTGTGCAATTGAGATACACACCTATAGCTTCTTTCTTTGAAAGTTTCCTGGAGTAGATGGGAGTTTTAACTGAGATTTAGGCATGGTTAAGAGATCAGAATATTTTAGTTAGGAGGAAGGGAGTTCTAGGTCAAGGTAATAGTCTAAAATAAGGTAATGAAGAAAGGACAAATGGACTTTGGTGACTGAGGTGTGCAATTAAAGATGAGGCTGAAATGGTGGGCTGGGCTATGCTATGGTGGGTCCTTGGTAGGCAGCCTGATATGGGATGGCTTGATGCCCAAAGATTGGGAGGAAGGCCTATTAGGAGGCCCTTTCAGGGAAGCAGACCAAAAGAGAGAAAATGATATATAAACCAAGGGAACCACAGAGAGAATAAAAGAATAAAAAAGAGGGAACAGATACAACAGATTATAGTTAAGTATAGCTGTTGAGACATGGTGACCGAATTGATGGTCTGGATGGGAGTTGTTTGAAGGAGAGGGAGGTTATAAAATTGGGTTCAAAGTTTAGTTGGACATATTTTTAACTGAGTGACTTTGGGCAAATTACTTCATCTCTATAGGTCTATTTCCTCATATGAAAAATGAGAACGGGTAAACTCATATGCATGTTGGAGGCTTAAATGAGATAATGGGATTAGAGTGTTAACAAGAGGGTTTGCACATAATTAGTCTCCATAAATGACATTTGTGACTATCTTAATAGAATTGAAAATGACTTTCAAGTTTTTTTACTGTCGATAGTATTAAAGATGTCCCCCTCATTACCCCCCTTTGCCCCCTTCCCCAGGCCTTCACCACACTATTGCTCCTGTCCATGGGCTATACTAAGTCAATAAGCAGATGATTATGCCATTAACTGTGATGAGGCAAAAAGATATTTGGGTATACTGAGATCTAGATGCTGTAATATATCCATGTGGACATTTTTAGCTTGCAAACTGAAACCAGAGTCTTAAGTCAGAAGAAAGGTCCAGATTAAGGACAATGATTTAGCTATCAATCACAAGAGAAGACTGTGTAGAAAGAATCTTAGCTGATGGAGTAAGACAAGGAAGTCACAAGGGGCCAATGGAGATTTAGGAACGGGGTAGGGTCAAGAAAACCATTGCCAAAGCTTGAGCCAAAGGACATGTGAGAGGAATCCAATAGGTCTGATATATGGTAGATTATTCATGGACTTTAACATAGAAGCTTTAGTAGTGGGCTAAACCTTTGATTATTAGGAGGCAAGAAATGAGTGAAATGAAGAGGCAGCTGGTGTAGACCATTCTTTTAGTTAATTTTGCCATTGAGAACAAGATTGAAGAGAAAGCAGAGATGTTGGGAATGTGTGTGTATGTGCGCACTTATGTTTTCTATTTGTTCAGAGAAGAGTCAGTTTAATGGCAGAGATTAATGATGTAAACGAAAGAGTGGGTCTGATTGATGGTGGGTTCTGTATTTGGTATGAACAACAAAAAATCAAAAGAAAAAAGGTAAATGCAAACTGTTTCTAATGGATCTGCTATATATTTAATGTTTTCACATTTATTTCATCAAGGCCTAAAAACACCCTGTAAGAAATTATTTTTCCAATTTTCAAATAAAGAAACTGAAACAGAGAAAACAAAGGTTGCCCAAAGAAAAAAACTTGGTATTTGAGGAAGTTAGGATTCAAATCCAGACCTGTTTGAATCTCAAGGCCTCTAAGTAGAGGAAAATGGACAATTTGACAAAGAATAGACGGGAGTTAAGGGAGTTAACAGGATATTTAGAACTGTAGAGTTAGGGCATCAAAACCGAGTTTGAGGACTTGGAGAAAAGTAAAATTCTGTAATAGCCACTATGGTGCATTTAATGGGATTTTAGAAAGAGATTGCTAAGTAGCTCCAAAAGCTTAACTGAGACATGAATTTGTAATGTGTGCAGTTATGTGACTTGTTTCAGTTTCTTCAATTCTCACAGAACATCAATATTGAACAAAGGCCAGTCTTCTAAAATTCATTGTAGACTAGCCTATTAAAAATACATGCTGAAGACAGCAGTTTGGCTGTTTGCCTAGGAATTCTCTAAAACTCTGTTTTTAAAAAATATTGAATATATAGAGGATATGAGCAATTATTTTATTTAAAACATTGGGTCTGTTTAATAATATTATTATGCAAGTGAGATCAAATAAGTCCTTAATTTTGAAGCTTGCCTTCTGCCCCATCAGTGAGTAAATACATGCTGAGCACCTCTGGTGTGCTTGAAGGGGGAGGGAAGAGAACCATTACACCTGATCAGCCTCTAGACTTATAACAAATAAAAAGTACATAGGCAAAGAAGGATATGCCACCACTCAGACTCAATAAGTACACTAATATATACTAAATGAAATGGAACAGTCTACTAGAGAACAAAACTATATAAAAAAACAAATGAGCAATCTTAAGGATGACAGAAATAAAGGGCCAATAAGAGTGAATGTTCACTGGCCTAAACCCATAAAGCCTGTCTTCTGAGTGATTGGTTCTCTACACCAGTCAGTCAATCACTGCTTTACATTAGGGATACTCTAAATGCTTCAACATCTACCCCTCTGCACCTTCATTCCAAACCCTTTACCATTTATTTGAAAAAGATCATGGTTATTGTCTGCCAGTCAGACACACTAGAAGGTAACATAATCTCTCTCTCTCTCTCTCTCTCTCTCAATCTCTCTCTCTCTCTCTCTCTCTCTCTCTCTCACACACACACACACACACACACACACACACACACACACACACACCAGCGCACTGTCCACAGGGGCAAACAGAGTGTCTAGTTAAGTCAATGAGAGCAAAATGTCACAGGATTCCCATCACCAACCTGAGCAATAGAAAGATTTCCAGTCAGAAGCCAGCTAGAGAAAGTACATGGGAGAATGATTTTTTATTTCTTGAATTCAACTGTAGATTATTTATGACTAAGATCTTATTAACATACACACCAAACTACATAAGTGACCACTATGGTAGAAGAAAGAAGACACCATCTGGATATTGTTCCTAATTTAAATAAACATTGGGTGGTTCTGCAATTCTATAGGGACCCAACAGAGAAGCATATATTTTCCTTCCTCTTTATACATTAATGTAATCATTTTAAATCTTCTGAACTGATGGAGATGTATGAAATGACATGCTTAAGATAATACAAGAAAATATCACCTATTATTTTGCTTAAAACATATTCTAATTTTTGCTGTATGCTTTATCTTAAATCACAAAGTATCTCTTAATCTGTGGCCAATTTTCAGTTTATTTTCAATATTTCAGGTATCTTTGATTGAAAATATTTGCTTTTATAGGAATGAATTAATTTTTAATATTTCTATTTGTTATTTACAATAGTCTGCGATTTCCTCAAGAATTCTGTTAAGCAAATTGTGGTTCACATCCAATTGTGGATTTAAACACCAAAGCTTTTGCTCTTTGTCTAGCCACCTTTCACATTAATGCTCCCAGGAGACATTGTCAGAAACTGAAAATTGAGTAGTTTATTTGAAAGACCTTATGGATTATAGAAATATATGGTATTGTTATCATTAGCAATACTGAAAACATGAAAGAAGTGTAGGTGTTAATTAGAAAACTTTATCAAAACATGAAAATTAACTCATTAATAATGAAGAGGCTGTGTTCATAGATTGTGTACAAATTATTAGCCTCTCAAAGGAAAAAGGTCATAAGGAAATATGATTTGAGGCTCCTTCTTTTCCTCCTCTCCCTCCTCCACATAGCTAACACTAAGATATAGAGGGCACTTGTTGGTTTATGATTGCATGCTAATGGTTCTCTTTTTTTTCTCTGTTTTTAAAATTCATGAGGCTTTTTCCTTCTACCCACTTCATTCAATAATGACCAAATTCACTGTATTATAACTCCCTGTGAGAACCTAAAATGAACAGTGTTTCACTGATGGGGGATTAGGAAGAACTGAGCAAATCAGTAAGTCAGCTGGGGGCAAAATATGTTTGAATTTAAAAATGTACATTTCTTCAGTACAGAAGTAAGGTTCATTGGTGGATTGTAAACCTCAAACATGAAAGAGCATCTAATCCTTTCAATAATTCTGAAACAATAGTTCATGGAAAATTTGAATGTATATGTGACAATCTTAGATTTATCAGAATGTGATTATAACATTAAAGCTATGTAAATACTATTAAAAAAACAGTAACATATCTTAACAGCCTAATGAGATTGCATATTTTTTTCTCTACCAGCTTTAGGTATGTTCTTAAAAAGACAAAGCTACCATAATTTATAATATAAAATTTTAACATGTGATTATATCACATAATTTCACTACTAAGGTACGACTTTTGGATTTATATGAAATAAAATTGATAATTAGAAAGTAGTTAGAAGAATAAATCAATAGGAAACACATTTTTCCTTGTGTGTTACAACCTACTACATATGTTCTCACTCCCTTAACCACACATTAGCCAAAGGCCTTTGGTAGCTTGCAAATTACTGTACCCTAAAGTATCCATAGCCATGAAAGGACCTTATAAATCTGCTGTCCCTTGCAGCAACTATAGTTACTTCCTTGCTGACAGGAGAACACTCACAAGATAACTGA
Organism: Miniopterus schreibersii; assembly: GCF_964146895.1. Lineage (NCBI taxonomy): Eukaryota > Metazoa > Chordata > Mammalia > Chiroptera > Miniopteridae > Miniopterus > Miniopterus schreibersii. The sequence goes on along the minus strand of NC_138101.1, from coordinate 62,404,270 downwards.
TCTATCTTACCTATAATTATAATGTCTACTACAAACATTTTGGCAAAATGTAAAGAGCTTACAAAGAGATGGAAAAAATAAAATCATTTAACAAATTTCATAGAATAATTATCAAGCATAACTCTGCAAAATTGAACACAACCATTAAAAGAGTGAACAGTCACTTAAAGACAATGATAGTATCCAAATTATGTTAGTGCTAGTATTGCAGGAGCAGAGGTACAAATACCTAAAGGATGTGAGAGAGAGAAAGAATTTTCCACATCCATCCAACCCTTCACTCGTACTTACTGCCATATCTATTGTCATTATTATATAGTATTATATTATTTATGAAGCATGTGTAGTTTGTATCGGGCTGTGTCTGTTAAAAGCTGAGTACTCCCTGGAGAAACAAGTGGGAGCATCGTTCTTTGAAAATCAGGGTTTATCTTAGAAAGTAACCCTGGGTACTAAAGACTTAGGGGAATTTAACTGAAGTCCACCAGTGGTTAAAAATTTGAGAATAAGGTTGGAGAGAATTGGGATGTACTGAATTAACAGTACACAAGGCTGAATTGAGTCATGGGCTTACCTGAGACAGATGCCACGTTTCTATGTTGCACTGGCCAATGACAACATACAGTGGCTAATTACTAAAATGAATGCACTCATCAGATATATAAGAAACACCATCTAAATTCTTTCCAGGAATAAAAATAATGTTTATTCCATACTTGAAGGACATAGAATAAAAATCAATCCAGTAGTTTAATAATTTTGTTATAAAACTTCATGTCCTGTATTTATTTTAAATACAGGACAAATATATTCTATTACAATCCCATATAGTGAATGATATACATGCTTTTCTGATAACTATTTTTTTTGCTAATTTTTAAAAGTGGGGGGGGGAGTTACATTAGTTGTCATTTTGTTCTCCAGAAATCACAAATACCAGTGATTTCTAGAAGCCTAATATCATACTGACTTAATCTAATAATCAGAATAAATGCTATAATGATCAGAGGCTACTTAAAGCTTTCAATGTTTTATATTAAACATTCACGGGCAATAAAGTTATTTATTTTATGAGAATGCAAATTTTGACAAATTCACCAACAGAACCACTGTCCTATAACATTTTCCTAAGAGCCATCAGAAATCCAATTCACTTTTTTTGAGCAAAACGTGCATACTTCTGTTACAAACAGAAAATTATTGCTTTTCTAAAGTTGATTATGGGAGCACACGTGTGTTTTATATACTAAGGTGGTATCCCTTCCTTCAAAATCTTCCCTTGGTTGCATTCTCACAAAAATATCCAAGAGTGTTCTGAAATTTGGGGCTTCAACCTGCATAATAAGGAACTGGGACTTAACAAAGAGAGAAAAGGAATCATAGATCAGAAACAAATTTAAGCAACATGAATTAACTTTTTATGGGGTAGACTTTTTGAATGATTATCAAAATGTATTCCCTTAATCTAATAATTATTGATCTCAATTTATGTGCCTAATAATGCCTTTAAAATTTTTTTTTTACCATATTTATTTTATATCATGATTTCTTTGTCCTTGTGGACTCTAAATGGGGAAATAAATACTCCCTTCTCTTTTTTATTGTATATGTATTAGTAGGGGTAGGAAGCGCAGAATATGAGAGAATAGGCCAAGGGTGTAGAAACTAGAAAGATACAACTGAAGAGAGAGACAAAGTGAGTGTTTATATGAACTTTGTACCTAATAACGTCTTATTTAGACTTTTGAACAAAAGAAAAATGATAATAGATTTTTATTTCCTTCTCACTATCTCTTCTCCAATATCGAACAGGCTATATGGAAACCGGACAAACCAGATAAATTTCAAAAAAGGCATGTAGGGATGGGAGTGTGGAATCAGAGCTGGTTTATGGCAAAACTAAAATAAGTTGACTAATCTTGCAAAATGTTTTTTAAGACAATGAATGACTCAGGACAGAGAAACTACCACCTAGCTACTCAGTAGCATCATTTTCAAAAAAGCATTGTGTGTGTGAGCACACACGGACACACACACTCATTTTATAAAAAGAGCTTTAGAGATAAAATGGGGTGGAAACTTACTGAGAAGTCGTCAAAGATTTTCTTGAGTTCTTTGTGACCATGCCGTTCAGCAATATGTGCTGGATCTGAACCTTCCAAATTTTCCATCTGAGATGCCCAGGTGGCTCCTGAACATTGAAGCAAATGAATGGCCAAGTTCTTTAAGCCAAATTTTGCTGCACAGTGGAGAAGAGTTGGAAGTTCTTTGAAATGAGTATCTGTAAGCATAAGAATGAATAGAATTTAATATATTTTTTAAATTTTTTTTAAATTTTATTTTTCTTTAAAATATTACAGATGTCCCCTTTTCTCCCCAATGACCCATTCCACCCCGTCCCATCCCCCTCCCCAGTCCCTCTCCCCACCATTGTCATGTCCTTGGGTCGTACATATATGCGTATAAATTCTTTGGTTACTCTCTCCCCCTCCTCCACCCACCCGTACCTGCGATCTCACAAGAAAAAGTCAAACACAATCTGCTCCTAAAAGTAATTCCCACAAAGCAGAGCAGACTTTTAATGTGATTTTACATATAAAAAACCATCAGTGGTTTTAGCAATATAGAATCTCCCCCTTCCATTTCTCATCTTAAAATATATATAAACTAATATTCTCACTAGGATTAATGTTTAACTTTTACTTGTTGGTAAGTTTAATTTAGAAAGGCAGGTCAACCTCTTAAATGTAGCAAAAAAACCCATCATATTGTAATAACTCCTTTTGACTGTACTTTGAAATTAGCCAACACTAAGTAACAAAATTAACTAAGTTCACCTATAAAACCTTTTTGTGTTTTCTACTGCCATGTCTAGTTTGCTTCCTTCTGAAGTTGAAATGAACATGAAATTCCTGGAGGGGTTATACTAGATTTCTATGTGAAATTTATTTTCCAAAAAGTAACTGCAACAGAAAATATAGGTAAACATTTTTATAAACATCTCCAGTTTGGAAATTTCCATTAGGATTTTATAGCTAATTACTTTTTAGGTATCAATTAGAAGACATGTATTAATTATGCATAACTATAAAGTGATAAATATTAATGGCTGACCCAATGACAAAACACACACACACACACACACACACACACACACACACACACTGATGATGGAAGTTTGCTATTATTCTACAGTTCCACACCTAAATGGAAAATATATGTTATAGAAATTGCACACTAGCTTCCTTTAATAGCTGTGGCATTGCTGGGAGCAAGCAAAGGGAAGACTTACAGCAACAGAAACAAAGGCCTCAAAGCAAAAGTCAATTCTCTTCCAGCAAAATTCTAAAGCAATGAAAACAGCCACTTATAATGTTTTTGAAAACGGAATCTGCTCCCTTTTACCTCTTCACTATTTTGCAGACAGGCAAAAAAGGAAAAGAGAAGGAAATTAAACCTTGAGTTTTCAATTCACTTGGGTGTTTCAGGCCTGAATAAATTTAGTTTGTAGGTATATACGCTTTAACAGAAAACAAAGGAAACAAACCAAAGCCTTCCAGACACATTAAGAACTTACTGTAAGAAAATATTTTATCCTCCAAAATGTGTTGGAACTAAATGGCCATAGGTAAATCTATGGTCATATTTCAATAATAAATGCACTGATCCCTTCTTACATGATGTGCAATAGGTTAAAAATTATCAAATATTTTATGAAGATAAGCTTATGAAATCTGAAACTGAGGTAGGTATCAATTTTCAAAATAAAAAAATGTATTTTCTTAAAAAAGTCTTAAGATACAATTTTATATTTATTTGCATTAAAATGCATTATAAAGTATAATTGTCTGATGTAATTAAATCAGCTAAATAAGGAAAAATATTTGCAGGATAATATCACATTTTACATGCCCCTCGTCATCTCTTTGCCATACCATAAAATATACAAAAACGTTATCAACTGACAATCAATGTTTTATGCATTGATCCTAAACATTGCTATTCTGGTGAATTTTTAAATCACTCTCAATGCAGCTTAAAATGTTTTTATTAAATAAGTATTTAATCGTTATAAGAACAGTTTCACCTTTAAATCTCACCAACCTCCGCAGTCAGTACATTCATCAAGATTAAGGTAATATTTTTTAGAAAACCAACATGCTTCTTTAAGAATCTCTCTACTTCTGTACATTAAAAACAGTAACAAGGACTATGACAAGTGGTCCTATTTCTTTCAGGGAACATCTCTTAATAGTCTTGATACTCTGAACCATGTTTTCTGACACACGAGAGGAAGTTCTCTTGATTTCAGATTGTACTGCTGACTATAGGCACCACAGGGGTGAAGGTCGGCTTCTTTATTTTTCATTTCTTTATTTGTAGTGGTAGCTTAAAACCCATTAACCCACTCCAATGTTTTGTGAAGTTATAGACATAAAAGAGGTTTGGAGGACATCTCTCCAGTTTCCTACCTAGGGCTAGAATTGAGTTCCTAGACGGTCTTCTAGGCACTGCTTGCAGACCTCTAAGGACAGTATTCTTTCCTTCCTAAGGCAGCCTCGTTCATTACTTCTGTTGAGGTGAAATGTATTTCCTCTAAATTCCCATATCTTCATATCCTTTGGGCAATACAGAATGAAAGCTACAAAAGCGCGGGCTTAGACTCAGTAGGCTCTGCCATTTGTTCACTACGTGAACTCGAGCAAGTTACTAGTTGTCTGAGCCCAGCCTTCGCATCCAGGTTTGCAGGGCTCCTGAGATAATTAAACGACTTAACATAAGTGCCCAGGAAGGTGTTTGGAACATAACATTCAATCAATGTTGGTTTCTTTCCCTTTCTCTTTCTGCATCATATAGTTTAAAGCACCCTTGTCCTAAATCATCTTTGTCCCAACCTTGTGATCCCTAATTCTTTTCATTACCCTAAAATACTTACCATCCTGAGATTGGCCCATAATAGTCGTCCCTTTATAAAATGAATGTGTGAACCTGCCCAAATGATCATTAACAGCAGTCCTTTTCATTGCCCTAAATGGGATTATTTTGCCTGCTTATTTTCATTAAGTAAGAAATGCTCAGCCTGCTGATGTACATGGTCAATAACTAAAATGCTTCTAATTTAAGGGTTTTTTAAGAATTAAAATATGACAGAATTGACCTTTCACAAAATTTGAAATGATTCACAGAAGCTATATTAGTAATTTTAATGTTAATTAATTCATGATCTCTATAGCATTATTTTTGCAGAACATCAAATTAAATATACTCAGTATGTGCATATAATATTATATTAATACATGTATGAAATTCATATATATAAAGGTACTCATATCCACAAAGTGTGATTAATACTAATAACTGGCTTGGGTTTTTAAGACTTATACATTTTATAAAATCACACTTTTTATATTTTCACCTTGATTTGATTATTATGAGAATTTGAGACATCAGTGGGTCCCTCTGTATTTGGAACAGGTATACTCGTAAATAGCATAAAGTAAGGAAGTCCTTTAAAAAAAGCTTTCTGGGGAGGTTAACCCCTCTCCTGGGCACTCATTCAGTGTCAGAGAATGAGTGTGGATCAAATAAGGTGCCTGTGGCTCAGGGGAGTATTACCTGCTGTCCCCTGCTGTTCTTCAGTCTTAATATAAATCTAGAGTACATGATTGCTAATGTTTTTAAAGATATTTATCATTTTATTGAATTAAAAAATTAGTTATTTTACAAACAGTTTATAATCTTACTTATCTGATTAAAATAATAGATTCCTGAAGAAGATGTAAAACACCTTTTAAAATATGCTTAATCTGCAGTGTACCTCTGCTTCAATTTATGGCAATTTTCATTTAATTAAACAAGATTCATTATCAACTCTTTTTATTACCAAAGTGTAAATAAAGAAGCCATCGTTCACACTAAGGTCTGGACAATTTGCTTTTGACTTTTTTTTTTCGGGACAAAATAAAGTTTCAGTTTTTAGTTGTTCAGCCAACATCTGTCAAATGGGAATTTAAGGAGAACAGAATTAAATATCTGCAAGATAGTTTTCAAGGAAAATCCCATTTCAATAGTTTTTCAAATGAAAATAAATAGAAGAGTTGGCACATAGTCAAGAAACTGAGTCACATATTTGTTTGTGCTGAGCCATTTCTAACAGTTGAAGGTGATCCCTCTCAAAGATGGGCAATGATTGGATTAAAGTAATCAAACCAAAGCTTTCAAGAGATTAACCTGGTTCACCAGAATAATAAAGTGGGAATATATGCAAGGTTAGAATATCAGCTTTAAAAATTTAAAACTAAGATGAGTATGCAAACTGGAAGTACATGACCATGTAATCCTTTTGTTTTCAAAAATTACCTGGAATCGTAAATATTTAATCACTCAAAATAGGATGACCAGGTGGCCACTTTAAGACAAAGCAATGAAGCACACAGCAAAGAGAAGATAAAGAGTCAGGATATACGAATTCTAACACCAGCCACGAAATTTGTGGTACTTATGAAAGTTCCTTCATCTCCCTGGAGCTCAGTGTATTTGTTTATAAAACTGAGGGTTGGCTTCAGAATTCTAGGACTTCTGACATCCTTCTGAGCTAGAAACCATGCCACTGATGGTTTTAAGGTAATTTTCCCTGGATGCTAATCAGATAGCAATTAAAGGAGTAAAGACCATAGTATTTGGGAAGGTTGAAGAAAGGTAATACTTTTTAGTCATTTCATCATAGGATTTGGGGTCTGATGAAAATTTAGTTTTTCTGTGGATCTGTAAAACAGAATATTGCTGCTTTGATGAGTCCGATTGCTCTCATGTATGCAGACACATGTATGCACATGTATGCAGACATATACAATAATCACATTTAGAATTTCAAACAACAAAACATACTGCCAAGGTTATCATACTTTTAAAACCTTGATAATATAAATTACATGAACAAGGGGAATAATGGTCCATCAAAGCCCTTTGCTGCCATTTTGTTATCTCTCATATTACATAAAATATACAAGTGGGAAGTTCATAGATATACACATTAGTATTAACCTCAATTTTGTATTCACCTCATTAATTTTAGCACTTGCATTCTTGTTACTGAAACATTCTCTTAAATATTTAAGAAAAAAAAATTAAAGCTTGTATCTATTTTGTATGTCCCTTGCTAATTTTCTCAAGAAACTTTATACCAGATATTCTTTTCTCAAATGTTTTAGTTAGTTAAATTTCCAATCAGCATTATACTCAAATGAATCCTGATTTCATCTTAATAAAATGAAAACTAATGCCTTTTATTATTTTAAACCCTAAAATTTAAAACTTAATACTTTTTTTTCGTTTAGGAGGTGATATTGTGTAGTTAGTGTTTAAATATTAGGGCTTTGGAACAAGATTACATGGATGGAATCCAAACTCCAGCATTTATGAATAGTATGATTTGGACAAGTTACTTGAACTTTCTGTCTCAATTTCCTGAACCATGAAATGAGGATAGTAACATCTATTCAATCAGGTGTTAAACCTAGGTCCAATGTATTTTTTCACATAAATTAGTACAGTTGATCTTCATTATTTGAGGATTCCATTTTGAAAATTTGCTTACTCATAAAAATGTATCTGTACCCCCAAATCAATACTTGTGGCATAGCTCCAGTCATTAGTGGACATGTGCAGAGCAGTGAAAACTTTGAGTCACCTGGAGTATACATTCCCAGCTGAGGTTGAACGACGCTTCTTGATTTGACTGTAAACAAGTGGCCTTTTTGTGGCTGATGTAGTGCCACATTTTCCACATATTTGTGTTTTTGTTGGTGATTTTGTTTTTTAAAGTCACCCCCTGTCATAGTGCTGTTTAGAGTTACTAAGCACAAGAAGGCTGTGATGTGCTCCATGAAAAAATAAGTGTATTAGATAAACTTTATTCAGGCATGAATTCTAACGTTTTTGGGGAGTTCAATATTCATGAACCAAAAGTATATTTTAAATAATGTGTCTTTAAATAGAAACACACATGAAACACAGTTATGTACTGATCAGTTGACAAAATTGTGACCAGAGGCTGGCGGGAACCTGACCCTATATTTCTCCTGGGAGCAGTGGTTCAGCATTCCCTCATCCAGTGACTTGACAGAACAAAACTACAATAAATAATGAGAATCAACTGCACTTTAAAATCATCTAGAGGCTCCTTTTTCCTTTTGGAGAGGGAGTTCGGAATAGGTTTCAGTTGCAACATGGCCAGTCATTCTCAAAAGGCTGGTGCCTTCTTTCCTGTCTCCCCGCAGCTCAGGATGCTCGCAGCTGGGGACTGCTCCTGAGGGTGCGGGGCTGAAGGAGGAAGCTGTGGGCGCCCAGGCCCATGACCCCTGAGACCTTCTCCCTGGCTCTCTCCGTATTTCGGGCCCAACGCGTTAAAATCCAACCCGGGCACGGTCAGAGCTCACACTGGAACCACCCTGCAGGTACAAAGAACAGCCCTAGGGCCTCGATCCTGCCCTGTTCATGTTCCCTTCTCAGGCTCAGGCAAAACAACAGGAAAAATAGGGGATGAAAGTGAATCCTCACTCTGTTGTTCTCAGATAATACGAATTCCTTTGAGTGGCATATATACATATTTTTAAATTTTAGCAAAAATTCTGCATTTATGTGGTAAATGTATATTTAAGATTTGGGAGTTTTGTAAAACTATAAAAATAGACTTCTGGAGGACTGATGTTCTGGATATGCAAATATCAGAATGATGAATTGACAAGGAGCGTGTAATCTTGAATCCAGAAAAAGCTCATTGCTCACTGAACACCCAAACAGAAACCACCGGAAAATTTGCAGCAGCAGGAACAAGAGAAGGAGAAAAAGAGAAGGGGAAGGAGAAAGAGGAAGGGAGGGCACGTGGTGGCTAGTGAACGGGGCTGCGGGACAAGGGCGCTAGGCCCGAGGCCGGAATGGGGAGAGCAGAGCAGCGGACGCGTGAGGAGCGGGCTGGGGCGAGATGGGCTGAGCTCGGAGGAGGCGCCTTTGAGGACATGACGGAAAACGCCTCCTTACCCAGGGCTGTGGCCGGGAGCAGCCAGGGAGAAACAGGGTGACATGCGGAACAAGACCAAGGCCAGGGGCAGCCAGGGAGAAACAGGGTGACATGCGGAACAAGACCAAGGCCAGGGGCAGCCAGGGAGAAACAGGGTGAGATGCAGAACAAGACCAAGGCCAGGGGCAGCCAGGGAGAAACAGGGTGAGATGCAGAACAAGACCAAGGCGGGCGGTGAGGCCACGATGAGCGGCCTGGGGGCGAGGAGCCCAGGGCTGGAGGTGAGGTTAGGATAAAAGGATGGGGTGTGGTTCTCATCAGAACTTCTTGGAATTGGCAGCAATTAAGGGTAAATCTCACAGCATTTGAATCCACTTGTTTATGATCCACTTTCCACTATCAAACCCAGACAGCGGTGAGGTAATGAAGAAAGGGGTTGCTCCGTGCTCAACCAGTCCAGCCAATCTGTGGTTAACCTCGGGTTAAAATAAGAAATCTCTAGAAACTCCTTGTCTCTACATGTGTGATTATAGTCTGTTCTTCTGTGTTCATTTAAAAAAAAGACCTTTTGAAAATTACCAACTTTGAGTCTGCTGAATCTTGACAGCAAAGGGACAAAAAACTTAGAAAGAACCCAGGAAAGAGCCCAGAAAGAGCCAGGAAACTAGGAACAACAGAAATGTGGAAACAAGATGGGATGGATTGGGATCTCATGGGTAGCCACTTTACTGCAAGGTCATGCCTTACAGGTAGAAAGCTATCCACTGGCTTTGATTTGTCTCACATGGAAATCCAAGGAATGGTGCACAACAGGCATTAAATCAAGGTATCAAGCAAGGATGTTTGATTTCATTAGTAAGGACTATTCAGCATTTTGGGGGAACTTCTTGTAGTCTCAAGCACAGATTTATTCTTTAAAAATGATTTTGATAATAAAAATGAATTAAGGCAAGGAAAAAATCTGGGCAGTTCTTTGGGCAATAAAGTAACTGGGTAGAGCTTTAAGATGCCTTTGGGAGCACCATCTTATGTAATACAGACATAGAATGAAAATGAAATATGAGAATGACTAGTAAAATACCTATTTGCAAGGATGGATGGGAAAGAAAGGTGAAACATATTACAGGTGCCTTCTAGAAGAATGTTTCAGGAGGAAGGAGAGATAATTGATGGTCTGAATTAGAATGATGCCAGGGAAAATAAACAAAAAGAACAGAGATATCAGACATTTCAAAAGAAAAGTTAACAGGACATTGTGACTGACTGTGTAGGCTCTGGAGGAAAGAGTTGGATTTAAGATAACATTCAGGTTCATGAGCATGAAGTTACAAGTTGGAAAGCAAAAGAATATTCATTAGAAAAGTGACAAAGATTATTGCCATTGAGCAGTGTAAGTGTGGGTGTTGATAGGGTAGCTGCTGGCAATACTATTACATGGGAGTAAGGCAAATTAGAACATGTGTCTTCGAGTAGAGCATATTGGTTATAAACTTAGCTCCTGTATCATTAAACATTGATAATCACCACAGAACACTTGTTTTTGGGAAAGGAAAGCATTCTGATATAGGAGCCCAGACAAACTCCCATTTGTCACGTAAGGTAACATTCACAGGTCTGGGGTTTGAATATCTTTGAGGAGCAATTATTTATCTTACTACACTAAGCAAGAGATGTTAACTCAAAAGGCACTGCCATGAAACAGGAAAGTGGTAATAGCTCTATAATTGAGCATGTCCTAACACAGTAAGCAACATCTCTTTTCCTTGACCAAGAAATTATTTTATGTACATGACCCAAATTATATCTGTTACTACACAATCAAGACAGTCTCAGTTTATAAATCAGGATTGAATATTTTGGAAGATTTTGCTACCCACTAGGTTACAGTTTCTTTATAGACTTATTAACAAGCATTTTTCAAATGGATTGTTGGGGATTCCAAAAAGTGTATGAGTAAATTACAGTTGTTCAGAGCTGTCAACCTTTGACCAGGATAATGGTAAATGTAATAGTTCATTTTATGTGTCATCTTGGCTAGGCTGTGTTGCCTAGTTCTTCAGTCACATACTAGTCTAGCTGTTACTGTGAAGGTATTTTTAGATGTGATTAATATTTATATCGGTAAACTTTGAGTAAAGCAGATTACCTTCATTTTACCAGTTGAAGGCCTTAGGAGAAAAGACTAACGTTTACCCAAGAGGAAGAAATTTTGTCTCCAGACTGCCTTTGGACTGAAGACTACAACATCAACTTCTGCTGGAATTTGCAGCCAGCTGGCCTGCCCTGCAGATTTTAGAACTTTTCAGAATTGCTGGTTCCACAATGATGTGTGCCAGTTCTTTAAAGTAAATCTTTGTCTCCCTCTCTCCCTCTCTTCCTCCCTCTCTCTCTCTCTCTCTCTCCCTCCCTCCCTCTCTCTCTCTCTCCCTCTCTCCCTCTCTCCCTCCCTTTCAATACATCTTTTTGGTTCTGTTTATTTGGAGAACCTTGGCTAATTCAGTGAAGAAAATGACTGTGGTGGTTTTGGTAAATCATAACCTATAGGCCCAAGCCATTAAAAGAAGTCCCACATCTTTGAGTTCCTGTCCTTGGAGTAATGCAATGAGTCTTTAGACCTGCAGGGACACTGCAAGGATCTTCTATAACTATATGTTAATGGCAGAATCCAGAGATCAAATGAGTGCCTTTAGGATGTAGAAGGAGGTATGTTTGGAGTGGGTTAGCAATAGGGTACTACAGGGGGTGTTTTGAGCCTGTCAAGAATCTCAGAGAGTAAAAACTCTAGGTTTGAGAATCATTACTTCACAACGGCAAAAGGAAGAGGGAGGTACTTAAATAGTTACTCACTTTGTTAATAAAAGAGGTCATTTCCATCTGTGTGTATGTGCATGTGTCCACGTGTGTATAAGTGAGGCTAACCCATATGTGCATTTTCCTTAATAAGATGAATGAATATTAGAAAGCCAATTTCCTGTTATCAGCTACTAAAGGATAGTATTTATGCCCTTTTTGTAACCCTATGATGAACTTCAGATGGTTGTTACTGTTGACCCTGAAAATCTTGTATTTTTTGTGTTGTCCCAGAGAAGATGAACATATGTGTCTTGATTATTTGAGCACAGACAGTTCAGTGCAGCACATTCAGAAGGTGCATATGCCAATTTTTCATGCTGCTAGTGACAGATGCCATGGATAAGAGATAAAAAAGTAAAGACAAAACAACATTATAAATAGCTGCCTTATATCCTTACAAATAAGCACTCTTGTTTTTGGAGCTCAAATATCATTAGTCTATACCTATTTCTGTCTAGGGTCTTACTGATCTTGGTCTATAGTTAACTTTGTTGCTATTAACTAGTTAATTAATATACTAAATATTTATAGAGTGCTAGAAACTCTTCTAGCCACTGGGAATCAATCCTTTAACAAAACAGGGCTCCTTCCTAAAGGACATTATTAGCCCATAAAGGCAAATTAATGACTTGAAGAAAATCATGCACTATGAAAAAAAAAATCACTATATTTCTAGGATTGCAAAAAAATAACATAAAGAGCATCTAAGACAATTTACCTCTATAAATTATTCATTAATGTAGTAATTTAAAATAATTTAGCAGGAATTCATAACCTTTCCATTAAATTTAAGATCACCTCCCTGGGAAGCTTCTCCTGACCACCCCTCTTTCTCTGGGCTCCTGTGACCCCCCAGAGCTCCCACTCACTGCACTGTAGGCCACAGTTGTTGAGTGATTAATAACGTGGCCCACAACCTGGGCTGCCTGCATCCAAGTCCCAGCTCTACCACTATTTGGGCAAGTAATGTTAACTCTCCATGCCTCATTTTTTAAGTGGAGATTAAAATAGTACCTACTCAGGACAGTTGTAAGGAATTAGAGTTAAAGTGTGCCCAGTGCTTACATTTTTCTTGACAAAGATTGATCAAGATGCGAGTGTTAGCTCTTATGAGTAGAGCGCACACTATTTTTGCAGCACTTATTTTTGTGATTTTTGTTTTCACTTCCCTGTTTTGGGTTCCCTCTGAGTGTATGGGTTGTGTTTTATTTATTTCACATTCCTCTACCTTCCTTCAGTATCTAGGAAAGTACTAGTACAAAGTACCTAGTACAGGGTGCATTAAACTTCTAAGAATTCATGAGGATTTTATATAGTTTTAATAATGATAAACAAAAAATACCTTTGGGATAAATGATCATTCTAAGACCACTTTATTCTGCATCTATGATTTTAATCATGGGATATGGAATGATAGAATAAAAAAAATCTGCTCTCTTGGCTTTAATTTCATCACTGCTTATTCTATTTATGTATATAACAAATCAACGGCACCACCCATTACTGCTATGTCCACTCAGTGGTTCTCATTGGTGAGTCACAGACCAGTAACCTCAGCATCGTCTATGAATTTGTGAGAAATATAAAATTCTTGGATCCATCCTAGACTTTCTGAGTCAGAAATTCTGAGTGGGGCCCAGCAATCTGAATTTTAATAAGCCTTTCAAGTGATTCTGATGCCCAGTAAAGTTTGAAAGCAAAAGTATTAAATACAGGAACAAATGGTGCTTGAAAAATCAAGCAAGAGTGGATAGCCTAGAAAAACGAGGTGAACCACATAGAGAGTTAAATAAAACTGCAGAGTATACAAAGCATGTTTTGGGTGGACTTTCTCTCCATTCTATTCATAGTTTTGCTAAGAGTTTCTCTCTTCTGTCGTGGTTTACATATTTAAAAATATCTTCTCATGTCTAGTCAGTGGAAAAGGCTATAAATGGAGGGGAAAATTGCATGCTAAAAGATACTTATCTTAATGTATTTCTTAGATATATACACAATCTTACAGTACTTTGAGAAATAAAGCGTTGTTAGAAACAATATTTCAACCAAACATCACACGGTGTATTCTTACAGAAGTAATCTCCATCCATAATCTGAATATAACGATCACAGAGTCTATAATTTCTTATAGTCAGTCAGATATCATGGGTAGATATCCTGCTTCTTTCCCAGATTTCCATTATTTCAAGAATTTATTCTGTAAGAATGTACCTATCACTTTTCCAAATCACCTTTCTGCCTCTAGGATGATCCAAGTGAGTAACTGGTTCCCAGCTGAATAGGAATGGTAAGGAAGCAACTGACAGATAACGCAGCTAACAGCTTCAGCTTCCACGCCACATGTCATCATGTGCTGTTAACCCTGCTATTACCACACACTTTGGATTCTCAGTCTAACCTGTTAGTTGTTGTTTTTTTTTAACTCATCTGCTATCCAGTCCCTGTTCATAAGTTGCCTTGTAGGCTAATACTCATACCTTATTCCAATATCTGTATATCTCAGCTCAGGTATATCAAATTAAATTTAGGTTCACTCCAGTGGCTAATGAGCCCCAGGGGCAGTTACCTGTAACTATATGTAATCTTCTCTGTTTCTTCTGGATCGTGCATTTTCTCACTCGTTAACACCTTGCATTTTCTGAATCAGTCTGCATTTCCAATTACTTTCAGATATTTTTCAGAATTGGGGAATCTTGGGGATCCTTTGTTTTCCCAGTATTTACTCCGTGGACACTATCTTTTGATGCAGACTTTCAGGAGAAACCATCAAATCTATGTGATATTCTTGCTGCAAAGATTTGGGGAAAACCTGACTCCACTGGGGGGACATTTTCGGTATTAGTAAATGGTTTTGCAAATCACAAATTATTTTGTGGCATTTTCCCACTTCTTTCTGCAGTAGGATATGCCATAGTTGATTATTTCCTTCTCTCAGAAATACTTTCTTCATTTGGCTCTCAAGATACCACACTTCTAGTTCAGTGGCTGCTTCGCCTCAGTCTCCTTTTATGGAAATTTCTCTTCCAGACCTCTAAATGCTGCATTGTCCAGGACTCAGACCTTTGCTGTGAACCACACTCTACAGACTGATCTCATCCAGGCCATGGGTGTGAATACCATGCATTGTCTCCTTCCTGGGCTCTTCAAAATCTTCAGCAAGTCTCCCATCTTTACCTTCAAATATGTACCAAGTACGAGCAAGTCTCAACGTCTCTGCTGTTAACAGCAGGTGAGAGCCCCCAACATGCCTCCTCGAGACGACTAGAATGGCCTATCTCATCCCTGCTTCCATTCTTACACACCTGAAATCTGTTCTCTACATAGCAGCATGATACTATTTTTTAAACGTAAATGAGATGATGCTAAACCATGGTTCAAATCTTTGCTTGGCTTCTCATCATCTCCCAATTCTCTGTCCTCTCCCTTTGTTTTATTTTTCTCATTACCATATTGCTATTTGAAAAAATACTGTTTATTTTGTGCTGTTGTTGTTGTTTAAGGATTTATTCTGTTTTCTTAAATAAAATAAAAGCTCCATGAAGACAGATTTTCCATCATGGCCACCTGTGTCTGGAGCACTTTGTTTATACTTGTGATATGAATAAATCAGTAAGACTGCTTAATGCTTTGCAAAATTCATTCTTTGGAAGGACATTTGAAAATATTTTTTGTAATGTACCCTTAATTTTGATTCTATCTATGCCTAATTTTCATTTCAGGGAGTAAAATAAGTAATTTCTAATTTGCAGCAATTCCTCTTTCTATGTAGAACTATGATACAAGATAAATAGATTAATTCCAGAGGTATCAAAGAAAGGAGCAGTCACAAATAATATAAAAATATAGTTTTAAAATAAGATTTTTGATCTGAACAAACTATAACTAAAAACAAACCTAAGAAAGGTTTTCAAGAATGTTATAAAAATATAATTTTTTGAAAGAAATTAAAAGACGAAAATAAAACATCATGCTATGGTCAGAGTTAGTATAATACAAATGGCACTTTTTACCAAGTTAGTCTATACTTTTATTTCAATTGTGTTAGAGGTTTTTTTTTATGAAATTTGACAAACTGATCATAAGGATCATAGACAAATAAAGGAAGAAGAAGAGTGAAAATAATTTAAAAAATAAGGTGGGGATCAGCTCTAATAGATACCAAGTTTTATTATGAACTTTAACCATCTGCCTATATAAGATATCATATAAATTGAAAGATAAGCCATCAATTAAGTAAATATTCACAATGTATAAAACTGGAAAATGGTTACTATCTAAAATATATGTATGTTAAAAAAAAGAAAAATTGTCCAAAATTCAATAAGAAAAAATAATAACTAACAGAAATAAACAAAGACTATTAAATGGAAATTCACTGCAGAACAATGAAATTGTAAGTTAACAGGAGAAAAGACGTTTGGCTATATTTGTAATGAAAATATTAATTAAAAGTGAGATACCACTTCACACCTGTCAGTTGGCAAAAATAAATTGCCTCACAATTCTTAACATAGAAAAGATGTGAAGCAATGGCACAATACTGCTGGGGGAGCTGTATACTGGTACAGAGATTTTCTAAAGAAATTTGAAAATATCCAGCACTATAGGGTAAGTACATACCTGTTTAACTCAGAAATTCTTTGGTAATTATTTCTACTGAGAAATTATCATCCACATAGATAGGCATTCATATGTATGAATGTTCATTGTAGGATTAATTGCAATGATTAAAAAATTAGAAACATTATCTATTAATAGGAGAACAGATACATATTGAAGTATAATCAAACAATACACTGCTACAATGATTTCAAATGAA
This sequence comes from Miniopterus schreibersii, assembly GCF_964146895.1. NCBI lineage: Eukaryota > Metazoa > Chordata > Mammalia > Chiroptera > Miniopteridae > Miniopterus > Miniopterus schreibersii. The sequence continues at coordinate 62,387,579 of NC_138101.1, read as the reverse complement.
TGACCTAGATCTACATATATACATGTACACATTAAAAATAGTGAGCTAAAGGAAAAAAGTATACCATTTACCTAAAATTTGCAAAAGTGTTCAACAGTATATATGAATTATAGAAACAAACATGTACTAATAGGATTAAGAACTGCATAGCAATGACCATCAAGAAATTTGAAGTACTAGTTACTTTTCACGTGTGTGAAATCACAGAGGGAAATGTGGAGAAATTGAATGTGACCTGTAATGTTTTATTCCTTAAAAAAAAAAATCTGAAGCAAATCATGACAAAATATTAAGATTTGGCAAAGGTAAGTTATGGTAAAAGAGTGTTTTTTATATTGTCCTCTATTTTTCCACATTATTAAATCATTTGATCATATAAAAAGAGACAACGCAATGACATTCATTCTCCTCTACTCAGCAAATGAGCTATTCTCTGTGAACCTAAACATATTACAAATTCAAGATAAACCTTAGGCCTCCAGTTACTACCACATATGTATTGAACATCCAGTTAATGCTCCACATTTCATAGACATATTAGGAGATAATAATCTGAGTTAATTCTTTCCCATGTCACTGGTCTGGTGATCAGATCCTGTGCTGTTCTCTTTCAGGTTAAGACACTGCTGCTCCATGCATATGTGCTTTGACATACTTTTCTAGGTATTGGTGTGGGCTTTTCTAAGTCTGTTCTTTCTCTGTGAAGGTAAATAATCTGCCTCAAAGTAACCTCATTTCCTTTTTTCTAAACTAACTGCCACTTACAGTGATTGAACCAGTAGCCTCTTTTAAAAACAAATTGAACTTATTTTTCCTCTCCACGACAGAAGATTCCCTGCACTACCCAGCCTTTGGAAGGCTTCTGAAGAGAAGTCAGGGAGATTCCTATACCTTCTGCAGTAACATGAAACTGCTAAAATGACTTGAAACAATGGGGGAAAGCTACCCAGAGGCTAGAGCAATTGTGCTTGGCCACGTGTGCTGTTCTGCCTCATCGCCAGACCAAGTCAGGACATTCAAACTGACTTCATGGTGACTCATATCATGTGGGTTTATATAAATCTACAACCAAAATGGAAGCTGATTAAAATCATACTTACTCTTACTTTAAGAAATGTATCCAGATATTTTTTATTCTAGTAGCTTATGTATCAGTAAAAGAAAAAATAATTGCCTGCTAAAATCCCTTATATTAATTTCACAGTCCCTGATGATTCATACACTAGAAAGTTCTTCATGAATTATTTCTGACTGTTGTATTCAAAAGTCCAATATTACATTAATATATCAAGTGTATCTGAAAACCTTTTATTGTTCTTCCCCCCAGGGAGAACTTTCTTCTGTGGAAAATTCTTATCAATGGGAAATGTATTTTAAAATCAATAATGAAGCATTACAAGGGAAAAGAATATTTCTATCTTATTTCTGCAGCTAACTCCCTCCCTCCCCCATATTTGCCTGCCTTCGGTGGAAAAAAGTGAAATGAAGAAGTTTGTTGGCTAGACAGGAATGAAAATGACCAAGACGTAACGGCATAGAATAGCACTTTACTTATTATAAATGAAGTAACAAGGAACTAAACTCAGGATTTACCAAAAACAACTTAGAAAAGAAAAGAGGATGGGGCAATAGTAAGATAAACAGGTTTGATTTGTATGTCACTTAGTTCCAGACTTTTAAAGAACCACAGGTACCTGTGGATAACACCTTAGGGTAGCTCAATGCTCAGGGCACACTCTGTCAGTTCCTCATGACTACCATCCCTTCACAGTCTCCTAACCTCCCATTTATTTCAGCTAAAACGTAGAGTAATAAATAATAAATGATTAATAAATAAAACATTTCACCCCAAAATTGAAGAACTGTCCTCAGGGGTAGGCATCTGGAATGACACCTGATCATTGTTTGCTGAATTTCTCTCTCAGGATACCTCTAGTTTTGCTTCTATATAAATTTTCCAACAATTTACCATTTCCTAAACTTTCTCCCTCAATTAATTTCACTTTATGTATAAAGGCATATCAACCGTTGACATATATTCACCTTGAAAGTTATGAAAATGCAGGCATAAAGTCTTAAAGACCAGATATTCTGAAGCTGACGCTGATGAAAGATTATAGGGCGGAGAAGGCCAGCAAAACAAGTTCAGTCATATTCATGTCTATCTTGCATATTTGTATTATGGAATTTGTATCATGTCATTTTGTACTTCAGCTAGGAATTATAGCCTGATGTTATCAGAGTCATTTGCTCCTATTACAGGTTTAAGAGCAACTATCATCTAGCAATATCCAAATAAGGTTTCTGAATGAATTACTCAGATTATATTGACCTGTCCATTTTTAGTTTCTGCTAAAAATGTTATTGTTTTATTAAAAATTTATGTCAAGGACAGAATAATCATTAAATTCTAGTAATGGTTCAAAACTTTTATATGCTACTAACTTCCTAACCTTTGTAAAGAGAGAGGAATATTTTCTCTGTGTCCAAGATCCGTATGAGGGTGAATGGTTTGGCTGGTCTGTAATATGTGGAAGCACGTTGGGGCTGGTAAATGTGGTTGCCAACTGGAATCATCTGAAAAACTTCAGAAAGTACTGACAGCTGTGAACCACTCCCCGGATTCTTCATTAATTCGTATGAGGCTCGGCTTCGGCATGGGGGGAGCTTTTAAAGGTCCACAGCTGATAATAATATGCAGCTGAGGCTGAGAACCCCTGCTCTCAGCCCTCGGGGCTCATTGAGGAGTCTGAGGCCCAGCATCAGCCTTACCTGGGAGCTTGCTGGAAAAGCACAGGCTAGACTGCGCCCCAGACCTCCGGAGTCAGATTCACATGTTTCTTTTTCCATAAAAATAAGGTACCAAGCTAACTCATCTATCCCAACTCTAAAATTCTTATTCTACAACCTAAACAGTACACTGAGAAGCATTTTTAAATTTATCTAGAATTCTTTACCTATAATAATGAGAGACTAAAACCATTCTATCCTTTCCAAACCTACAATTCTCATTCCACAAACCTAAGTAAATAAAATGCTGAGGGAATTCACAAAAACTGTCTTAATTCCATCTTCTGTTTCCTTTCTTCCTCATTAGAACCCTACTCATCATTTAAGACCCAGGTAAAAATCACACCTCCTTTACAAAGCAGGTCCTGAATGAAAAATAAGGTATATTTTCTCTAAAACTCTATTGTCAGTATAATCAGTTCCACAAAGTTTAGCACATTGTTTCTTTCTGTTATAACATATATTATCTCATTTCTCCAATTAAATTCTGTGTTTTAAGTGAGAAATCATTTCATGTTCCTTTTCTATTCTAATCTAATATCTAAATTTTGTAAGTAAATTATATATTGTTAAAATACATGTATTGTTCATATATGTGGGAAACAAAAATAAGTTTTACTAATCTCATAATATTAATTATTCAAAGCTAGCATATCATTGCCACTTTCCTATAATGATATATAGGGAATATAACCTCACCATACATAATACATGTTCTCACACAGCCACATGAATTACAATCTGCTGTGTTTTAGGAATCCCATTCTTTCCTTATTGCTGCCCTGAAGCCTGACAGCCTGATAATAAAAATGCTTCAAGTAGACAGAGACCCTACAGAAAAAAATTTTCTGCTCATTAGTTCTTAATATGCCTACAGCAGACCTTTCATATTCTTTAGCTCCATTCCTTTTTTACTCAACATTACAGCTCTATCACAGTATTTGGCACACACTGGGCATATAAGTGAACTATAAACAGTATGTCAACAAGCAATGCAGATTAACCAAAGAACTTATATGCATATGTGCACAACCCATGGATGCAGACAATAGTGCAGTGAAAACATGGGTGTGTGGGGGTCGGGGTCTAGGGGGTCAATGAGGGAATAAAAGAGATATCTGTAATACTTTCAACAATAAAAATAAACTTTAAAAATGCAGGAACAATATTGAAACTATACTACAAAGCTCATGATAACATTGAGAAGTGTGATTTTTTTGTAATAGGTCCTAAATATACTTTTCTTTAATATTATATATACTTTTATTTTCATCATACAAATAATACATAGTCAGTGTAGAAAACACAGATTAAGTAAAATTTTAAAAATATAATCCCTGAAATTTCACAACCTCACACTCAACTAATGTTAACAGGTACATGTCTGTCAAGATCAACAATTTATAGATATAAACATATATGCTATTAAACGTATGTACTTTAAAATTTTTATTTATATTTATTTATTTAAAAAATATGTTTCTATTGACTCTAGAGAGAGATAAAGGAAGAGGGAGAGAGAGAGCAAAACATTGATTGGCTGCCTCCTGCACACCTCCCACTTGGGATTAAGTCCCTAACCTGGGAATCAAACTGGTGACCTTTCGGCACATGGAATGATGCTAAACCAACTAAGCCACACTGGCCAGGACAAACATTTGTACTTTTAAAAAGATGATTGCACTTTATTGCTACATACCCTGCTTTTATTGAATTAAAAATATATGAAAGCATCATTCCAGCCAGCCTGTCAATTTAAAATAAAGTTTATTTCTGATAGTTGCTTTAATGAATGCACCAAAATTTATTTCATTAATTATCTATCTTGTGAAGATTAAGTTACTTCCGTTTTTCATAATTAAAAACAATGTTATAATTGTTGATAAGCAGTCTCTATCATGGATGTACTTTTCTAAACATTTCCTTAGCATAAAAATCTAGGAAGTAGGTTTACTGATTTTTAAAAAATGCACATTTTTATGGCCTATGATAAAAAATAATTATGAAATTGACCTTCAGAACTTTGTACTAGTGGTGCTCTCTCACAAAGTGATGGGAATTTTCTATAACATCTAATCAGCAATTCAATCATATTTTTAGTTATAAAATTTACTATCGATTGACATACATTGAAATATAACATTAAAGGATAATTGATGCAGTTGGAAAGTACTCACATTCTTTTTGAGGGCAGATTTCAGTTTGGGGAGATCGGAACTTATAATATGGTATCTCTTGTTTGAATACGAATGTGAGAATATCATCAAGTTCTTCCATGTCATTCTGTTTTCAAATGAAAAGGACATTTTTTTATTAGGTCAGTTATTCACATAGAAACTCATCTTAGTGCAATATAGTAACAAAATTACTAGCTGGAGTAAATACCGGATAATCTTCAATAATACTATTAGCATTTTTAAAGACTCATACAAAACCTTAGGGTTTGCCTAAAAACCAATTATTAAAGTAATAGAAAAATAGTTGCAAGCAACAAAAACCTTTGCTTTTGAGTGAGCAACTTTACTGAAATAATTACTAATTATAAAAGAACATTATAGCAGGTCAATAATAACACTGAAGTTTTTTAATACTAAATTTAATACAAATACTAAAATATATGTGATATTTTAATAAATAAACTAATAAAATAGTGAGTTTGGTTCTTCAACTTAAGGATCAGAAATGGGATACTCAGATTAATTTATTTCTGTGTCAAAGTGAAAGAAAATTTTCATCTTGGCCTTTTATTCCCCTTGCAACTATAGAGTAACTATATGTCTACTCCTTTCCCTAATCTTAGGAGGAGACAAGCAGAACCCAAGTGTTATCCCACTGATGGCATAACCTATTATAGAGACTGGCATCTTTTAAAATTGTGTTTTGTGAAGTTTATGACTGAAGCCATATTCACCTGAGACATAGATGGTTGCAGCTGAGAGGGTGAGACAATCAAACAAAGCCACTTGGTGGAGAGAGGATTGTGGAACAAACGTTCCTAATTAAGACTTTTGAAATGATTTCCAAATAAAATTGGACATATTGTCAATACATAGTCACATAAATTAAATGGCTGGATTGGACAAATAGACACTTGTGCTACTCTATTTCTTAATTTTCTGTAATCTCAGTGCCTCAGAGAGTACAGTGATTTAGGGCTTACTAGTTTTCTATGTCCTGCTGAGAAGTTGGGAGAGGCTTTGGTGTGGTGAGCACATTGTTAAGATATAAAAATGTCAAATCACTACATTGTACACTTAAAAATAATATAATTTTGTATGCAAACTATCGTTTATTGAAAAAACTAGAAGTTGGGGGAGGGGACGTAACTCTTTTTCACAACCTGTAGCTATATAATGTAGAGCAAAAACCAAAAACTCAACATTAATCTACTTAATGCTATGGACTATGTGGAGCTCTTAGCTTTGGAACATCAAATAAAAAAATTTAAAAAAGGGAGAGATGGGGCAACAAGCTCTGCCTTCAAGGAATTCACAGTCCTGTAATTACATATGGGCAATAAATTGAGTTCTAGGTACTATGATAGAAAGTCATTATGGGTCAGGTACAGAGTGGGCAAAGGGAGACAGTTCAATTTCACAAAGGAAAAAATCACCAGGAAAGGCTTTATGGAGCAGATGACCTACAATGATATTGCCATGTATAGGAGGAACATTCTGGACTAACTGAGCAGATTGCTTTCAGGCATGGAATTATGAAACATGACTTGCTTAAGTAATTTTAGAATTTATATATGACTGTAGTAGAACGAGAGAGAAGAAAGAAGTGGGCATTTCAAAAAATGCCTTGATAAAAACTTCATAATTCATGCTGTAAGCATTGAGAAGTTGTTATGGGTCTATAATCCTTAACATGGAAATGTTCATTATTTGGATTAAATTAAGTTTATTTAAGTTTCAGCATGATTATGATAGCTTATGTGGTTGAATATTGATATTAAATGAAACATTCTATAAATAAAGATGTAAACATTTTATATTAGCCCCCTTTTTAATTCAGGTATAATTTACATATAACATTATATTGGTTTAGTTAGGTGTACATTGTAATGATTCAGTGGTTGTATATATTGATATATTGAAATGACTACCGTAATGAGTCTAGTTAGCATCCAATACCATACATAGTTAAAAACTTTTTTTCTTGCAGTGAGAACTTTTAGGATCTACTATTTTAGCAACTTTCAATTATGCAATAAAATATTATTATCTATAGTTATCATGCTGCGCATTACATCCTCATGACTTTATTTTATAACAGGAAATTTGTACCTTTGGACCACCTTTACTCATATGTCCCAACTCTACCCCTAGCCTCTGGCAACCACCAATCTGTTCTCTGTATCTATAAGCTCAGTTTTTGTTTTTGTTATAGATTCCACATATGAGGTCACACAGTAATTGTTTTTCCCTCTCTGACTTATTTTACTTAGCATAATGTCCTCAAGTTCCATCCATGCTGTCATAAATGTCAAGATTTTATTATTTTTTATGGGTAAGTAATATTCTATTGTCCACATATGTCACATTTTCTTTATCCATTCACCCATTGGTGGACATAGGCTCTTTCCCTGTCCTGGTTATTGAGAATAATGCTATAATGAACATAGAGGTGCATATGTCTCTTCCAGTCAGTGTTTTTATTTTCTTCAGATCAATACCCAGAAGTGGAATTACTGGATTATATACTAGTTCTATTTTTAATATTTTGAGGAAATTCCATACTGTTTCCCGTAGTGGTTGCACCAATTTACATTCCCACCAACAATGCACAAGGGTTTCCTTTTCTTCACATCCTTGCCAACACTTTTATTTCTTGTCTTTTTGATAATTTCCATCCTAATAGGTAGAAGGTGATATCTCATTGTGTTAGCCTTTTAATCTTTTCAGGAAGTCTTTGATAGGAGGAATGTAGCAAAACATTATTAGCAATATGTTTGCATTTTCTTTATACTAAAGCTCAAAAGATTATATTTTAGCTGCCTGAGTTAAAAAAGGGAATTAAGAAAACATGAAAATCCCAATTTTAGTTTGTAATTTTTTTTAAATTTGTGTCATTGGCCATGAGATTTCTGCATAGCCTATTATCTAGTCAGTAATTTTACACGAGAAGATAAACTTATACATAGTTTCTTTCCAAAACTATATAAGATTTAGTAGGTAGAGACTGGTGTGTCATAGAGTTACCAGTTATGTATAAGTCAAAAGACAACCTCTGGTATCACTTTCAGTTCTGAGATTCTGAGGCACAGATGACAATTCAAAGAGCAAGAGTTCCCACCAGAAATCTGAGGCACCATGATACTTCAATGTGATAAATGCTATAGCTTATAGCATTGAATTTTAAAAATGAAGTAGCAGTGTTTTCAGAAAGGAAAAAGAAGTCCTTACAATGTAAATGAAGACATTTAATTAATTAGGAAAGAATACAGATACCTTTCAATATTCTAGCTTACCATAACTAGTTGAATCACTTCTATTTTCAATTTCATAATTATATTACTAGTATTATGCTTATATATAACTAAATAGTATAGAACAGAAAAAATAATCCCCAAATTATTTCTCCCTAGAAAATATCCTAATGTGAAAACTCTGATTTGAGTAATTATGCTATATTAGTAGATAAAGTAGACATCAGAGCAAAGAAAATTACCAGATTCAGAAAGGAACATTACGTAATGATAAAAAAGTTAATACACCAAGAAGACATAATAACAATCCTAAATGTGTATGTTGCACAAAAGCTTCAAAATATGTGAGAAAAAGACTGACAGAACAAATAGGAGAAATGGATAAATCCATAACTATAGTTAAATACCTCTTTCAAAAACTGATAGAAAAGGCTATAGATAGAGCAGTCATAACAACCATATCTTATCTCACCCTTACCTCCCTTTAGCAAGAGGTGAGGAAACATATAAGGTTGGCCAAAAAATATTAGGGTAATTTTAAAAATCTGTTCGAGAAAGACAATAATAAAGTCTTGATTAACAACAGAAACAATTTCAGTGACATAACCATAGGAGGGTTGTGAAATATTCATCAGAGGATACAAAATCTACGAAACAGTTGCAGCATTTTATGCTTTACCTTCAGCTCTCTAGAAGGGAAGTCAGTAGTTGAGCTGAAAACATCTCATTCTTATTATAACAATTTGCTATGCTTGTTTAAGTTTCACTAGTAGAAGAAAGAAAAGTCACTGTGTTTATTCCATTGTTCATAATGTGTGCTGTGAAAGGGAGCCAAAATAGCCATTTAAAGGGGAATTTGATAAATAGTTTACATAACATATCTTAAACAAAATTTCCTACTGGAGCTTACAAAGAAAATGAGAGCTAAAAGAACAAAGCAAATACTTGTTAGAATTATATAATGCCTTTTTTTTCTTCTTTTTACTTTGAGTCCAAGCAGTTAATTTAAAAGAATAATCTAAATAAGTGAATAGGACTAACATAAATTTTTTTTCTTTTGTCAAATTTATTTTTCTGTGTTTGAGTCAGTCAGTTCTTAGGATTTCAACATCAGTCACTACATATGCAAAAATAAATATACGAATATATAACAATGAAATGTAAGGCTTCTTTGATATATCTGTTATTCACTGGGTATTCACATTGTTGTAGAATCTCTTTCAATAACTTAAAAGTTATATTCTAACAAGAAGAAAATATGTTTGAGATATGAAAATATGTTTGAAACCTGTGCTGAAATGTCTGATCCAGGACTCATTACCTTTGAACCTTAATAATACTTAACTAACAAAATTGTGGAGAGTTTAAATGAGTATATATGTAAAATCTCCAGTAAATATTAATTCCCTTTTCTCTAAATACTGTGTGAGCTCTCAGATATAACAACTCATGAAAATAGTAATTGTGATTCAGAAAAGTACACAAGTTTAACAATAAGGAGGATTTTTCTCCCCAAACTTGTTTTTGCATCAACTGAACAAATAAATTGTTTTGTCTTTCAAAATTCTTAAATTAAATAACATGTCTTTTAAATTACTTGAAGATAGGTTTTGTTTTTGTAGTTGAGAGACCAAAATGCCAGTGGCTTAAACAAGATAGGTATCTATGTTACTTCAACATAAAAGCCTGGAACCTGGCAATCCAGGGCTGACGTGGTGGCTCCCTCCCTGCTTAGGAGACGGAGGTTTGCTTTTGTTTTGTTACTGTGTGTCATCATCATGGTCCTTGCCGTTTTACCCATCAATCCCTTGTTGGCACTACAGCCAAAGTAAAAAGTCAGTGAGTGGGAGAGCATGACCCCACCCTTCTTTTAAGGACACGATCAGGAATGTGCACATATCACTTCCACTGACATGCCTTTGGCCGCCAGTCACACAGCTGCATCTAGCGGCAAGAGAATCAGGCAGCGCAGTGCTTATCTGGGCAGCAATATGCCCAGGCAGAAGTTATATTATCATGTAAGAAAGAAAAAGAAATACTGGGGGACAACTAGCAGTCTCTGCCATCTTAATAAATTATGCAAAATGTATAAACATTTTATGTGAAGGCAGTCATATGCAAGTTTTTTTAAAAAACTCATTTAGATCACTTACTAAAGCTGGATTGTGCTGATTTTTTCAACTTTGACCCCCTGTACATAATGTCAAAAAGTCTCAGAACTTTAATTTGATTAATTTTGAACAGATTCACTAATGCTGTTTAGGGATATTTAATGACAATATTGATTAAACAAGCAAAAAACCAAAGTTTTCCATAGTAGGCGTTAGAGTAGTCATAACAACCATATCTTACCTCTCTCCTTACCTCCCTTTAGCAATCATTTTGTAACAACCTACTGTTAAATATGTAATAAGACAAGTTTTAAAACAAATACAGGACTAACATATTCAAAAAAAGGCTTCTCTAACCCATCCCATGACTTCCAAAAAAAAAATTCTGGAATTCTTCTTTTGGGTTGTTTTAATTTCTAGTTTCTAAGTTAGATAACGCAGACTTGGTCTCGCTGTTTTCTCTTTTTGATTTTTTCCCCTTTGTCGTCCTTCCTTTGCCTTGCTCTTTCTACAGCAGCCAGAAGCAGCACTGCTTCAGCAACAGTCCAATACCCTTCTCAAAAAGGGCTGCGCCTGTGCTATCATGAAGCCAGTGGCTGTTGGAACAAAGGGCTCTGATGGGTGGGCCACTTGAGGTTGGGTGGGAAACAACGCATAAAATCCTTTCCCTTTGTCATTATTTCATCCAACAAAATTGAGTAGCTATGTGTCTGTCAGTGTACCTGGTTTTGGAGATGAAACAGGGTACCAAATAGATAGTGTCTCTGCCCTTGTTGACCTTAGAGTCTAATGAGAGGCAGGTATTGTTTTGAGAAATATTGCACACATTAGCATCAAATTAGAAAGTGGTCCATGTTACAAAGCGATACACAGGAGATGTGTGAGGTCAAGAAGGCTTCGCTAATGAAGAAATGTTAAAATTAAATTAAGAGGATGAATTAGAATTAATTAGGTAAAGATAGTGAGAGAGAAGGAGGGACTGGAAAAATGTTTTAGTTAGAAAGAGGAGCATATTAAAGGTCCTGTGATAGGGGATTAGGTACTAAAAGTCTAGGAACTCAAATCAGGCCAGTGTGTCTGGAATGGAAGAGGGAGAGGAGTGAGAATAAGCTGAAGAGAGAGGGGACAGTCTCTACAGGGCCATATTGTTCATGATAAATATATATTTTAATCCATACAATAACTGGAATCTATTGAAGTGTTTGAGTAGGAGAATAACATGCTGAGATTTTTCTTTTTCAAAGAACCTCTTAGACTATGGACTTAAGTAGGTCCTGTGCAAGAAACCCATGGTGGGGACCAGGCGGGAGGATGCCACAGTTGTTTAGGCAAGAGAAAAACTGGTAGAAAAAGGTGTTAGACCTGGAGAGAGGTGGAGAGAAGTGAGCAGTATTTAGTAAGAAAAATTGAATTTGTAAGGTCAGGGAATAGAAGGTATTAAGGAGACTCTTACTTTTCTGTGTGTTTTTTTTTTAAATTTAATTTTTTTATTGTGGTAGTGGCTGCAGATGTCCCCCATTTCCTCTCTCCTTGCCCACCTCCATCCAGCTCCCGCACCCCGCCCCCCCTTGGAACTAGATTGATGACAATGCATATCCTGAGTTGGAAAGACTGGAGCTTAAAGAAAAAACACATTTGGAGTATATTACAAGTTAATGAGATAATCTGAAGAGGAAATATCTATCAAACAAAGAAGAAAGTCTAAGAATCAAAATTTGGTAAATGTGAAACTTTATTTTCTACAAAGAAGAGATTGCAAAAGATATTAAGAAGGAAATAATGCTAAGGACATAGGAGGAGACCGAGGAAGATATGGCTTCATGGGAGCTAAGAAAAATAAATAAATTTTAAGAAACTGAGTTAGCTAATGGTGTTAATTGATGTTGAAAAGTCAAGTTAAACTGAACAAAAAAAATGTCCATTGAATTTGTTGGGAGAGGCCTGAGCATATTTGATATATATTTGTGTGTTGCTACTTAAAGTAATAAGGTAGATGAGACTAAATGTCTGCCCTCCGGGACTGGGATTCTTCAAAGTTGAATTTTCCTTGTCAAAGATTTCTTTTACTCCATTTCCTGTGTCCTGATGCACTTTACTGTAGGAGCATAACTCACCAATGCTAAACACAATTTAGAATTCCCAAATTATATGTCCACTTTATTTCTTTATCTTATTATTGAAGTATAACTGTTCTTAATAAATAGGCACACAAGAATGCATGACTTTTAAAAAACTACAAACAAATATATTTTTGCCACAATAATTTTTTCAGTCTTCTAATTTCCAAATGGTTATTAATGATTTGGGGCTTGCTCTTATCAGAGGCAAATTTTCTAATTTTCTGTAATTATCTTGTTATGAATAATAGCTGTGAAGGAACATTGTTAACTGTGTTAGACTTGTGCTTTGTTTTCTGGGTTATTTTAAAATGCTCTTTATGGTTGAAGGTCTCAACCCTCTAAACAACTACATAGTAAAAGCAGAAGTCTGCATTCCAATAGGGTCAGTGACAGGCAGCTTTCACACCAGCTCCTTGGCGTCCTCTGTAAAAAACAGCCCCCGTAAGGGGAGGGGAGAGGCTTTAGTTTGGGAAAAAGAAAAAAGTGGGGTGAGTATTTATTTCCACTGAGTATGTAGAGACTATAAATTAGCAAGTCACTAATGAAATATATTCTAAACAGCAGTTGAACATAGCTAAAACACATGGGGACGAAAGTCATGAAGATGGACTGAGATGGCTTATAAGATAAAGAGCTGTGGAGAACAGTGGGGTTGTGTTAATGGCTAAGTACCTGAGCTCAGAAATATTTAGTTTTCCCTATAACAACTGCTATATCTGCTGTTAAAATTAACCAGCTTATTTGTTTTTCTCTAAATAAATGGATGAGCACTGAATAGTGTATTCCTATTTGATTCAATGATTTATAACTGAGTATAAACGTTAGGTCTGATCTACCCTAATCAGGTATCATTAACTATCGTTCGACCATGACCACAGGTGGAGACATAGCACAAAGAAATATCACTTACATTGTCAGTACAATACAAACTTCAATAGATACACCTTATTCTTACTCATTCATTCTTATATGGGGCACAAACAATATGAAAAATGAATCCAGAAATTAATCTCCAAATTGCATTTTATTTGACTGTTCTTTCTCTGTTCATTTCAAATCTTTCATCAGAATTATGAAACAAGTAATAAAACTGATGGAAGCTACATGACTCTAATTGTTTCCTTCTTCTCTGGAGGGAGAATTGGGAAGGAGTGCAAATAAAACTGAAATAAAGGCTTCGTGGAGAGCCCACACAGATGCAGGGTGATCCTCTTTAATGGAGAGCTGTCATAATTTCCAATGTAGTTAAGTATTTTTTCTTGGCATAAAATTATGGAATATTTGAGTTGGAAGTGACCTTGGAGATCATATACTCTAGCTTCTTCATTGTACACAGAGGGAAATTCCTTTAGCACTAACCACAATGAGTTCTCATGATGTAAGTGATTGCTGATTTGGTAAAAGAATCTAACTCCTGCTCCTGGACCATAGGAGAACCAGTTCTCCTATGCCATGCTGCCACTTGCCAGGAAAGGAAAAGGAAAGATAATATGCAGCCTTTTGAATGAGAGGTCAGATCTTGGGCATTTTTGAACAGCAAATATTTCCTCACTATTCCAATGAAAGGCAAGACTGGGATCTGGAATCCTATGGCTGTTAAAAGTCAGCAATGATGTGTATTAACATACAGTTCATTACTGAGGTAGGATATGATCAAAGGTTTATAGCACAAATTCCTCATTTTTCTAAAATCATGCACCTATCTGAGAAAACCTCATTTTCATAAGCATCAGATTTATTTATTCACTTTTATAAATAAATAAGTGTATTTTAAGAGGGTAGTTTCATTTCTCTTTATGTCTCATATACTTATAGTTTTTTTCAGTTGTTTTTCAACTAGCATTAGAAAAAAAGCAATCACTTGTGTTTTCCCATTTTTTAAGCCGTAACTATCAGTTGTGTCCCTTGCATCGGGAACTATATGTGTGTGTGAAATAAACTGGGTATGCATAGATGAAGAAACTGGGGGTGGAGGGAGGAAGAGCATATTATGTTCTAAAAGAGTCAACAATCCTGATGGCTAGAACACAGGAATTATAGACAGAATTAAGAAGACATGGAGAGGGTATGCTGTGGTAGGAGATGAGTTGGAAAAGATTTGGGACCCTGAAGCCTTGTGCTCCAATTAAAGGAGTTTGGACCTTATGCAGGGAGCCACTGGAAGTTTGTACCAGGGAGTGTCTTAGATGAAAAGAGGAAGAAAGTTGTCTTCCAACCTTTTGAAGAAGACAAGGCCCTAAAAATACTTAATGAAAGGCCTGGGAATTCCCAATATCTCCCAGTGGGAAGAATCTCCTAAAGATTCTTTATGGAAGACAACTGCTAACACCTGAGCTTTAACTTAGTGCAGAAACTAACCTGTAAGGGAGGTAGTCACATCTGGGAAATTCCTGATGATAAGAGAGTCCCTGAGCCTGTACCTTCTCTCACCCCACTTCACCTGGCTTCATACTGTATGAAACATGTGCAGGTAGCAAACCAAAGAGTGAATAATTATACAATTGAATAAAAACTAGAAATGAAGTGTACCTAATATAAAGATGAAAATAAGATTTAAGTAAGTATAAACTAAGAAGAATTATTTGGTACCATTCCAGAAACTCTTAATGAGTAATGCTTTGATCCATAATTCTATGCTGTTTTAGCACTTTGACCTAATTTGGTTTTTATACTGTGCCTAATTATTCCTATACAAAGCTTTATTGTTGACCCTAGACACTTTTGTAAATAGTGTGAAAGTCTCAAAGGTTTTAATTATCTCAGTTAAATAAGAGTTACCAGTATTTCTAACACTAGTACTTGAATTCTAATTTTCTTCCCAAATTGGGCTTTGGATTTTTCTTCATTGAATCTCTCTTGAATTCATCGTTATAGGTGATGATCTGTAAATTGTATCTTTATGAGACTATGTGCTGGGATTTAGTATCTATTCAAAAAAGATGAAATGATTTTAGGAAGTAGTTAGATAATTAAGCTGGTTTTGGTAACGTATTCTAAAACCTAATGGACATCATTAAAAATAAACTAAGAAAATCAAATTTCTCATTATCATTTTTCTCAAATTCACAGAATGATCATTTTGCTATATGCTCAAGAGGTTTTAAATGATAATGTAAAATCTCTTATTACAAATTCTAGGATTACTGAAAAATAAAACCCATAGATTTCTCATTATTATTCCTTTCCTCAAATTCAGAAAATGATCATGTTATTATGTGCCCAATAGCTTTTAAATGATGATAGGAAGTACTTTATTACTAATTTTTAGGATTACTTAAATCACATCTACCATTAAAATTTGTAGGAAAACTCAGGCTACCTCTTACAATATACCATTTCAGCTAAGTAGGTTGGATATTGAAAACATTGAAATCTGCTGGTATATGTTCTTGCAAACACGCAAGTAACTATAGTGAATAAAATCACAATTATATTGTTCTTTGAATAGAGATGTCCAGTGGACTATTTGCAAAATACCTAAATTTCTCAACTAAAAGATACAGTATCAAGCACATGAACAAAACAATTCCTGTAATGTTCTATAAAGGAAAGAAAAGGCAAAGGTTTTTACACAATTTTAAAAATATAATCTATAAGGAAGCTAAGTTAAATGTCAAAAAAATAATCTATGTAGGAGAAAAATCCACATGCTTATAAAGAGAAGCAGTGTGGGTTGGGACACCTCCTTCGAGGCCAAACATCCCTAAAATACATGAAGAGAATGCCGCTGTGCTCCTTTCTTTTTCATCAAGGGGGGAGTCTGCCATTCACCATCTTAATGAATCCATAACAGGTGTAACATACATGATCCAGATGCCAGTGGATTAGGCAAACCCCTGTCATACCTGGTCTAAGATCTGGTGGAGTCTGACTGAACTGCAGTGTCTTCTTTCTTTTAGGCATTGGATGGTATGGCTGGGTCTGTCTCAGGACTCCTTTGATCTAATCCCACAACATGTCTAGGTCCTCTGATGACAGTGGCTAAATCTCTAAACCTATCTTAAGTTGTATATATTAAACCTAATCTCTTCATGTCTCTTTTTACACTGTGGTTTGCTGTCAACCAGCTAGAATAATTCTACCTCTCAGTATTCTCACCTCCAGTTTAAAGTGGCTTTTTCCTGACATTGACAGCCTGAGCCAAGCTGAGACTGCCCACCATTTTTCCTTTCACTAGACCACTGGGGCTTGGTGGGGAGGAGAAGCATTAAGACTCAGTCATAACCCTCACTCACCTCTCCTTGTTGACACCAAGGGTGAAAATGAAACAGAGCATTTTCTAGTTATCTAAAAGTTTTTATTCACCCAAAACTCTAGAAGAAATCATAACTTGTACATTACAGCATTCTGAAAAACTGTCAAAGGGTTATAAATTACATTTAATTTTGACTATATACAAAGGTTTTTTCGTCCCTAAAGGCAAACCAACACAAAAATGTGTTTTGGGGACTACTTTACTTCTATGCTGACTGTATATTAATAATACAATATATCACTTTTATTAATCTTTTTGTAATGAACAGAATTTTTAAAGCAGAAGATAAGGTAGGCTTGTCACAAGAAAATGAAACATTCTATATTTCAGGCTATTACTTTTGTTCTTGCTTTACAATTACAAAATAGACATTTTGTCAAATGTCCAGAGACTCCCTGGTTTGACAAATGATATTTTACTGCCTGTCCTTCTCTAAGACACTTTTACCATTTCCATTGTTCTAAAATATGTCATTCATAAGGGAGAACTCTAATAAAAAAATGTGTCACACAAAATAAATAACAAAACCTCCAATTCTAAACTAGCTTAAACATATAAAGCTTCATGACAACCTGTCAATTTCACTATCATTGATGGTTTTGTTACAAGTTCTTGTAGTGTTTTGTGGTGAATTGAAGATTAGATTGCTTATTTGACTGGCTCTCTCTTTGTCTCTTTTCCCTTCTCCCCTTTCCTTCTCCCTCCAATATGCACACAAAAAAGGCAATTAAGCACCATTATAATTCTAATTATCTCATAGCTATAAAAAGAAATGACATGTATTTCACTCTGCAAATTTGATGGTATAAGCACATACAGGATAAAAGTTCCACATCAAGCAAGCTTTTTCTCTGTTGAAAGTGGGTCAGGTAACAAAAAGATAAATACAACGCAGAAATTAAACTAATGGCATAAGATTAATCAAAATGCAATCATTGCATACTAAATCCACGAGGGCAGGGGATTCACAGCACATACATTCACTGGAAAATATCTGAAAAATGGCTCTCTGAGAAGACCATAAGCTCCTCACCAAGTCATCATTGCTGAATAATGGAAGCAACCTAGGACTTAAAAATGTCTCTTCCCAGAAAAACTTACCCTCTGGATTCTCTAATAAAATGTTAATTTAAAGCAAGATTTTTCACTATCAGATAACAGTGATAAATGAGAATAAGAAAAACATATACTGAGCTTGGAAATTTCCACACGAAAATAACAATTTCTATCTACATTAACCCCACACGCTCCCTTTCTGGTGGTATTCTTGGTTTGTCTGACTTCTTAACCTCTAAGTGTCTGACGGCCTGACTTTTGTTTTGTATTGTCCGGATTTAGATGAAGAGGAAATTAATTTCTTAAGACTTCTCTTTAATCCTCTGCCTTTCTTTATCTGCTCTGTAACAGCTTTACAATGAGCCTACCGCAACAGCTGCTTTGCAGTGGGTAACCTGTCTCTTGGTGACATTATCTGGACTGCTTGACTTAAGCAAACTAATTCATCTCTGCACCACAGAGGCAGGTTTTTCCCCTTCCTATTGATCAGTAATTCATTCTTATTCAACCAACATGCAGTCTTGCTACCAAAGTGTGCATTCTTTTATCCACATTAGCTTTTTAAGGCATTATCAACTTCATGGAAAGATCAACTTACCTGGCACACACCATCTCCTGGACCTGCCGCTCCCAATAGGCTCCCCTCAGCCTTTTCTGTTGTATAGTATTTAATCTCTGTTGTGGCCTTAATGATTCCATCACAGTAAACATTGACATTGACAGAGCCAGCAGGAAAATCTTATAAAACACAAAAAACAGAGGTAGGAGCTGAGTATATAATGCACATCTCACAATATTATATCTCTTGGAGAATATGAGGGAAGACTTTAAGATTTTATAACAATTTTACTAATTTCTAGCACATATGTTTTCTTTTTTGTACTTAGAAGTTAGAAATCACAAAACAGAATGTATAATTTTAGACTTGTTAAAAAAAAAACCTTAGAAGATAACAACGCATGGTAAAATTATAATAAAAGCAAAGCACTAAGTCCTTTCTCCCTAACTACTAACTTCCATTAAAAAAATCTATAATAATCTTTACATATAACTTTATAATTTAGAACAGTAAAGTTGCTCATAAAAAGTTAGGTGTTTGTTTCTACTCTTATGAAGAAAACTCCTATAAATTATAGGCAAGTTTCTCAAAATTGTGTTTGAAGAGAGAAAATGTAGAGTCAATCAAAATTATAGAACTTCAATTCATTACAATGAAAAACCTTTGGAAATTTGAGATTTAACGCCCTGCTATTTAAGTCTAGTTACACCATACATTTATCCAAAGCCTTTTGTGAACAAGCTGTTTAAAGTGACTGACATACTTCATTGTGAATTCTGCTCTAACATAAAAACATTTAAAGTTACCTAAGAATTTTGGGCTTCCCGTGAAAGAATAACAATAAACAGTCATTTCAATAGAAAAGCCATTGTGTTTTATTGTAACCAAAGCAAACAACATTTATCTTTTCATTCGTTTTCAGACACCCTTTAAAAACATTCACTCTTTGTTCTGGAGATATTTTTTAAATTATCCTGGAAAATTGTCACCTAACCAACTGGGGTTTTGAATAAGCCATTCAAAGACTAAAAAGCTAGTTTTAACCCTAACATCCTAATGAAGCTTTGAATATTTAAAATTTCTTAAGGTTTAAGCATTAATTTTACTTTATCAGCTGAAGAGGTTAAAGGACCTTATCATATTTATTGCTTCATGTAATCTAAAGCCAACAAAAGCAATCTTAAGTTTAACTAGATGAAGGGGCTGAAATTTCCTGTTACCATATTGCTTGACTAGACATTTAACCTCTATTATAAAGGAAATATAAGTAGAAAAGTTCTCTCTTTCCAAAATAAGTATCTATCCAGTAGAGAATGAAAGAGAAATCACAAGAAAAAAACTGAAGTTGTAAAGTACAACTCATCAGCCACACTATGCACATTTGGTAATGGGGGTTCTGGAGTTTTGGCAGTCAAATAAAGTTAATTTCAGTAAATTTCATAAGGATGATTTTGAATGAAGAAATTGATTTTGTTTATCAGAAAAGAGATTAAGAGTCTTACAATGGGGTGTTACCTTTCTGAAAGAAAGTTGGGTGATAAATCATAAGGGAGATGTGGTGAGATTTGCTTGGTTGTTCCTTGATATAGAATACTTAAAATATTCTAATTTCTTTAGAACAGAACATTAAAATGAGTTAATTTGTTTTTGATATCTGGAGCCATTAGTAGACTCAAAATTTTGCCATTAGATCTATTGATAATGATGCAGATTTTAAGGTAATCCTCCAAAGAGATGTCCTCTGAAGTACTGTCTTTGCTGTATACATTTTCATATCTTTTGAATGTCAGTGACTAAATAACACCTAATTACTGTTTCCAATCATATATCATGGAGGAGGAGTTATGGTTTCCTCTGGTTGGGGGGCCCTCCTTCATAGTGTATTACTGAATTGGCATTTCTGTGAACAATACCTGTTATGGCCTGAGCATTATTTTACATTAACTGTGATCACTATGGTGTCTATATTTTATAGTTCTTCAATGAAAATAAAATCAATTACTTTAAGGACTCAAACAGAAAAAAGTAAAAGTGAATTCTGCTATTTATTATCTAGACTACAGTAGGCAAGTCACATTCGACACTGGAGGCACGTGCAAATATAGGTCAAAATCACCAAACCAAGCAAGGGTATAAGAGTCAGCTATGAAGAAGTAAAATGGTTTATATGAAAGAAAAAAAGTAGAACTCACTGTCCCCATCAGACATAGATACACAACAAAGTACACTTATAGAGGAGCAATGGACTATAACAAAATTCTACTTAAATTTCAGGTCTCAAGTTCTAGGCTCTTCAAGAGTCTTTGTCAATCTTTCCTCTCTCTGTGTTTTAAGTGGTCTGTCCTTTCAGATTAAGAAAAAACTAATTTATGGAAAATATAATCCAAAGGTATATCTTAAGAATTAGAATTATATTCACTAATTCCATAAAAAAGGATATTTCATAAATCCATTTATTTAAGAGCTTTTCACTTTCTGTATTTCCATTGTCTGAGAAGCTGTGTTCCTTTTTGCACCAATTTTATCCCTTTAACACATGGTAAACCTTAAATGAATCTACCAAATGTTTCCAGGGGAACTGAAATCAACATGACTCTTTTGATTGGAACAGCATTATTAAATAAATATCAGTAGCTTCAAAACCTACATCATGCCTAAAAATTAATATCAGTTTTGTATATGTTAAAATCATCTTCCTGAAGGTGGCTTAGAAAAAATTCTTAATGTTATTTTTCTAAGGAGGCTTGGATTAATATTTAGCACATGCTAAAGTATTTTTCATTCTTTTTAATGAAATATTAAGTTATAGTTTATATTATTTAGAACAGTTTTTCAATTAATAAAGAGAGTTATATCTTTGTGGATTCATTTTATATTCCTTTCAACTTTTAATTGGTGGTCCCCCTGCTGAGTAAAATATTTTTTCTGGCTGAGCTGCTGGTACCAGAGGACTACCCTCTTCCTTCGGAGTAAAAAGTAGTTAACATTTCTAGTTTAAAGCCTTGACATGTATTTTTATATCTTCTGGTATAAACTGGGACTACAGTAAATTTAAATTCCCTTAGCACAAAACAGTCTCTGCCAGAGACAAACCTATGGACACCATTGGGAAGATGTGGCTTTTAAAAAATGAAGTAATTATAAGTGTATCAAATTATGTAGCTGAAAGAGAGAAGGCAAAATGAGAAAATATTTTCTCAAGTTAAAAAATCAGGTTAATATTTGGAAATGAGTCAGAAGGGAAAGAGAGAACATTTATGAAAAGAGTATCTTAGGATTCCTTCCCTATGTGGCATATTGTACTTTAATATAATTTTGTTATTCTCTAAATTTTTACTAAGTTAGAAAGAAACATATATTTAAAAAGAACATTAATATGGCACAGTGTAGGGTTGGATAGAGAGAAACCTGAGAGTTTTATCTGAGAAGTGTAAGAAGGAGACCTGAGTATTTGATATGCCTCAATGTTGAGAGACGATTGACACACACATGCGCGCAAGCATACATTTAAATGGTTAGGAGGAGGTATCCAAACCAAAGAAACAGAGTAGTTGGTCTGAGGGGTACCCTTTTCTAACAGTAAATGCTAGCTGCCTACCCCAAGGCCTATTATCTTCTTCCTTTTAGAAACAGATTTTGATTTTCTTTTGTTGTCATAGGATGCACTTCTATCCAACTAAAAAGACTACATTTTCTACTCTCCCTTTCAGCTAGATAGGACCTTGGGATTAAGTTCTGACTAATGAAGTATCAGCAGGTATGTCATACAGAAACTTTCTTACTTAATGAAACCTTCGTTTCCTGATCCCAGGGATGTGTTGAGAGACTTACTCACCAGAAAGAAAAAAGCCCTGATTTTTAGATTTGCCAATTTCTGTGGTGTAAATACTTACACTAAGGCTGATTTCAAGCTACCAAAGTTTTATGGACTGTATGGTATCCCCTGCCCCCAAATTCTTATGCTGAAGTCCTAACCCTTAGTGTACTATATTTGGAGATGAGGACTTTAAGGAGGTAATTAAGCTTAAATTAGGTTATAAAGGTGGGGGCCTTATCTAATAAGACTGGCATCCTTATAAGAAGAAGAGAAGACACCAGAAGTGCAGGTGCACAAAGAAAAGGCCACATCTGGACAGAGAGAAGGCAGCCAAGAAAAGAGATTTGCCTTAAGGCAACTTTTGGCCCCTTAGATTCCTAGCCTCCAGAGCTGTGATAAAATAGATTTCTGTTGGTCAAGCCATCCAGTCTGTGGCATTTTGTTAGGAAAGCCTGAAAAATTTAATACACAAGTAATATCACTGAATATGAATTAGGGAAAAGATACATAAAATTGACTTTTGTAATGCAGTATGAAATGGTTCCCCCACACCGCTTCATCATATTGCTCTGAACATAAGTGTGATGGCAAAAGTCTTAGAAGTCATCTTGTCCCATGATAATTATGGCCGCACCTCAGGACTGTGGAGTGGTGACTAAAGATAAGCCTGTATCCTGGACAATACTGTGAAGCTGCCAAACCAGCCCTCAGCACCAGCTGGATTTAGTACAGGAAACTGTGGTTACAGCACAAGAGAACATTTACAGGCAGCAAACCACATTTTAAGTCATGTGACTGATTAAATCTTGGGTCAAATGATCAGAAATCAAGTCAAGTGAGCATTTTTTCTAGATTGAAAAGAGACTGGACAAATAGAGGCCCCCTCTTGACATTGATGCATCAATATTCTTCAAAAGGATTCTGAGAGTGGGGAAGCATTCTTAGTATGCTTTCACTTTAGATTTTGATCCCTACATTTTAAGTTGGTATCCAAAAACGTACAGAAAATATGTTTTAAAGGTGATGTGGGATACTGATTGAGATCATTTCTTGCCTTAGAAATCACCAATGGGTAAGGGGATTATAGATGAGATAACAGAATTGGAAGCTCTCCTGAGCATAATTCCCCAAGGGTAAAGAAGAACAAACAATTTTGGTATCATTTGTAAAAAGAGATATAAACCTAGGACTAAGTGAAGAGAACGGCAATATGAGGTGTACAATATTTATAAAGAAAGATGGACTCCTCAGTTCACTTATCTGTAGGAAAGAAAAGGAAGTTTTTAAGTGGTTTAACCACACCCCATCCAGAGGCTGAGGGTGGGATATTCCAGAAAAACCATTTCTGTGTTTAAGGGAATTGCTAGAGGGAGAGATTGAAGCTTTGTTCCTCAGTTGGAGGTCTCTCCCTTGTCTCCAAACATCCTATAAGTAAGTACTTGAAAGGTAAGTAGAGAAGTTAGTTATTTTATCAGCAAGAAAATTGAGACACAGAATGATCAAGAGACTTGTCTAAAGTTAGTCAGTAAATGGCTCCACACAGAATTGTTAGTTATTTCTTTGGCTACATGCAGATTCTGGACCAATCATTAGCCTTTAAGATGCTGGGCATCTCTCTTACTCCATAAGTGGTGTAGAGAAAAAGAAGGCCTATTGTACAGTCAGTGCTTTCCAACTGAACTTCCTGAGATGATGAATATATTCTAATAAATCATTTGAAATATGGTTAGTTCAACTGAGGAAATGAATTTTAAATTTTGTTTAATTATTATAAATTAAAGTTTCAAAAACCAGATGTGGCCGGTGAAGCTACAAAGCGTACTTACCCTAGCTATGGTTTGTCACCCACAAATACATCATGACATCAATTTACTAGGTGTTGACTAGCTTTAAAAAAATGAAAAGAAATGCAATGCAATTCTTAGCTCTCTGATTATCGTGCCCATTGCATGTTCTTGCATATTTTCTATTTTTTCCATTATAGCTTCTTAACATATTAGCCAGAGTTATTCAAAATTTCCTGTCTGATAATTCCAACATCCGTGCCACAGCTAAATCTGGTCTGAAGTTTGCTTTCTTTTTTTAGACTAATGTTGTGTTTTGGCTTTTGGCATGACTTGTAATTTCTTTTTGAAAACCAGACATATTGTGTCAGGGATAAGGAATGAAGCCAGCAGGCATGCAGTGAGAATGTATAGCAATCTGGCTAGGACGTGGGCTCTATTTAATGCTTGCTGTAACTATATGTACCAGAAGCTTCAAATGCGTCCTTCCTCTTGACCTTTGCTTCCCTAAGTGCTCCTCCGCAGTAAAATGATGCATCTTACAAGAGTGTCAAGTGCAATCCATTGCCATTGCACCCAACCTGTTGTGGTGTGCTGGTGGTCAGGCTGGGGGAGGGGATGCATTCTAATCTCATATTAAGTCTCAGTCTCTTAATGGGCCCATGTCTCTTGGTTGTGACCTTTACAAATTTTTTTGCTGTGGCATAGCGTTCCTCTCCCCACCTCCAGGAAGACTAGGGAGGATACAGTGCGATGGATGCCCTTTCCCAGCTGGGATTTAACTCTGGTAAAGTGGTTTCTCCTAGAGAGCAGCCTTTGTCATGGGGAACATGCTAGGAGTATTTCACCATGGTTATTCTTCCTCTGACCTGGCAGAGCCTCCTGAAGATTTCAGATATTTCCCTCTGAGAACCTGGTGAGGTTCCTGGAGGTAAATCCCACAAAATTATAGGTGCCTCACAAGACTACAGTCCACACTCAGCCACCAGAATTTCATCAATATTAGCATTTAAGTGCTTCTACCAGTTTTCCAGCTCTAGGGACTTGTGCTCCAGATAAGCAGACCTTGGATGTCACACTTGATTTACCTTTCTCTCCAAATTTAGGGATGGTGGTTTGCCCCACCACCAGAGTTGTCAATGACCTCAAGAAAAGTCATTTATTTTCAGTTCGTTCAACTTTTTCATGTTTAAGAATGGGAGTGACAACACCCAAATTCTACATGACAGGCTAACACCATAAGTCTAACTATTGCTTTTAAAACCTCTGCTTTAATTATGGATTTATGCATATACACTGGGTCATGATATAAAATGTAGTTCTTACTAGGGCTCAAAAAATTTTACAAAACAGTGCCATAAGGCAGAGAAAACAAAACTCTGGGGCCATTTCTGCTGAGGCATGTCCTGTCCACATTCCCACACACACTCGAGGCATCAGTCTATAAATTACTACATAGCAGCTAAAATTTCATAAGAAAATATCTCGTTAATTTACAGAACACACAAGTTGAAAAAAAGACTTGGAGGGGTTTAATTAGCATAACTACTAAACAGCAGTTTGTTTGTTTATTGATTTTTTTGCTACAAACTTGCTGTTCAACCACATATTATGAACTAGTATATCTTAGAAAGTATAGACCATTAGCTTTCTGTTTTTCTGAAAAACATTTGAATTTTGACATGCTTTATTATTTGCACTGCTCTTAGCTACTAGCTAAACTAAACATAATTTTTTTTTTAATTCTCATAAAATCTTAATATGAGTAATTTTATTTGACATTTTGGTGTGTTATTTGGGAATTATTATCTAAGTACTTTTTAATTGGCAATATTGATTTTTTTTCTGTAGTGATTTCAGTCTAACTAGATTTAGTTTAAACTCCAAAACTAATTAGTTAAAAATTTCTTCATTAAATCATTTTAAACTGTGGCATAAGGAAATGATGGTCTTTGGGAGAGAAAGGAAAGAGACAGAGTTCTTTCTCATCTCACTTCTGCAGATCCTTGTCCCTGAGAGGAAGCAGTGTCTGAAAGGTTTAGCAATGCTTGGCATAGAGCCTTTCCTTTCTATGACCGAACTCTCATCTCAGCTGTGCAAGGAAATCCACAGAATGGACGTATTCTTTGCACAACCTAATAGAAAGGGTTTGCATGGACTCGCTTCATAACAGTGACATTAAAAGCTCAGGATGCATTTGACATATACTTTCATTTTAAATATTTTTACATTTCCAAATTCATAGTAAGACTGCATATCTTTTATTGTAAAATATTTTATGAAGTTCATATTTATAAAGTTTTGTAAGGTAATTTTATTTTCTGATTGTAAAACAATAAATTAAAAAGCAAGTAGTCCTATATTATTTTATCAAAACATTTAGATTTTTAATTTAGTACAATTATTGTGGAGTCTGATACTGTTTATCATGCTGCAAGCACAGTTGCATAATGAGATGGTTAGCTTCACAAATTAAATAAGGAAAAGAAGGGGTAATTGTATACGAAAATGTTACCATGATGATAAAATAGTGAAAAAGATTTATGCTTTCCAAAACAACCAAAATATACTCAGGAGCAGGGGGGGAAAAAAGACAGAGAGAGGGAAGGAGAGAGGGAAGGAGGGAGAGAAAGTAAAACACACAAAAAAATCAAAGTTCATTAATGCAAATCCAAATATCTGCGAATTCTTTTACAATAAAGCTCCTAATTTTAGTTCCATATTTAATAGCTGGTGTACATTCAAGTGCTCTCTGCTGACACATATAAAAAAAAAGTGATGTTACTGGATGCTGTTTCACAGCATGGAAGCTAATTTCTCATAATTTACACATTCGTACTTTTGCAAATTTGGATTAATAGTAACAACCTTGGGTATGTGAAAGCTAAACACAGGAAACACCTGCAGAACAATATTAGTTTCTATAAGGAAGTGAAACCATTTATCATAAATTTATTGAAAGAAATTCAGGGTGATATTTTATATTTATTAAAGCATGAAAGAATTTCTTACCTAAAGCTTTCATACACCAGACTGTTTTATTCCAGAGGGCTGGCCGTGTTCTAATGCATTTATTATCTGATGTAAATTCAACCTCCACAGTATCACCAATTACTTCATCTCTCAAAATAATAAATATTTCACCAGGATTCTGTAAGAAAAATATAACTCAATTAAGCATTTGAAAAAGTTCACATTAACCACTTAACCCATTATGTTCATTAATGATAGAGGTTGCACGTGATCATTAAATGTCTTCTATCATGTCGATATTTTCAACCATATTTAGAAATGAAATATGTAAATGTGATTCTCACTACATTTTGAGTTTATGGGCTTGGGGTCTATTGAATACTGTTTTTGCCAATGCCATATTTTGCAACTGAACAAATAGTGAGAATACAGCTGCTCCCTTTTCCTCTTGCCTCTTCCCTGTGTGAGGCTCAGCATCTCAGGGTAATAAACATCACTTCACAAACTTCAATTGGTAAATAAACCCTTTTTTCAAGTCCTTTTCCTCCACCTTTCTAGAACTTGATGTATTTATCTATAAATGAAAAGACTGGACATTTAAATATAATAAATTTTTTTAAATTTAAATATTAATTTTTTTTAAAAGATCAATAGTTTTAAATCTTACCAAATAGAGATTCTCTGGTTATGATGGGTATCTGTGAAGGTCACTGAGTTGACTAAAGGTTATAAATCTAAAACTTTAAAGATTTTTATTAAGGTGGGAAATGTACATAATGTAATAAGGGTTATTGAAAATATTTTGGAATTTTTTTTAAATTAGGGATAAGAAGATTGAAATTAGTACAGAAAAAGGAAAAAATAAATATTAAGTATTTATTTTACACTAAAAATTATTCCAAGCACATTTATATAAATATTTTTTAAATCTTAGCCAAAACGTACACACACATATACACACATGCAAATAAATGCGCACACCAAAACTAAAATGGAAGACTTGCATTTCCCCTTTCTGAACACAGTAACTAATACACAGAGTTACACCTGAAGATGAGTCAGAACTACTTAAGTCAAAATCTACATTCTTCTTTACATCATGTTGCTTAACCCTTCAAAACAACTAAAACAAAATACTATTTTTATGATTATCTCAGATATCTCCCTTCAAAGGCTTTCTTCAAAGTCAAACTAAATTTAAGTTCCTCACAAAATAAACAGGAGCCTCATTTATATGCTCTTATAAAATTGTGATTACCCAAAAATCATTAATTTCAAAGTTCTCTTATTTAAATGTTGTCTCCCTAAGCAAAAATCAACCACCAACAAAGCTTACATCTTTAATGCTCTGTACCTAAGTTCCTACAAATTCATTGATGTTATGAAATCATTTCAGCTGACACACATCCACTTTGAGAGTTTTCCACCAGGGTCTAGTGTTCGCAAATATTTGTCCACAGGGTATTTTGATCTAAATTTCTCCTTACCAATTAAATTGCATATCAAGGAAATATACCATATCAAGGGAACTATCACTATGCTCCCTCTCACTTTTGCTCCACACATTCAACATGTCATACCCACGACAGCAGAGCAGGGGTTAGGTTATGGCAATGGTTCCAAATTGGTATGCTAACTCTCACTCTCAGAATCAGGTGGGAAGATTCTAAAACTCCCACTGTCCAGTCCATAACCCAGACCATTTATACCTGAGACACTGGGTATAGAATTTCAGTATTATTATTATTTTTTAACCTCCCACTAATATTCCTTATATGCATCTAATTTTTAGAACCACTTGGTTAAAGGGAAAATACATCTACTGGTCATTGTAAAACCTTACCGCCCAAGGGGCAGCACTTCACATCACAGATATTTTTGGCATTGCTACTTTTACCATATATATATATTTTTTCAATTAGATCAGAAGACCAGACTTTAGGTTAAGGATGGTTACCAACAACTAGAGAGTGATTTGGCATCAGAAATAAGTGGGTGGTGCTGCTAGTTTCTGTATATTGTTTTACTCTGCAATCAGGGCCAAGGGATAAATGGTAGGAGGTAACCTCTGAGATTCTTGTGGCTTGCCCACGGGCCCATACAAGTCACACCCACTCATATAGTCTCAGGATATCTCTGGATTTGTAAATTACATAATCTGTGGTCTGTACTATAGGTTTGGAGACTTACATTATGGTTGCAGATACAGAGGTATATGAATAAACAGGTCAAAGAAAATTAAGGTCTTTATTAGGGAATATGCCATGTTCTAGGATTCAGATAGAAAGGCAGTTTAGTGAAATTAATACAGATCTAAATGCTGATAAAGCCAATTAAAGGGCCTTTGGCTGTTATACTATAACTTTAAGAATTAAATTTACTCAAGAAATCAAGTGACTGAACTAGTTTTAAAAATATGCTTCAGTCTTATCATCAGAACAGCAGTACTGGGAGTATAACATAAAAATAAAGGAATATCAGTTAATTATACTAAAGGGAGTAAGAGATTTGAAGGGGATAAAAGCTAAGACTGCAGCAAACGGATTCTACCAAGAGGAAGGGCAAGTAATAAATCAAAGGCTTGCCTACAGAGATAAAACCAGATGAAGAAAATAAGCTCACTCTTAACTGCTCTTTAGGATGGTGCTACCGAGGAAGAAATATAGAAGCCAGGACTGAGCCTGTGATGGGGGCTCAGAGAAATAACAGGGGAGGCAGAGGCGGTGAGAGAGTAAACTACAGTACCGAGCAGATCTTCAAGGCAATCTTTAGAGGCGCCCTCTTAAAGCTTCAGGTGTAACCCATAAAAAGAGTAACTGGAAGGCAGCTATGCTCACCACTGTACCACCGATGCACACACAAGAGGGGGTCCCCCCGCATCTGGTATGGACCAGTATCTCTTTGACAAGCACACCCTGGGAGACAGTGATGAGACCTGAGCCTCAGGCTACCTTCCCACAGCCCCAGGGTGACTTCCCTGGTCACCAAAGCACTACATGCATGCTGGGCTTACCTTCACCTCTTTTGTAAGTTGTACCAAATCATCTACTTATGTTCTTCCATTTGTATCATTCTTTCAAATAGAGAAATTTGATACCCACATCCCCATGCCCCCTCCCCCCCAAAAAAAGAGTGATGGGAATCACTGCTTATAGATTACACAGCTTCAGCAAGTGATTGGGGACAACTGGGTAGATTGATGAGAAGTCACTGAAGGGGAGCACTGAATTCTTGATGCCATTATTAGCTAATCTGAAGGCAATTAGTACTGTAGGGGGCATGAATGTATTTCCTATCTTCTGAGAAAGGATTTAACCTGGGTACTATTTTCATTTTTGGGCCAGAGAAGTCACTGCTGTGGGGACTGCCCTGTACATTATAAAATATTTAGCAGTATCCCTGGCTTCTACCCACTAGATGCCTGTAGCAACCCCCCAGTTATGACAACCAAAACTCTGCATACTTGGTCAAATGTCTTCTGGGGGAGGGGGGCACGATCACTCCCAGGTGAAAACATTGCTCTAAGGAAATTCGCCAGAAAATTAATGAAATTAAAACTTTAACACAGCACAGGGAAGATAAACTAGCAAATAATAAACCAGGTCCAGTTCTGGATTAGGTGCTGTTCCAATGGGAGAATGCTTCCCAGGTAGAATTTTCATCATGGATATAAAATTGGATAAGATTCATTTGAAAAATGGATGCTTTGGGCAGAATGAACTCATTGACTTCATACCTCTCATAATCAATTGCTTCACAAGACAAAATCAAGAGAAATATGCTAGAAAAATAAATGCCTTGGCCCATAAAAAGATTTTAAAATATTAAAATAGCTAAAGAACATATACATGGACACAGACAATGGTGTGATGAACGCTAAGGGAGAGGGAGGCAGGGGTGAGTGGAGGGGGACAAAGGTGGTGGAAATGGGGAAATTTGCAATAGTGTGAAATTCAAAATTTTAAATAAAAAAAGATTTAAAAAAATAGAAATATCAAAATAGGACAAGGAATGTTAATCCTAAAAAAAAAATAAAAAAAATAAACCAAAATTAAGTAACAAATTTAACTGGTTAAAATTCGTCTAGGTATTTCTCAAAAAGGTAGGGAATCGCTCACATAGATAGAGCACTAGAGGCATATCTTCACCAGTGCATGGAAAAAAAATTATTTCCTGCTGTTTTTAAAGTGGCACAAGATTTTCAAGGCCCAGGCAATAGAACAATCCATGGGAAGAAACAATGCTGGGGAAGATGACAAGGACCAATACTCCCAGGCTCCTGGGCTCAGCAGCAACACAGCTGCCTCAGTTAAATAATCCACTCAAGCTGAGCTCCAGAATAGAGGAGGGAACAGGGAGAGCACTACCCTAGGAGGCAGGTCCCCAGGCCCAGGCAGCTCCACAGCAAGAAGCAGCAGACTGACAGATTCAAACTAAGTTCCTGTTTATCAGAAAGATAAAGATTATGTCACTAGATAGAACCATAGTCAACTCAGCTTGGGCATGCTGAGTTGGAGAAATGAGTAGATTTTGAAGATGCTGGGTGTGAAAGAGGCACATCTCAAATAAGATCTGGTGGGTGGCAATCATTGCGTTGTAAATTTCTTGATTTTGGAAGGTGGCAAGAGGATCAAATATCACCCCCTGGGAGAGGAGCCTGAATTCTTAAGGGGCCTCTATTCACCCACTAATTGGAAGACTTCTCAGAAATGAGTAAGTTCAAAGGTTGTGCTTTCAGATAATAGGCACAGACTGAATGTCTTCCTGGCAAATCTGAAACATGATTTTCACTCATTTGGATACCAATGATCTCTCCTGTGGCTCTTGGCAATTGTCATGTGGATTCAGATTTTACTAAGATTGAGGTTGTGGGAACACAAGATTTTGACTGGGGTAACTATTTTTGGTCCAGGGATTAATTTATTTTGAATGTTTAGGGTGTGGGGCTGGTACTAAAATATTCTTTCATGACCTTTCAACTCTTAGTGTTGCTTATAAAGTGGACTATCCAAGAGAAATCTGAAAATGAAATAATTTAACTTCAGAGTGTCTGGAAGAATTATTTCCATGTCAATTAAAAACAGCCCATGATTCTGCCATGGAAAGAACCCTGATCCTAACCAGCCACCTCTGCCTGGAGGCAGTGAGGTTTCATTTTTGAATTTTAATTTCTTTGCAAATTTAACATTGGGAAGGTTTTATATTATTCAAGTTTTACTGTTACAGATATTTTTAAAAGCAGCTTTTTAGACTCATTGCATAATTCTTGGTGAGCTATTTTTAGTTCAAGAGGATTTTTTTTTTCTTTTTCAGCTTGGATTTTATCTACTTGAGAACAGTTCTCATTTCTCTTTTATTATAATCTCCTCTATTTATCACTGTCTCTTCCATTTCTGACTCAATAGAAGCCACCAGTTCTGATTGTTTAGTCTGAGTTTCCTCCCTAGAGTTCTTGTGTATTTTAAGTGTTACAATTTTTTCCTTGCCTGATTATCTGTGCCAGTTACCTTGAACCTGTACAGTTCAGGTTCCTGGGGTCTCTAAGGAAGCATCAGAGAAGTTTTTGTTCCTCTGGAAATGATAGCATAATAGTTTAAAAATTCGATTCTCCTGCTTAGGCATGGAGCCTGGGGGTGAGGGAATAAACTTTGCCCAACTGCACAGAATGTGCAGCTTCCCCCAGTACTGCTGGTCCCAGCAGAATCAGCAGAGTCTCTGCCAGCACACACCTCCCAGCAAGCAGACAATGCAGCCTCAGTCATCCACTGGCTTCTACCGGAAAGACCCTTGCATGCAACTCCCATGGCTTTCTTGTGTCTTCGGCCCCTTCCACTCAAAGATGGACACTGAGAACCAGAGTTATTTTATTGTCTAGAGAGATAGCCTGAGATTCGAGTCAAGCTCTACCAGGAGGCTCATTTCAGTTGTTCATTCCAAGGAAGACAAGAGAAAAAATGTGAGCAATATGTATTCATAGAGTCACCTTCAGAAATCCCCCTCCCCCTCTATTATACTTTTATTCCCAAAAGGTCCAGCTTTTCTAGATTCTATGATATTTCCCCTTGCTAATGTAGGCCTTTGATACATATTTTATAATTGAAATATTGCTCATCCTAAAAAATAAGTATTTTCAAATTCTCATAAAGAATATGTTTCCCTTTATGAAAATAAAATAATTGATCTGATTAATACAAACCGAAAGTTCTTTTTTAAGTAGCTTGATATATGTAGCTATAGTAAATCTGTTTGCAACGCATCAAGTAACAGCTGATAAAATTAAGCTTTCACTTATTCTCCAATAGTCAGTTATTCAACAAATATGTATCAAATGCCTACTAATTTTCAGACATGGTTTTGGGTTCTGAGGACACAGCCATGAACAGAGTAACAAAAACACCAGTCATTTGGAGCTTACATTTTATTGAAATGCAATATTCATTAAAACAATAGGGCCACTTAAATATTAAGGCACCTTTTTACTGACCTCACAGGGCACTTCAGTGGGAAGCACCAGCGCCAGTGGCCCACTGCTTCCTGAAACTTGGGCGAATTCTTCAGTTCGCTTTCTCTCACTCACTTCCCCAGAAGGTTCCACTCTTAAGTCTGTTGGAATAGTGACCTCAAGGTAGTCATTAGAACCTAGAAAAAAGTGCACGAATGTAGATTATAATATAACAAAGGCCATTTTATTTCCTCCACTGTTATAAAGACTAAGTGCTATGCCCTAGCTGGTTTTGCTCAGTGGTTAGAGCATTGGCCCATGGATTAAAGGGTCCTGGGTCTTCCAGCTGAGGCGATGTACATACCTCTATTGCAGGCTCGATCCCCAGCCCTGGTCAGGTGAGTGTGGGAGGCAACCAGTCAATGTGTCTCTCTCAGATCGATGTTTCTCTCTCTCTCTCCCACTCTCTCTGAAGAGCAATGGAAAAAAATATTCTTGGATGAAGATTAAAAAAAATTAAAGACTAAGTGCTGGGCAATCAATTTAATTAATATATGGAACAAACAAGCTGAGTTTAAGAACCAATGTTAATAATTAAAATAATGCTCCACAACTTATCTAGTGTTATAACTTTAGTGACTAAACTAAAGCAACTACATAATATGTCATCATTAGCTAAATATTTTCCCCCCGAAAATACAACCACAATTTAATATTTTCTCTTACTAGTAAAACAGCAAATCTGAAAAACATGTAACTATATTTTCAATAAGTAATTAAAAATTTTTATTTCATTTTAACTTGGATTTACTTTTTATATACACTTCTAGTTTTTAAAAACAAAACGTTTTACTAGGAGACACTCACTAAGTAAACTAGTAGAAACACTGGTTTACTGGTGGAATATTAGTGTTCATCAAAATGTGTTTTTTTAAAATTTTTTTTTAATATTTTATTATTATTTATTTATTTATTTTCAAAATGTTAATGTGTTCTGTGAAAAAAAAGTCTTCTATATTAAATAAATTGGGTTTCTTTATGGCAGTTTTTCTAAGAATACTGAAATATGCGAATGTGAATTCTGAATCTCAAAGAGGGAAAAGCAGTATTTTATTTTTAAAAATTTTAACATTTAGTAATTGAGCATTTGGTGTCAATCATTAAAACATTTTTGAAGAAAAATGTGTTGTGTTAAGAGAGATAATAATGTTGCTGTTACTCAGTGTTTCAAAGCCCAAAGCATTTCATTAGGTCCCAAAAGAAATGTGGCTGAAACCAAGGCTCTCACAACTAGACTACATCTACAAAGTCTTAGTCCAACCTCAAAAATAGTCCTCAAATTCCAAAAAAAAAGGAATTGGAAAAAAATGGAAAGAAGACCCTGACAGTTAGAAACTGGCCAGATACTGTGCAAAGGCTTTGGTGTTGTTAAGAGCAATGCCAACATCGGACAAGGCCACTCTGTCACCATGATGGACTAAGCTAGAGAAGAGACCACTTCCTAATCATGTCTGAATCCAGGCAAAAGCATGAACATTGACCAAACCACAAACATGACCAATTATTCCAAGTCCTGGCTCCTGGGAGTGATGTTGCTTCTCCACCAATCCCAGCCTAAGCGTCTTTTCATTTCTCTTGCCTTCTGGATAGGGTAACCAACTCCTCCCAGTTGACCTGGAATTTTCCTGGTTTGGGCACTAAAAATTCTGTGTTCCAGGAACCCCCTCAGACTCAAGCATACTGGGATAGTGGGTCACCCTGCTTCTTGATGAGAGTTATGATTGTACCAACTCATAAAATTACACCTGTTTTTTGACACAAGCAAGTGACAGCTATGCTTCCTTGAACCCTCCCTTAAGTCACTTAAAACAAGCTTAAATCCTACAAGTCTTTTCTAACACCCTCTTACTGAGACACCCTATGGTTCTCCATGGTGCCCCCTAATAATTACAAATAGCAAAAAATCCAAATAGTCCAAGTACAGGTGTCTTCCTAGTGATCTTTGGCTAAAGGATGCTGACAGGAGGAAAAGGAAGAGCCAAAGGCAATACAGATGGAAGTAGCTATAAGTTGCTCTCATTGTATCCAAGAAAAATGAAGTAAACAGTTTAATATAGGGAATTCTATCAGGAAAGCAGAGTAACGAATGAGATGCCCTCTAGAGAGAAGCTGTCTGTCCCTAAGCTATATCTAAGAAGGAGAGTGCGTGCTTTTTTCTGCCTTATGAAAGTTGCAGAATAAAGGCACAAAAGCCCCTGGGATTTGTAGATTTCTCCTAGTACTAGTCTTGCTTGAAATGAAAAAAAAAGCCTCTACTCTAACGATTTAAAACACTTTCATAAAATGTCTCATTTTCTCTCTCTCTCTGTGTCTTTCACACACACACACACACACACACACACACACACACATACACACATCAAAACAATAAAAAAATTATATAAAACTGGCTCAATCACTTTGTGAATTGATAAAAGAACAAAGAAACTGATTGTATTTCACACACATTCAAAGAAGGATGTGTAAATTATTCCACCACAGAAGTATGTAGGATGTTTTCTGATAATGTCTCTGTATTATTAGTTAAGAAGAGCTATTTTTTTTTTACCCTGAGGACATAACTATGGATGTACAAAATGATTTATCCCTATGAATGTTCACAGAAGCACAGTTTATAATGCAGAAAATTGGAAGCAGTCTGAGCAATAAGGGACCAGATAAAAATATGTAATGTCACTAATAAAAATTCCACCAAAAAATATTTAACAAGGAACAAGTTTATAATATAATTTTAAAAATTCAAGGTACAAAATTGTCAATTTAGTAGGTTCCCATTTTAGCTTAAAAAAAAAAAAAAGAATCTCTGGTTTCAGATTTCACATGTAAGGAGCTTTTGAAGTCACCACTCATCCTAACAAAGGGAAAGCTGATAATTTAAGAAAGGGGCAGACACAGCAGAATTGCTGACCCTAAGGCTGAAGAGACAGGCAGGCAAATACAGGCAGTTTCAGCTTAACAGACCAGAGGCTCTGGGGTGGAAACCACCCAAGAACCAGTGCCAGGGGAGGGAAACTGAACTGTAATCGACAAGTTCCTGGATGCTCGATCTGGACAAGCTGAGAGTTAAAAGCTCCAGGGGAATCCAGCAAAAGTGGGGAAGCAAAGATAGCAACACATTATTTTGAGATTTATCTCCTCCAGGAGCTTAACCAGATTCCCACAGTAAATACTGGAGAAAATTCCCCTCCTGCTTCTAGGGAAAAGGGACCATTTTGTAGTACCCCAGATACTTCTTAACGTGACCTGCCCTAGAGGGAAACTAGTTAACCAGAGCCTAAATTACTGGGGTATTATGGGAGTCTAACTGACCTGAGGAAGAGAAATACCCACCTGCAGCTCACTGTAGCCATTCAGTACCAACTAAGGTGCAGAAAAAAACAGAAAGGCTTGTGAGGCTTACAAATCCAAAGGCACAGGTTCATTAAACAATTGAGACCTAATCATAGGCTTAGAGAGAGCTTCCCCTCCTCCTACACCTCACTACCACATTACTAAAAACCAATTTACAGCAGTTCCTTTTGCCCCCAGCATATAATTTTCTGGCGATTGAGACAAACTACAATGTATATCGAAATGCAAAAAACAATATGAAGAGACAGAGTAAGCATTAGAACCAGACATGGCAGGGATGTTGTAATTATCAGATTGGGAATTTAAAACTATTTAATATGCTAAGCATTCTAATAAAGTAGACAACATGCAAAACAGATTGGCAGTGTAAACAGAGAGATGGAAATCCTAAGAAAGAATTAAAAGGGAATTCTAGAGATCAAAAACACTAATAGAAATGAAAAATGCCTGGATGGGTTCATTAGTAGATTGAGCACAACTGAGGAAAGAATCTCCAAGATAGAGAATACCTCCAAAGAATTTTAGAGAACTGAAAAGCAAATAGAATGGAGACTGAAAAAAAAGCATGATGGAATATCCAAGGACTGTGAGAAACCTATAAATGGTGAAATGTGTAATGGGAATATCAGAAGGAGCAGAAAGAGACAAACAGAAGAATTATTTCAAACATTAATGACTTCAAATTTTCCCAAATTAATATCTGACACCAAATCACAGATCCAGGAAACTCAGATAATATCAAGTAGGATTAATCCCCCAAAAGTCAAGGAAGGAATAACATCTTGAAATGGCAGAAAATCAAAGATTTTTTAAAAATTCTGAAAAAAGCTAGAGAAAAACAAACAAAAACCAACCCTTACCCACAGAACAAAGATAAGAATTATATATGACTTCTCAGAAACCATGCAAGCAAGAAGAGAGTGAAGTTAAATATTTAAGGTGTAAAAACAATCTACCTCCAACCTAGAATTCTGTACTGTGTGAAATTATTCTTTAAAAGTGAAGGAGAAATGAAGACTTCTCACACAAACCAATATTGAGATAATTTCTTGTCAATAGACAACACATAAAATGGATTAATTCCCTGAAAGACTCAAGTTGCCAAAACTCACACAAGAAGAAATAGTGTGAATAGGCTTACAACCTATTTCTACTAAATAAATTGAATCAATAATTAATAGCCTTCCAAAAACAGAAAGTACCACGCCCAGATGGGTTCACTGGCAAATTCTAATAAACATTTAAGGAAAATTTATACCACTTCTCTGTAGTCTTTTTCAGAAAACAGAAGCAGAAGTAATACTTCCAAATTCATTCTATGAGAGCATCACTACCCTAATACCAAAACCAGGCAAAGACATTACAAGAAGACTATAGACAATATCTCTCATGAACATAGATATAAACTTCTCAACAAGATATCAGTAAATCAAATAAATACAAGACAAATAAAAGGAATTATGCACCGTGACCAAGTGGGATTTATCACAGTTATGCAAGGTTTATGATTCACTAAGAAATCTGCTACCTTAATTTATCACATTAACAGATTTAAAAAGAAAAAATTCACATGATCATATCAATAGATGCAGAGTAGCATTTGACAAAATCCCATACCAAGTCATAATAAAAACTCAGTAAATTCAGAATAGAGGAAAACTTTCCCAACTTGATAAAGATTATCTACAAAAAAACCCCTACAGCTAACATCATTCTTAATGGGAGAGATTTGAAGCTTTCCCACAAAGATCATGCACAAGGCAAAGATGTCCCCACTCCCTACTCCTTTTCTTTATCACCATACTGGAAGTCCTACTAATGCAAATAGGGTAGATGCTCAGTATTACTTTCCTTCCCTTTTTTTCTGATTTCTGATATCAAAATGAATAAACATAATGTTTTTCTTATTTTCAAAAGACCAAACTACTCTTTCTCAGTTCATATATCCAACTACAATTTAGAAAGAACTACGGCATTCCCATGGAATTTCAGCACTGAAGATCAGGGTTTTGGTCAAATTTATAATCTTGGTAAAAGATCCTATAATCACAATTCTGCTGATTTTATTAAGTATGCTTAAGGTGGTACAGATTTTTGTATGCTTTTCTGGAGTTTTAATGTCATACCAAAGACTACAATACTCCTCACTACTCAGGTAAGTAAACAGATATTTCTCTAAGAGATAAAGGAAACAAATGTACTTTACAAAAAGACGTAATTTTTACCAACCTATTTGTCTAGTCCTCAGCATTCTCAAACAATCTTGTCTGTGGTGCATTATAATGGACACAATATAAGAAATATTTCATTCAAGGTTATTATTAATGATACTGATGATTAATAATGATAATAAGCCCTATCTGGGTGGCTCAGTTGGTTGGAGCATCATCTGTACACAAGAAGGTTGCAGGTTTGATTCCCAGCCAGGGCCCATACCTAGGTTGAGGGTTCGATCCCAGGAGGCAAACAACTTTCTGTCTCACATCAAAGTTTCTCTCTCTCTCTCTAAAAAATGATAATGATAATAAAACTTCTTACTACCAGGTGTATATATATATATATATATATATATATATATATATATATATATATGAATATACTCAATACAGCCAAGGAAATGTTGGTTTCCAAAAGGAAGAACATAAGTCTACTTTGTTTTAAATGTTCATTTTTTTCCTGGCACTCTAACTGCACAAACTCTACCAGCTAAAGTTCTCTCATCTGTTAGCCTGAATGTATATTTATATTTTATTCTTGGTACTTTAGTCATCTAATTTTAGTTCATAACATGCAGGGTAATTCCAGTGCAAAGTACATGGAAGGAGATGCTGTCTTTGGTGGCCTGTGTATTCCATTTTGCCTGCATTTCCATTCCATTTTATTTATTACTTTTTCTCCTTTTTTCCTACCCTTTTCCTCTCCTTCTCCTATTCCATCACCCACTACTCACTCTTCCTTTAAGGCACTTTTCCTTCTGACCTCTTAGCCAAACTTGCTATCAAACGTTGCCACTTAGAGTGTGGTCTTCATACCAGCAGCATATAAGAAATGCAAATCCCAGCCTCCACCCCAGACAACGGGGTGTGGTCAGAATCAGCCTTATAAAAGGTGGTTGAGGCCACTGAGCCTCGGCCTAGGATCCCGGAGATCCAAGTTTAATTCCTGGTCAGGGCACATGCACGGCTGCGGGCCCGATCCCCAGTCGGGAGTGTGCAGGAGGCAGCCCATCAATGATATTTCTATCTCTCTCTCTCCCTCTCCATTCTTCTCTCTGAAATCAATAATGTATATATATGTATATATATATATTCTAAAAGGTGATTTAATGCACATTGAAGTTTGAGAAGAAACGTGCAGTAACAATTTTTACCTTGATGTGATGTTTCCATAATATTATCATAGCATAAACCACTAACTAAAATTATATCTGTCTCCTTGTTTCTTGTCTACCCATATAGAATGCAAGTTTTTGAGATGAAGCAATTAGTTCCTTTTCTTCACCCCTGCGTCTCCAATGCATACAGTAGGGCCTTTCACATAGTAGATGCTTAACATCTGTACAAGTAGACATAATAATATGCTATGTATGTGTATGCATAGTAGGTTCAATTATTTGTTTGATTTAATGATTGAATAAATCCATTCCTAACTTGCTCTTTGGGAAGGAAGGGGGATGGTTGGTATCTCCTGGACAGTAATTTATTCCATCTAACTCACTCTTGCTTGACTGTCTAAAGGAAGTACATCTGTACTTCAATCAGTATAACCCTAAAGCCAGGGACTAAAAAAAGCTAGAGAAAATCACTATAGCTTACCAAGTACTAAGCTTGCCTATTGCTCTGCTACACATTTTCATTTTGTACTTTTTCTGAGCATTACTAAGGCAATATTAGCATTACCCATGCCATCGACAGTTATTTCCTGCAGCTGGATATATAAGGCACTGGGATTTAGAAACTGCAAGGTAAGTTAATGAAACAAATCCTAATTATATACTCTATGAAGAAGTTCAACATGAATCAACAATAATCCCTTTCAGCAGATTGTCCAGAATGAAATAAAATCAGTGTACTGAAAAGATTGCAAATAAGAACTGACCATTAGACTTTAAATTATGGCATCTACTGAATGACATTGTAAAGCTTTTAATATTGGTTATTACATTTTTTAAACCTAGGCTACAAGAACATTCTGTGTATGAATTGAGCATTCCAACTTTGAGTGTTAATAACACATGGGACATACAGTTCATGAACAGAGGAATACTTTTTGTTTTCTTAAAAATATTCCATTGAAATACCTAGGACATGATAAGGCACACCCAACCCAGACATATTCAACAATTCACAGTTTTTTTCTGTTATTATTTTCTTACAATTGAGGAAGAAGCAGCATAGATTGATCTGGACAAAGA
This sequence comes from Miniopterus schreibersii, assembly GCF_964146895.1. NCBI lineage: Eukaryota > Metazoa > Chordata > Mammalia > Chiroptera > Miniopteridae > Miniopterus > Miniopterus schreibersii. Next base: position 62,346,416 of record NC_138101.1, on the reverse strand, counting down.
TTCATAATATACAGTTGAACAGTGTTCCAAATCAGGTTTTAATAGCATGACACATTTTTTCTTATGTTAGCTGAATAAAAACCATATATATATCTATATATCTATATATCTATATAGATATATATATGGAATATTACTCAGTTATAAAAAATAATAAAATCTTACCATTTGAAACATCATGGATGAGCCTAAAGGGTATTATGTTAAGTGAAAGATGAGGAAAGATAGATACTGTATGACTTCACTTATATGTGGAATCTAAAAGACAAAATAAATGAACAAACAAAATAGACACAGACTTGTAGATAGATCAGACCCATGGATGCCAGAGGGGAGAGGGTTGCGGGGTTGGGTGAAAAAGGTGAAGGGATTAATAAGTACTAATTGGTAGTTATGAAATAGTCATAGGGATGTAAAGTACAGCACAGGGAATACAGTCAACAATATTGTAATAACTATGTACAGTGCCAGGTGAGTACTTGAAATGTTGGGGGCAACACTTTGTAAAGTATATGATTGTCTAACCGCTATGCTGTACACCTGAAACTAATCCAAAATAATGTTGAATGTAAACTGTAATTGAAAAAAATAAAATTAAACAAAAAAGAATATTAAGAATCAAAGATTCCTGAAAATTAAAAAGTGTATATATGTATCTATATGTGTGTGTGGATATATCCACATATATATGTATATGAATACATATCAGTAAGTGTACATATGTGTATATATTCATATACTATGTGTATATGAGTACATGAGACAAGAAAAATATTACCATCATCTTAACAGTGATTATTTATGAGAGGTGATAGACAAAATTCATTTTAAGGATTTTCTTTCCCATTCATTTTCTATATACCAGACTTTCAACAATTCATAAATGTTATTTTTCCAATTAGTCAAACAAAAATGAACATCATTAAGAAACTATTAATCATTTTTATTGAATGAGAGAAGAGCAGCAATTCCATTTTTCATAATCAAATTTATGTATTTTTTATTTAAGTAATATTCTTTATGTATAATTTAGAACACACTAATAAAGAAAAAGAAGAAAATAAAATCATCTATAATTAATTTTATTCCCTAGAGATAACCAGGGCTAACTTTTTTATCTGCATCCCCCAATCTTTGTTTGAAGACTACAAATGCATATTATTGAGAAATCAAAATGGGACAATCTTAAATGTACTTACACTATCAAGTACAGCAATAGAGCTTTATATTCCAATGGCTCTTTGCAATCAAGCTTTTCCCATACATCATACTTTATTTTGAACACAGACACTTAAAACTATAATCCCTGTTCAAAGCTGGAATACAGAATTTCTGTCAACCATTTAAAACTATTTATAGATAGCTTTGAAATTCTGTGTCAGAAACTGTTCCTCCCCCATATATTGTTCAGCTAAATAAGATCTTTTATTCCTCTTCTAATAAGTTAAAAGAGGTGAAGACAACACAGTACGTTGCATTAAATGGGGTTAAAAAATAAAAAGGTACAATTAACCCAGAAATAAATTAATAGAAACATTTGTAGTAAAATCAACAGCAAAATCTTAAATTTTGCAAAGTATATTATTATGAGGATCTTCTGGTCCTTAGTTATAAAATAAAATTTCAGTACTGCTTAGAAAATGATTTGCGTTTATTTTCTTCCTAACAAACTTGAGGTAGTTTAATTAGTTTCACCGTGCTTTGTATATTCATACCTTCCCTCTCCCTCTCTCTCCTATATGTGTGAGTGTGTGTGTGTCTGTCTGTGGTATGTGTGTAGCTGTGTGTGTGTGTGTGTGTGTGTGTGTGTACATATTTTCTATCTCCTAATTAAGAACACTAATACCATATGCAGTTTTGAAGATAAAGACCATTATGACGATTAGGTGTTCAGGTTGGCCTTCTCAGAAGTGGGCCTTAAATGTGAAATGGTGACGAAGAGAGAAAGAGACCATTCGAGTCATTGAAGCCATGCTCCCATCACACTTGTCTACAATCTCCATGAGACTGAGGAATGGATAATCTTGTTCACTGTTGAACACATGATAGGAGCTCAATAATTATTTGTAAAATGAAGGAATCAATATCTTATAATCAGAAATGCTAGAAGGTGATGCTGCAAGGGGAATCAGATTGAGTGGAAAAGTTCCAACGTCTCTTTGCAAAGGATCTATCTGGAATTGTCTTTCCTCTGAAACTCAGGGCACCATCCACATTCATGACAATTTTAAGGTTTCTGTTTTTGGTATTGCCTTCGGTACAGGTATTTACACATAGCTACAGATCCTGGTGTGACAGGCTCCAGGAGAATGCACAGGGCTAAGTACAGGGAAGCAAGAAAAAGGCAGGTTTGTCTAATCTGACCTCCTCAGGGGCTCGGCAGAGAAGGGTACCAGCCTGCGAAGTAGCTAGACTTGGAGAAGGCTAAAAGGGAAAGGAGGGAAGGCACTAGAAGGACAGGGACAGGGCCCTAGAAAGGCAGGCCATTAAGAGAGAGGAAGGCACGTCCTTTTACAATGTGTAAAGGTTAGAGAGGCCCCTGCCCTTGGAAGGAGTAAATAAAACAGGCTGCACATTTGTATTATCTAAGTAACAATAGAGTTACTTTTTTTCTCCCATGAATTAATGATTAAATTAGATAGCAAAATCATGAATATTAATTTCAAATATTAATTTCATTTCCAACCCCATGCCTTTGCCCCTGGACTTGAGTTTCTCTTCCATCCTGAGTGGCTACATTACCTTAGCAAGTGAGTCTAACTCCTGACCTTTCTTCCCTTTGCAATGCAGCAGGGTCTGCTGTAAGTTACTGTGCATAGTGATGATTTCTTCTAGCTTAGCACGCGAAAGGGAAGCTATAATAAATGCATTGCCTAAAAGAAAAATTATTGCCAACAGAGATCTGCTCTAAAATGAATGCCCATAATTTTATAGACAAAATTCCTCAGGAATATGAATAACAGCTGACAACTACTGAACATTTACTATGTGCTAAGTACCATTCTTAGTTCTTTTCATGTACTAGCAGACAATACAATTCCAAGAGGTAGGTGATAATATTATCTCAGCTTATCATTTTTTAAAATTCTTGAACAAACATTTATGGAGTACCAGCTATGAACTAAGTGCTGAACAGGACATTGGGGTGAGCCTTACTTCACAGAACTTGCAAAGTAATGGGTGGAGTCAAATGCATAGAGGAGCAGACGCTGAGAAGTACTGGGAAAAAATTGAAGCTAGGAAGGCTGGTGGGGGGGGTCAAGGAGATGGGGTGGGATTTGCTGTTTTAAATGAGAAAAATCAGACTTTGAGTAGTAAATTAAGTAATTCCCCCAAGGCTAGCTAGCTATTGCTGAAGCCAAACAGCAGCTAGCTAGACAGACTTCAGAGACCCCCAATCACTACACTATACTGTTTCCTCAGCCACAGTTAAATTCATGCATCTGACAGTCAATTATCACAGGAATGATATGATAGAATCAAAGACACAACTTTTTCAGAGCTGTTAAAAGCAATATATGGCTCAAAACTCCAGTGAAAATGTCTAAGGCATCAATTCATACAATAATATAAGACTGTGTTCCATTTGACATTAAATTGATGTCCTAGTTAAGATTGCTGACTTACACAAAAATGACTATGTGTCTGTGTCTGTTTACCATTCTTGTTGCTCACTGAATTATCTCACAAGAATGTTTTATTTTACATAGAGCTTCCAGGGCTGGTTTGTGTTTGGTTGGATTGATGCTCGCTGCCAGAGAAAATGACTCTTACAGTGTCAAAACATGTGGAATTGCTACCAATAGGGAATGGCAATTCTTCCCCGTCTAAATTGGATTTGAAAGAGACAGATACATTTCTGATTTTTTCCTTCAAATATCTTCATTCTTTACATTTATCTAAGAGCAGAACTTGAACTTTGATGGCAAACTTAATTTGGTATTTCAAAAAGATATTCACCAACATTTTACACATTTTAAATAGTAATCAACATCTTAAACTGATACATCTAAGAATATATCCATAGAAAATCAGGGACTTCATACCTAAGGATTTTATTTTAACTTTCAAATTATATAAATAAAATCTTCAGTGCTGTATGTATGTAAATAATTTTGGGACAAGTTATAGTTTTGCTTTGTATTTTCATGTAACTAGACAAAATGACTTTGAAATTGCCTGCTTCAACATAAAAGCAGTCTTTTAAAGGATACTTTAATTTTTTTCACTTTCTCAGGGCTATTATATATAAGTATAACCTTTCCTTAACTTGAATAAAAACTGTAGAAACTGAGCCGACTCACCTTTGAGGCAGAAATAGGTTTTGCTTTTGTCTCATTTATTCAGTGAGATGTACTAAAATGAGAAAGGACTCTTGGCACTTAGGGTTAGGGAAACTTTCCTTGGGGTTTACCTTGTTGATAGATACAGACCCCTAAGTCTGTGTTGGGGTAAAAATAGATAATGTGTTGAATTTGGATTAAGTCTCAAATACCCAAGGTAAAGGTTTATATACATAATAACATTTAATCCTCACAATTATCCTAAGAGATGCATACTATTATTTTCTGATTTTACTGATGAAGAAATGAGTTGTTAAAAAAATTTTAAATTGTCATAGGTCACAGGACTGGTGTCGAATCCAGGACTATCTGATACCAAACCCTTGGCCACAGAGTTAAAGTTTCCAAGGAAGGTAAAAGAGCCTTGGCTGGTCCACAGCTTGGCTCACACAAGCACACTTCCTTCTGTTAAGAGTGAAGAGCACTTTGTTGGCTTCATGTGTGATAACTGTCTACTGCCTCCGTAGCCATTCCCATCTCCTAGTCTCTGAACATAACCATCATCTTTCATTCTTTTGTGAAAGATTCAGAAGTAGCCAAAGAAAAACCAATACATCACCGATGTAATAACTGGTAAAAATGTATTGTGCGCACACCAAAAAAACAGTTTGCAAACCAGAAGCACCCAAATCCAAACATGGAGTGGGGCTCAGGGATGTACCATTACAAGGCAGCTTATAGTGAGAAAGTGGTGTTTCATGGTGATTGGTGATTAAGCCAAATTAATAACTGAACTGGTTTTGTCTGCTCAGGGAAACTTCAAGGTTAGTCTTCATTTAATTTTAATGCTTTCATGCATGCTCGTTTCTTTTTGCATCTAGTGCCGAGTCCCATTCCTCCTCCTAATATCCAACATTCCCCTCAATGGTTGCTTCCAGTGTAAGACCATTTCCAGCCTCCCTATAATCACAGTTCTTTGGATACACTGTACTTCATTAGAAAGTGCCAAAAGGATCATATTATTTACATATTATTGATTTCCCCTGTAACTGATGAGCTTTGTTTCCTTCTCAACTCCAGGTACTTACCAAAGGCCTGCCACACGGCAGAAGCTCAATAAATGTCAATTAGCTAAAACAATTATTAGTGGAAAATCAACCAAGCCAAAAGGGAGAAGATGTATTCCAAAGAAAGGGGATTGTTCCTTATAGGCAATAAATAGATTTCAGAGGAAAATTATGCAAAGTTGAGGAATGAGGGAAAACAAATTATACAGACATCACACTAACTAGCACGGGAAGTGGGAAAACATTTAAACACAGATGATTGAATTTTCTTGGTTAAGGAAAAAGCATTCTTAACATTTAAATGAGTTTCAGGATCATAAAAAAAAAAAATATTCCTAATATCTAAATGTAACAATTAAGAGGAAACATTATAAAATGCTTGATTCTAATGTTTTAATTAACAATGAGAAAATACATCCCAAATATAAAATAAATTAATATGAAGAAAGTATATAAATTCATGAAGATCAGAGTAATTTGTTGTGATTAATATGCTGATGAAAAGGACACGATGGGCTACCATTTTATGTTATTAAATCAAGGTTAATACGATAGAATATCAGAAAAAGTATAAAGTAAGAAAGAAATATTGACAAGGAAATGTGAAAAAAGCCTTACTATAATGAATTGAGACCAATAAAAGAGAGATAAATACTAATAGAACAGGAAAAACTGATAATTTTTGTTTGCAATTTTGAAAGATGATACCTAAAATGATAAAGAATACAGACTGGTTAAAATAGGAAATGTTTCAAATGGAAATTTCAGAAACATATTTATTTTAAAAGTTTTAAACTATTACTATACTATTCCAGACAGGAAAACTTTCTAAAGCTCATTTAGCTCATGAGAAAGATAATTGAAATGGAAAGACAATATAATACTGTATTCAAGTAAAATACATTGCAAGCTTGTAAATGTAAATCAAAACACAGGGCCTAAGACATAAAATATATTAAATTGTGCCCCTTCTCTTCCACCTAGAGTGTGGAGGTGCGTTGTAAAGAAAGCTTAGAATCTGCCCACACCTGAAAATATAAATGATGGGTGAGGAGAGGACTATTGCCTATGATAGCATTAGCCTCAACAAAGCTCATTCCAGTTATTGCAACCTCAAGTTTTCATCCCAGACTCTGAAAAGTAAAATTCTGGATGAAATGCTCTGGTTAGATTTAAGTATGTATACACCTAAGAAATTAAACACTGTCTGGTACTCTCAAAGTACCCTGAAAATTATTTTTCGAATTCAACAAAATATGCCCAGTTGCGTATTTATTTGAAATGTAGGTGCTGAAGTATCTGATCCACATTCCAGCTCTGTCACTTTCTAGTTACCTACTTGCTCATATTTGTATTTTTACTTAAAAATCAGAATGAGACTAGTACACAAACCTCATTGTTTTTGTGAGAGTTAATTTAAAATGTGCATGAAGTTCTTATAACAACGTTTGACTCATAGAAACTCATAAATGAATCTTATAGAAAGAAGTTTTAATGTTAGGAATAAAGGAATGGGTCAATCATGAACAAATAATGGGAGAGAGATAACACGCTTCCTCATGCAGGCACTGCTGGCGTTTGAGAACTGGACTTGGGAAAGGAGGAGCTCTGTCTCTGACTCAGCACTGCATTCTTTATCATTTTAGGCATCATCTTTCAAAATTACAAACAAAAATTATCAGTTTTTCCCAGGCTCCTCCTCACTTCTGATACTATGGGTCCTGAACCAAAAATGTAATGTCTCCTAGTCTCAATTACATCATTTGTCAAATAAGAATGCTGGAGAAGACATTATTTGAGACCACTTTTAACTCGAACTAGTCTATGATTTATTTATAAAAAGAGATTTTTAGAAATAATTCTTCATATAAAGTACTAGAAAAATTGTCATTATAAATTTATATCTTCTATCTTTCATAATAGTTCATCTGTTTGTAGCTCATCTCTAAAAGACTATGTTTGCTTCTTCTTACATGAATATTTTACACAATTCTGAGTAATTAAAATGATCTATGAACCTATATATTAATCCTTTGTTGTTTTATTATGAACTCTACATTCCAAACTGGAACCTTTCATTAGAGTGCAACATTGACTTTGGTGAAATTTTCATTTTCTCATGGAACAGTTGTTAATATATCATTTCTGAGCCAAAGGCAAAATTTGACATCCTGGCCTATCTCATTTCAGATTTTTAAAAAATGTTATTCCCACGTTCATTCAGCAGTATAGCCTTACTTGCCACTTATGTTTTGCCTTTTCCTCTAACATATTACAATATTGTTTTAAAATGATCCTATGTACATATTTGGCAATTATTCTCTTAACTTTTAAATAGCTGATGTTTTATACTATAAAAATTTATCTTTGGAATAAATATGACAAAATGTTAATAGTGATTGCCTCTAGGTATAGTCATTCTGAGTGACATTTTTTCTTGCTTACATTTTCTGTACAATTCAGATTTTTTACAATGAAAGTATATTATTTTTATAATTAGAAAGAAATAAATTTAAAAGTTTTAAATATTTTTCTTTGGATTTTAAAATGTATCTCCATAATTCAAAGTTGATGTTATGTATTTGTTAAAATTAAATAAAATATAAAATTAAATATTTGAAATTATATAGTATCTTTCTTTAGGAGAGTAGGAAGAAAATGATTGTATAACTCCTTTTTCCTAACTTCTGAACAACTTTGAAAGACTAAGAAACAATTACAGATTAGACATAAACCATAATTTCTCATATTTTAAAAGAATTTAAGTGAGTTATAAATTTTAAAAAAATATATTGTGTATGGTATAGTCATTGTGACTGATGGAACAATAATTGAGAAAATCCCCCTTGCTTAACAAGCTCCAGACTAGAGAAAGGAATGACAGGGGATTGGGTGACATTCAACTGGGGATGAAAAATACATGTTCTCAATTACCATAATTTTAGCTAAATTGAATTTCTGTTGAGGTACTTGAAGAAAAGGAAATGTTGAAGAAAAGCTAAGTTTCTTCATATGGGAAGCTATTAAAGAGATTGATGAGCATTACTTATATTCCTACAAATACCTTTTATAGCATTATGATACTATTAACAGGACCAAACAATACAAATGTAGGATGAACTTAAGAAGAGAACTTGTATTGATTTCCATCTGGCCCAATATTTCTATTATAATTCAAAAGAAAATAATAAATGCAGAGTAAAGAGTCCAACCATAAAAATTTAGTGGATAAAGATAGTTACTGGAAACGCATGTAATTTTAACTCTGCTTATGCAATATGTAAATGGGCATATTTTAAAAAATTTCAGCTCTCCCATTTTATAAGAATATTAAGGTACTAGTAAAAGTAATTTGAAATATCTCACAAACTTAAGGTGAAAAATACATATCCTATATGAGTGTAAATGAATTCCCATTTGCTGGTATCATAAAGTGTCTGACTTTTTAAATCTATTTTTATTTCCCCACTTGATTTAAATGGCTTATTGTGTTTCTTAGTCAAGAATTAAGTTAAAATATAAATACCTACCACTTTATTCCCTATGTGAAATATAAAATATGGTAAATCAATGTTAGATACATCACATCGTATCAAACTGTTAGTTAATCTGATACGACCCCATGTTTTATCTTCCAGCATAAACCTAAGTGTGGATGAGAAAATGTTACTGATGTGAAGAAAATAAAAGTTTGAGTGTCTGTCTAGGAAAATAATTACTAAGACCAGTAAATTGTTGGTTACCAGCTAGAGTAAGGCCTGTTTAAGCAAACACAGCTCCCACATAAAATTTCCTTCCAATAAGTTAATCATCACTTGAGGGTGGAGTCCTGTGGACCTTAGATTATAGATTTGTAGGTTTCAGGATATTTTGCTTTTTTGCTCTCTATATAGTTTCTTCCCTTAAACACTGTAGTTAATCTTCAGAGAAGCCTTAGAATGGTGCTTTTAATACAGCAGGTGCCCATTTCCCATGTGGAACTGAAACATGAAAAGGGAAACTAGCTTTAATAAAAACAAAAAAAATCACCCAAAGGGAGTGGGATTTTTGGAGTAGCAAAGAATGACACAAGCTAGCTATTATGTAGTTAGTAACATGATGATCCTGAGTGATCTGAAACAGTGCTCCTTAGTTTTGATCAAAAAGGAAAGTAGTATAAATCTGACATAGAGGACACTACATTCATAATATAAATACTGTACGGTGAAAGCTACCCAGAGTAGTGTTCAAAATGCCATTAGCAGCACAACTAAAAGTATCCTAAGCAAATGCTTTTATTTTATTAGCAATAAGTAACTTGTAACTACACTCTGGTGTCTAAGACTAATAAGCTACTAACAATTTTGGTGTTTTTGAATTTCATCCCTCAATATATATAATAATGAGCCCAAAGTGGCATTAAGAAACAATATGAATTAAAATAAAATAATAAAAAATAGAATTCAAAAATAAAAACTGATTAAAATTAAAAAGACAAACTTCTTCAAAGAGAAGTTGAATAAGTATAAATTGAGGAAAACACCTTGAAACCTCAGTTACTGCTGTCTCAGAATAATTGGAGCTACATTATTAAATCATGCAAGTCAGGGAGGCTCTCTGGGACAAAATAAAGCCTTGTGCAAAGCATCACATACCTGAACTCACATTTATAATTCAGACTTTTTGAGTAATACACTTTTCAAACAATCCATCATTTTAATTGGAATTCTGAAGTTATAATGAACTATTAGTTTCTTAGAGAAAGAAAAATAAAGCAGCTATTCAATCCTTGAATCTAAAAGTTGGCAGCTAATAATTTTTCAAACCTTAATATATTCTAAAAGTACAAAAACAGTTCTACGCCCTTTGTCCTATTTGTACTATTAGAATTGATCAATTATTGTCTGAATTTGTGAATAATCAATGTAGGTGTTTTAAGTTGTATTTCTAATTTTCTAAAATATTTTACATAATAGTTGATTATGAGCATCCTGTCAGATGCTCTGAGGCACTTTGAATTTACTCTGTAGGTGATGCCCAGCCCATAACTGTATGATTCAGAAAGATAGAGAAGAAAGACAAAGGCCACCAACAATGAACTGTAATAGAAAAGATGATGACCTAGGCCACTTGGATGGAGAATGGGAAGTAGATGCATTTCTAAGGCAGAGAAATTAATTGAGGGTGGGGGAGTGGGAGGTCTCTGTGATAGCACTGGGGTGATGGGGTGGTCGAGGTGCCTTTAACTAAGGTAGTAAACACATGGAGCTATTATTTTAAATGGAGGGAGGGCAGTAAATCTGAAAGGGGCACATAAATAAACAATGTGAAATTTAGGGAAAAAGTGCAGACTAGAACAGTGATTAAAGAGGTTCATGAGGTCAAAACAATTTTCATAATAATACTAAGTTGTAATTTGCCTATAATGGTGCAAAAGTAAGGGAGAGTAAAACAACTGTCACCTAAGCATTAATAATAAAAGGCAGTGGCACCAAATTGTAGTATTAACCACCATGCACTTGTGGTTAAAATAAATGTTAATGTCATATATATATTTTAAAAAAACATGAGATACCACTAACAACCATTAGAATGGCTGAAATTAAAAGACTGACCAAGTGTTGAGCAGGTGGAACTCTCAACACTGCTGGTGGGAATGTAAAAGGGTGTAGCACCTTTGGAAGACAGTTTTGCAGTTTGTGCTACAAGGACTAATGACACTGGGCATCTTTCCATGTGCTTACTTGGATATCTGTTTTGGTGATGTATCTATTGAAATCTTTTGCCCAGTTTTTTTTTTGTTGCTTTGTTTTCTTATCAAGTGGAGAGTTCTCTATATATTCTGAATACAAGTTCTTTAAAGTTGATTTTCTACTGATTGTGCATAAAATTTTCCTCCTCTTTGTATGCTGGATAATTTTTGATTCGCTGTTTGACATTATGAACTATACCTTCTTGGGTGCTATATGCCTATAGATATTCTTGAGCCTTGTTCTGGGATGCAGTTACATTACTTGAAAATGGTTTGATATGTTTAAGTCATGCTTTTAAATTTCTCTAGGCGTGGTCAGAACAGTCTTTAATCTAGGGCTAACTGAGCTTCCAAAACTCAGGAAATACCTAAATATCCTACCTAATATTTCTTGGATTATAAGATTTTTCCCCCTCTTGGTGGGAACACAAACTATACCCCAGCCCTGAGTGAGTTCCTGGGCATGTTCTGTCTCCCCGGTTCCCTGTCTGGTCAGCTGTCTCCTCCCCAGGACTCTGCCTTGAGAATTCTGGTTGCCTTAACATCCTTGTATTCCCACCTTCATATTCTGAACTCTCAAAAACTGTTCCCTCCACCTGAGTTACCCCTTCCTGTCTTAGAGCCTTGAAACTTTCTCTAGCTGGGGCCGTTATAGGACTTACCCGTTTCCCCTGAGGGATGTCCAGCATCTGCAAGTGGGTGTTTCATATATCAGTCCATTTTGTTTAGCTGTACTATACCCTTATTACACCACTGCAGCAAGAAGGGAAGTCCAGTACCTGTCTTTATAATATTCTATGTGGCAAAATGCATACTGCTACAAATTGAAGTTCAATAGTTATCTCAAGGAAAAGCACCTGTGCAATTCTTTGAATTGCTGCTAAAAACAAAAGGGGTATCAGTTGTTGAGTTTTAGTGGAGTACTAAAAGAGAATGTGTCTGTTTTTTCTAACTTCATATTGGGTTAGGCAGGATTTTATTCATGTACCACATGTTGCTAATGCCAGTAAGAGAATCAAACTGAATTTTACTAACCCAGACATTAAAAAGTTTTGCAGCCCGGCCGGGCGTGGCTCAGCGGTTGAGCATCGACCTAGGATCCAGGATACTGGGGTTCGGTTCCCAGTCAGGGCACATGCCTGGGTTGTGGGCTAGGCAGCCGATCAATGACTCTCTCATCACTGATGTTTCTCTCTCTCTCTCCTCCTCCTTTCCTCTCTCTGAAGTCAATAAAGATATGTTTAAAATAAAAATAAAAAAAGTTTTGCAGAAAAAATAAAGCCATGGCACTTTTCACACTAATTGATTTTATTTTGAAAATATAGCCCTTTTACATAGATATATGTTAGTTATGTTAACATGTAATCGATTTGTTATTTTTAAGTGAATCAATAATTATTTCTTAAAAATTCTACATTTTAATTTTTGACACAAAAAATCAATAGATTTAACTAACATAACAAAAGCCCTCCAGGGTTCTCAAAAAAATTTAAGAATATACAGTTGTCTTGAGAAGAAAATGTTGAAGAATTGCCAACCTAGGATTATAGATTTGAAAGTCTTCAGCTTAGAGAAAATGTTTTAAGCCACATTTAGGGACAGTCAGAATAAAAAGACGAAGGAAAGACATCTGAGAGATATCCTTACCTTTCTCTGGTTGCTCAACCTCTATACATTCAGTCTGTCCTTACCACTTGTTTATTTCGTCCTTTTAGCATCTTTCTAAACTGTCCCCTAATATACATTTCCTATGCAGGCTTCCATCATGTCTCTCCTATCCCACTGCAGTATCTGTCTTACCCAGTCATTCTAGACATTATCTATATACCACACTGTCAGAGTAATCCTTAATCCTTAGGTAAATCCTCTATAAACTTGCCTGGCTCTACCTTACCCATATTTGAAAGGGCTTTGAAATCAGTGCCTTGCAGATAACATTCAACCTCCATAGAAATAAGAAAAACTCCAGATTGCCTCTACATCAAGCTAACTCTCCAGCCTCTTTACACGAAAACACCTGTAAGTAAATTATAGTCATTCAAAGGTGCATGTGATTTTTCTCACTTAAATAGATTTGCCCTGGTCTCAAAATAGTTGTTCATTTTGTCACATACCCCAAAAATGAAATAGCTTAAGTAAATAAAAACAAGTGATTAAAACTTTCTAGTCATTTTTTCACCTTCTATTTATGAGTATCAGCCATTACCGTAAATATGTGACTAGACAATAGTTACTCAAAGGTTTCCTTTCTAATCCGGTAAACAATGGTAGGATTGAGCAGAAATTACCTGAACAGGATGTTTAAATGACTGAAAGCAATCACCCAATGTAGTGTCTGCACTTTCTGTTCACTGCAATTGACTGCAAATTTTTAAAAAGTTATAATGGACAGTGGTAATAAATTTCATTGTTACTATTCGGGTAATCTATTTATAATCTGAGAGTTTTGAATTTACCTGCAATATTCTTTTTTAGCTATACTATCACCATAGTATGGTTTCCCCTACCCTACCCCCTTCATAACTCACTATAAATTACAGGCAAGGGCATTAGAAGAAAGAACATTCAGTAAAGCTAAAAGTAAACTTAACTTTTAGAAGCAGATTTTATGCCACATTTTCTTCAAACACATCCGATCAAAGGTCAGCACACAAAAGCAGAGTTACCAGACATCCTTGCCAAGGGGTTTATCACTGGGAATACATAAAACCATGTCTTCACCTATAATAAGCTCTCCCCAGAAATATTCCCATGGTGGCAATTTGCATAACACAAATGCTCCAATTTAATGAATGTGCACTATTACACTTATTTCTAACCTGCTGTTATAAACATAAACCAGTAAGTTTTCTTAAACTGCAAAGTGTACTATGAGAAAATTAGTCTTTCCTTTGACATGGCCCTGAATTCAACTACCTGATGCAGTGTTACATGAGCCAACAAAACATGAAAATTAACTAAATCACATCATGCCTGCAAAGAAATGGTCCTGCTTATTGTCTTTGATAAGTGACAGATGCTGAGTAAGATAGAACATAGTTCTTTTTAAAAGAATGTGCTTTTGTTTCAGTTAAAGAACGCTGGATAGGTTATTTTGAAAAAAGTGATTAAATATCAACTGTTTCTAAGGAATCCCTTTCTCACATAAATTTAAGTGTAGCTTCCTGTTTCACTGGAATTTTTAAAAAGAATGTTTAATTACAGCATTTTATAATCACTGTTTTTCTCTTAAATTGAATGTCTGCAAATTTCACACTGTCAACCCACTGAAACTTTATGGGATGTTTCATTTAAGGGGTAGGTTGTGACAATGAAAATAAAACATGAAGGTAAAATAAAGAGAAAAGGCAGGTTTAGTTGTTTGGCTCATGAAAGAGATCTAAATTACTTGAAATTTGTAATTTTTCAGGGTCCATGTTATACTTGTAACTGATAACAATTTATTTTTTTCAATTTTAAGTGTTTAATGAAAATATAACAGACCAGGGAGTCTGAAAAATTCAACCCTTTATATCAAAGCTAAAATACTGCAAATAATAATTTAATAATAACAATAATTTTTCATTCATGAATGGCTGAAGATGAAGTAAAAAAATTTCTCCGAGACTAAAAAATAAATAAGCATGAACTCATAGTATTAAGGGAACACATCAGAATCTGTATGTGGTCTGAGTTTTTCTGCCCATCCCTAGTGATCCTGAATTTTAAGGTGCTCCATACTCATTGGAAAGGACACACTGGGACATGAGCAAAGTAAATCAGACCAAAAACTTTCTTATAAATTGTGTCACCCAAACCTGCAAAAACAAATTTTCTTTCTTAGCCTTGGCTCTGGGTAGAATACAGAAGTAGAAAGATTCCTTCTTGAGATTTCCCAAACTAAGAGCATTCACATGGAGTTAGACCTGGATAAATTCTACCAAAAAAACTGCCCAAAACTACAAGGCAAAAATTCAGTTTAAAGTGGTCCCAGGTGGAAATTCAAGTTCTTGGCAGAAACAAACCTAAATCTTTTGTTTAGCAAAATACGTTAAAAATCTGGCCTCAAAGGATTTTCACAGATAGAGTTACACATTACATCAATTAGAATAAAAAACATACCAATAAACAAAAATCTAGGAGACCAGGCCAGCAATCCACTTACTACTATTTTCAAAAGAAAGAATAAAAGTAAATGTTGATACAATGAAAGAAAGAAGATAAATAAGGCTCTGAAGAAGCCAAAGACTATTAAAAGAAGTAGTCTTTGATGAAACACTCAAACAGAACTCTTAGAAATGACAAATGTAATGGCATGTAAAACTGAAATTATAGACTCAATGACGATTTTCAAAGGCTGATGAGACCCAGTTTAAGAATCTGCTATCCAAAGGCTAAATCCGAACATAAGTAGAATGAACCAAGAGAGATAAAAGGAGAACAGATGTGACAAGGTGGTTGAGAGACATGCAGAGAGAATAAGAAAGTCATGCATGTGTTTAATCAGAGCTCTAGGAGATAGTTGGGGAAATGGGGAAGAGAGAAAATATTGGAAGGTGCAATGGCTGAACATTTTTCAGATTATGGAAATAAATGAAACTTCAGATCTAAGAAGCTCAAATAATTATGTACAGAATAAATTTAAAAATAAATACCTAAACACACCATTGTAAAACTGAAGAAATCCAAGCACAATGAGGAGATCTTAGTAGTTGCTGAGAAAAATAAATTGACTACAGCAGAATGGTCGTCAAATAACCAACTTCTTAATAGCAAAATGGACTTGAGAAGAGAGTAGAATAATATTTTCAAGGACTGAGAAAAAATAACCTAACTGCTGTATCCACTGAGCCTATCTTCAATAATGGTGCAAATAGAAACTGAGGTAGTTTATTACCAACAAAGCTCACTGAAGTGAATTTTTAAGATACACTTTATGGAAAAAGAAAATGATCTCAGGAAGAGAGTTGAGATGCAAGAAAGAATGGCATATAAAGAACAGTGTAAATATGTGGTTTAAGCTAAACAAATATTGATTCTCTAAATATCCAAAGCATGGGAAAATGTCAGATAGAATAATTATCATGTAAAGTTGGAAAAGGAGATAGTTCGGGTTAAAGCATGACCAAAGGCCTTTATATATTTTTTCAGAAGAAAGAAAAGATAAATATCATTAATGATTAAAGATTGTTAATAATATTAATTTAAGGGCTAAGTTAAGTATACATCTTAAAGTTGCTAGGATATCACTGAGAGAATAAAGTAGCATGCAAACGGAGTGGGGAGGAACTCAATCCAAAAGGAAGCAAGAAAAGTTAAAGAAAAAAAGAAACAAGAAAATGAAACAAAAGAAGCAGCAACAAATAAGATGGCAGAATTGAATCCATATGCATCAAGTATTATAATCAATATATAGCTAAATTATACATTAAAAGACTAAGATTTTAAGACTGAATTTCAAAAATCCAGCTGTATAACATTTATAAATATATAAAAAAAGAGCAAATACATAAAAATAATTCAACATAAAAGAATGTAAAGATATATACCACATAAATAACAAGTTTACCTAATGGTCATAAATAACACATACTAAATATGGAGATAAGTGTTCTTTTCCAGCATACATGGAATATTTTAAAAATCAGTATATAGAACTCAGTAAATTTCAAACTATCTCAATAATACAGATCACATTTTTGGACCATACAAAGAAATTTAGAAATCAATGACAAAAAGAAAAATTAAAGCCCATACTTTTGTTTATTTATCATATTTCTAAAGGAAAAATCAAAATAAAATTTAAAATTTTTTAATAATTTTAAAAGTTGTAAGAATTTGTTGGCTATAGATGAAGAAATACTTTGAAATTATAGCTTTAAATGTTTATTTTCAAAAGGAAAAACCATAAGGTGCATTTCCAAGAACTAAGCTTTTTAAAATTCAAAGAAAGTAAAAGAAAATAAATATTAAATATAACACAAAAATAAATAAAATTTTAAAATAGAAAATACTTTTTTAAAAATTCAAAAGGTTATCATTTGAAAGGACAAGTGAAATTGACAAACTTTGGGGAAGATTAATTGATATAAAAAACAAGATACAAAAAATTATCTTAAAAATAAAAAAAGAGCACACAATTTCATATCAAGCAGATATAGAAAATAAATGTTATAAACAATTTTATGTCAATAAATTTGAAAATAATTGAGGTCAGGATATTCCTAGAAAAATAAAACAACAAAAATGACTCAAATAGAAAACTTGAATGGTTCCAAACTCTTAAATATATTCAACAGAAACATTCAAAGAACAGTTCATTCACATGGGAAAAATAATCTGGAGTCCAACCACACATTGCACACAGAATTAATTCCAGATGGATGTCATACTTTAATGAGAAAAGTCAAAAGTTTCAAATATTTAGAAGATATATATATGACCTAAGAGAGGCAAAGATTTCTTAGACAGGATATATAAATAATAAACTAAAAGAAAAATATTGACATATATAAGTATATTAAGAGCTTCTGTATATCAAAATTATTAACTATAGCCATATTTCATAGTCCAGCATCCAAGTCAGGATTAAATATTATATGTAGTTTTTGTGTAACTTTAAATTTCTTTAACCTGGAACAATAATTCATCCTTTCATTTAGTTTCTTGACTATAATATATTTGAAGAATACAAAAAAAAATTACTTTGTGGAATCTAGTTTAGGTTTGTCTAATATCCCCTCATGATTAGATTAAGGTTGTGTATTTTTGGCAAGAATATCACAATACAACTTTTCATCTTTTAAAAAAGTGAAAAGCCCAACTGCACCAAAAAAAATTTATAAACCTGAACTTAAAAACACAATTTGTACTCTTCTGCTATTTCTTGAATGTTTGGAGTGCTGAAATGTTTGAGAAAAAGAAAGTTATGAGCATTACATTTTTAAAACAGAAAGTAATAGGGAGAAGAAAAGGAACTGTCAAAAATAATTACAAAGAATGTAATGAGAGTCATAAATAAGTAATAATAAAAGTTGAATAGAATTAGAGATGAAGAAAATATTTTTCAAGAAGGAAGAATGTGAGATGAATTCAGTGACAAAAGCATTTCCGCAGACCTTGGAGGAGCTGGGACTCCCCTGAGAATGCGGGGAAGGTGTCCGGTGGGGGAGGCGGCGGCGGGCAGAGGGTGAAGGCAGGCGCGGGCCGCCCGCTTGTTCAGCGCGAGGTGATGCACTGGCTCTGGTGCGCAGCGGCCCCTGTGCCAGCCACCGAAACACCCAGGCGGGCCCTGCCTTCCAGGAGCTGAAAGGCCAGCAAAAGGGACGGGCCTGCCTTGAAAGGCCCTGACAGCCCACCGACCAGGGGCCAGGGGCCCGGGCTCTCACAGCAGCGCACATCCCGGAGGGAAGAAGAAAACAAATGCACCTGCAGACTTCGTTTCTGCTGCGTGGTGGTGGGTTTTCTTGTTTTGTTTTCCCAGTAACTCTACTGTTAAATTGCTATTCTGCATTTTAGGTCTCTTTTATGCGGAATGAAGCTAAAAATTTAAAATCCTTGGCTTGGTAATATGGAAACAAAATGTTAAGATTGTTTATGAAAGAATTAACAGCTTTCCCACTACCATTATGTCTCTCATTTGACAATGAAAATACAATAAATATGAAATATTGAAATAGGAAATAAAATGTGAAATGTAAACGTTGTTGGGAGTTTTTTGTTGTTTTTTGTTGTTGTTAATCCTCGCCTGAGGATATTTTTTCCATTGCTATTCAGAGGGAGTGGAAGGGAGGGAGGAAGGGGGAGAGAGAGAGTGAGAGAGACACACAGACTGGTTGCCTCCCACACGTGCCTCGGCCAAAGCAGGGAGCAAACCTGCAACCCAGGAACATGCCCTTGACCTGGAATCGAACCCGTGACCCTTCGGTGGGTGGGCCGATGTTCTAACCACTAAGGCACATCGGCCAGAGATAAATATTATATTTTAATATAAATACAAAAATATATTCATTTATACAAAAATAAAATAAAATAAAGCTTAGAGAGAGATGATGACTCACTTGTTGAGAGCAAACCGGAGTGCCTGAAAGGGTCCAAAAGCAAAGGATGTAAGAAGAAAGAACAAAGAGCAAGGGAGGAGGGAGACTCATACAATGTGCCCTGATCACAGAAACTGGTCAACTTTTTTTAAGGAAATGATTTATAAACAACAAAGTATACAATGGTAACACTCAGGAATGTTAATTGTTTTTATATAAGTTTGAGATCAGATCATTTATATTAAATATAAACATTGCTGTATGAGACCTACACATGTGGAAAAACTACAAGCAGAAAATGAGCTAAAGATACAAAAAATAAAGAAATAGGAGACAGAAAATGGATGAATAATGGTCAAAATAATTATACTACCCACAGAAAGGTGGGAAACACATATAGATTTGTGTTAATCCTAATTTGGGAATTAGAGAGACAGGAAATTTAGCTTTCTTAATTCCTTAAAAGGAAATAAAATCCTCAAAATCAAAAAACAAAAACTAATCAGATTAAACATGAATTACTGTATCTTCTTTATCTGTTTTTAGTATTCAGAACTTGTCTTTGGAACCTTGATTAATTATAAAATATCTTTCTCTGTCGTTAAGTTTTATAAAACTTTTTCTGAACTTTCTTCCTTATGTGAATATATTAGAACATTTAATTATTTTCATGACTATTCTTGTTATCATATCATGCTTCTAAATAATAAGTTCCCTTTCTTTTTTATATAATTTCTCTTTAGGATAGAGGGGAAGTCACAAAAGGACAGTAAAAACTGAACTCCACATCTTTCATTCTATTTCACCCATTTTTGGAAAATTAAACTTTATGTGTTCAACACAACTGGTAACATGAAACATAAAACAATTTAGCAGGCCACTTAAGCTGTTTATTAAAACAAATTTATTATTTCATAAACTATGGCAATTAGTACCGATTTTGTAAAGGAACTCAACCCATATGCTTGGTTTGCAAATTGCTTAAAGATCCACATTCTGGTTGCATGCTTGTAGTTAAGACAAACTTATCATCCTTGAATGTGTTTTCTTATGCATGTTGTTGTGTTTTTCATTTGGTAGGTGTATCTAAGTACTGTAAAAAATCAGTCTAAAATTTGAATGTGGGAAGATGAAAGCTAACAATGTCTTCAAAAAATCATAGTTTTCCATAAAGAATGAGTTTATTTCTATTCAAATATCAATAGGAAAATAATTTGAAGATATACCAGAATACCACTGACATAACCACTCACCATAAAACAAAACATTACAACAGGTTTTTCGTCAATATTTTTACGAAATAGTGACAGCATAATTTAAGTAGCCAAAACAACCCTGAGTTCTTTAAGCAAATAAAAATGATGAGTGTGAAGAATCATTCAAAATTGTGCCACCAATTTACAGTGCACCTCTGTTTTAGGGGAGAAAATTAGCATACAATTACTTATACTTTATGTGCATTTTATTGAAATCTGTTCAAAATTTCCAGTTGTAACATTTTTCCTTCTCAACCAAAAAGAAAAAAACTTAATGCACTTGGGGAATACTAAAAAAAAAACAACAACAAAAAATCCAGAGATAACAAGAAACTTGAAGGCTGCCAGTTTCAAAATTTTAATGTACAATCAGCATTTCCCCTTTCTATTCCTCAAAATCATCTCAAACATTAAGAATGGGAAACAATTATGGTAATATCCTATTTACGGAAAATAGAAAACTGACATTCTAGACCTCCAGGTTAGTGGAAATGGTTTCAAAATCAGTGATAGCAAAAGGGGTGCCATAGGAAACAGAGAAGAAAAACCTTGAAGGATTAATCTAGAAACTGCAGATTTTAAGAAGAGCTAACAAATATACTTTCCTCTAAGGGTAGAGGCCATACATTTTTATATTGTAGACGTGACTCAACAGTTTCAGACAGAAGCATCTGTGGAAGCAGGTTGGTTCCAAAAAGCAGAGAAAGTGGGGCTAAATGAGGAACTGTACTGAGAAGACATATTTGCAGAAAGCAATCTATGTCTGTGGAAACAGAGAAGTAAAGTCTTTCATTGTGTGGGAGAAAAACGGAACAGAACAAACAACAAAAACCCACAATGCCTATCTTCTTTGGCTAAACCAAAAACCCCCACAAAACTCACTTTGTTCAGTGGCACAAAAACAAAACAAAACTAGGCAACCACAGGATCTATATAAAGATTCTACAAGAGAAAGAGAAAAAAGAAAACCAATGCCACATCAGGAACACACACTGAGAGCATGTTGCCATAAGAGAAATGGAAAATTGTGACCAAGCATTTCACCATGAATTTTTAAAATGTAATAAATAGCAACCACCTCTTTGAAGCAATTATATATGCCGAATGCAAGATGTTAAGGAGAGGTTAGCAAGACAAGATCAAGAGATGAGTTGTAAACTTCCAATGCTCAGCCAAAGAGTGCATTCAAAAACAGTAAAAGAACCACAAAAATAAGAGAGAAATTGGAAGTTATACGGGGGGAAAGAAAGTGCTGAACGCATAATAAGACAGCAAAAACTGACATGATAAATACAAACTAAGCAATGAATATTAATAATCAAAATGAATTAGAGAGGAATTGTTGAGTGTATCACAAATAAAATAAATCCAACCTACACATAAAAGGAATCCCTGAATAACAAAATCATCATAGTAAGATAGAGCAAATATTCAAAGCTATAAATCAAGGAGTTGTTCCTGAAATAAAAGACTTGAATTTACATTTTGGAGAGGGGGAGGGGGATGATACAAAAATAACTGTGTCTCTGGGCAAAATAGCTCAGAACAGTCAGTGCTAAGGTAACATCCTAGTGAAGTCATTGGACTTAAAATGCAAATGAAGAGTCCTTTTGTTAACCAGGCAAATAAGATCTCCCTAAATTCTACATGCCAGAAGAAAGGTGAGCAACAGGGTTCTCAGTCAAACTGTACTTCAAGTACAAGGCAAGAAACAAACACTTCTGAACATGCAAGATTTCAGAAACATTGCTGCCAAGGGCCCTTCTTGAGGGATCTATGAGAGGGAACTTATCCAACCAAGAGATGATTTAAAAAATCAGTAACAGCCTTGGTTGGTGTGGCTCAATTAGTTGAGCCTCGCCCCATGCACCAAGAGGTAGCTGGTTTGATTCCAGTCAGGGCACATGCCCAGGTTGCAGGCTCCATCCCCAGTAGGGGGCGTGCAGGAGATAGTGGTAGGTAGATGTTTCTCTTTCTCTCTCCCTCAACCTTCCTCTCTCTCTCTAAAAAGATCAATAAAAATATTTTTTAAAGAATCAATAATAAATCTGCCAAGAGTATGAGGTCTTTTTGGAAGCAAATCCTCCCCCAGTGGACAGTGGAGGCTTCCAAGTGATTTTCGATCTTTGCCAGGTTGAGCACAACCTCATGAGATGCTCTGATCTAGAACCTCCCAGCTGAATTGCTTCTAGATTCCTCAACCATGGAAACTGTGGTAGAATCATTGTTTGTTATTTTAAGTTGCTAAATTTTAAGAGTAACTTGTTAGGCAATAATAGATCACCTAAACAAGGTTTTAAAAGTATTAAATTTGAAGATGTTGGAATGCCGGAAAATAGAAAAAGGATTTGTTAAGGAGAGTTGTTGATGTGCTGTGAGTCCCACCATCCCCCTCAGGAAGGACTGAGGGATATCACCATCCTCAAGCACGGTGATAAGGGCTTCCAGCAGACCCCTGGGGATTGATATGTGTGCTCTGGATTTATAAAACACCAAGACTCATGTTAGACCCATGTCTGGAAATGATTAAAGGCAAGAGGCTGTGACTGTGTTGCTGTTCTGAGGGCAGGATGCTGGTGGCTATGCTGGGAATGGCTTGCATGTGGAGTCTGTCAGGGCAAAAGACAAACGAATCGTTTTACAGATGGACGTGGACCAGGCGAGAGAAAGGACCAGCCAGGAGATATCTCAGAGAAACTTTGATCAAAAGAGACACATGAGGGAACCGTGGAAATCGGCAGTAAGAATCTATATAAGGTGGACCACCACAACTAGATGCTTAGAGATGACACACTCATCTCATAAGGGAACCGTGGGTGGGACACTTTCCATGAATGAGGAGATTGCCAAACAATCCAGACATATACTCCAAGAAAAAGAGTCAACACTTAATGTCTGATATGGCCGCTAGAAAATAAGAACCCTACCTCTCCCCTTTAGGAGGAGAAACTGTAGCTGGAAGACTGGGAGTTAAAGGTGAAATGCAGGTTGAGAAAACCAGAGGAGCTCACCACAGCACCCCTCCCACACCAAGCCTGAAGCAGAGAATGGGGCAAGAAGCTTTAACCTTAGTAACCGTCAGAGTTTTGACTAATACATGGAACTCTAATTAATTAATGAAGGAGCCCTTACATTCTGCTCCTTAATGCAATGGATATATGATTAAGACTAAATTTGTTCTTTATAATTAGTAAAAACAACAGTATTTCATACCAGTAAGAGGTATCATACAATTATCAACAAAGCAAAAGCTCTGTCATTCTAACCCACACCTTCAAAAATTGGACAGCTACTGAGTAGTAATAATATTGCAGCAAAGAATCTTACCTCAAGTAAGAAACCGGCTTCCAGAACCAAACTGCTATATAGCAGCACAGCATACCATTTTTGTTCTACCAAGTATGATCTCATATAAGCTGCCCTAAGAAATATATTTATAAACCATTTTTATAACAACTGATAAGCCTTTAATTGGAATATAGCTAAAAATTCAGAACCTTTATGCATTTTGAGGAAAGTGCAACATACTGTTAAATATATTTGCTTTCATTTTTTTCTTTTTTATCCTAACATCAGATATTCATTGTTAAAAAAAAAACAACACTTTACATTTTTTTTAATAAGAAATAGACAAAAATAAAAACAAATTGATAAAGAGGATTTGGTAACACTACCTCCAAATATGATGCTCTCGATTACAGAGATGTAGTCTTCAGGCCCCTGCTCAGTTGAGATCTCCCATCTGCCTCCAGAGATATTTAACAATTTGTAGAGCTGGTCTGAACTCGTCACCCCACACAGCAGGGTAACCACGCTTTCTGGTGGATGAAGTACCTTTTCCAGGAACTGACATTTCTTTGGAGTGAGGTCTTTAAGCAGGCTATCTGATAGTATCAAAAGTTTGCATTCGTAAGAGTTTAAACTCTGCAATTCCAGATCCCGAAGAGAGTAATTCTCCAAGCAATACAGCAGGATTGCTTCCCTTTTCACAGTATGTGAAAAAACTTCCCTCAAGTACAGAGCCCATTCCTCAGCATTTTCTTCATATATCATCATGATGTCTCTTGTATTTTCTAGAAAAAGAGAAAATAATATATTAATTGTCTTATATTTAAAATTCTAACGAATGGTTATATTGTTATTTCTCAAAAACCTTAACGTACTCCTTAGGGAATGTATTAATTTGCTTATATGAGAGACTAACAATATAATTCATACTATCCTCATCATAATCATATGTGATTAAACTAATCCTTCAGGTGCAACACAGTTCATGCTTTGTGCATGTCTACACTGTACTCACAGTACAAATGTGAGCCTGGGATGCTCAACAGAAGTGAGTGAGAGGCCTGGTGGTAGAATAGAAAGAATATTCCGTGGGATTAGGGGCACTAGGCTACCAGGCATGGCTCTGACAATAACCACAGTTTTACCTAGATTATGATATTTAACTCCTCTGAGTCATTGTTTCTTTTACTAAATGAAGGTGTGGTGTGTTTTGTTTTTTTCAAAAAAGCCCTATCTAATGAATCGGGTTATTCTGAGAAGAAATGAAAAAATTTACATGGGAGAACTTTAAAATCTTTCTTCTAGGTATGTAAGGACATAGGTACATAAGGACAAATTATAGAATTTCCATGCCCAGAAAACCAACAAAATAAAAACTTAAAAACAAAGAAATTCAATAGCAAAAACAAAACAAAACAAAAACAATTAAAGTGGTACTATTTCATGTCATAAACTAAAAAGTTGATTCTGATGAAATAAATAGACAATTCTGGTGGAGAAGTATTAAACCTAAGCTCATCTATCCTAGAACTAGTACTGATGAAAACACTGGCATCACCAAAACAGCCACGTTTTCTCATGATATAAAAATTATCTCTGAAGGCAGATGCTTTCTCTTTCAACTCATAGATTCCTACATGATGCCTAGCATAATTTCTTGGACAGATAGTCCACAAAAAGTTTTAAATATATTTACATATACAGAATGAGGGGGGAAAAACAACATCTGGCAGAAAACATAAGAAGTGTGCACTAATGTGCATGAATCATCAGTATAGTTGTTATGCTCAATGTAGTATCTCACCCAATCTGAATGTTAAATAAGTACTTGTTGGACAAACACAGACATGGTGTCATAATTCAGTATTTTTATGTTTCAGGAACAGTAGAAGGGTTTCTTTATATTATAACTAGCCAGAGTAACTGCTGTATAGCTATAAAACAATTGCAGGAAAAATTAAATTAATAATATTTCAAATGATCAAATACCTAAAATAAACTAGGACTCTTCAGGTTTAACTTAATTCTCAAAATTACCCTATTAAGGTAGTAGTAATGTTATTCTCATTTTCCAGATGGGAAAATGAAATCTGTATTGGAATTGGGATTCTAATGCAGGCAGTCTGACCCCACAGTCAGTGTATACTTTTAACCTCAAATAGCAGAGGCCACAATAACATTATTTAAAATATTCAGATAGATTCCGTGTAGTGATATAAGCTAGGTTAATCAATATTAAGCAGCCTATAAGTTAACCCCAAGTATGCAATGTATGTGAAAGCTTCCTGGGAATCTGATTTCCTTTCAAGGGAAAAGAGGAGAGACTATACGACACACTCCAAGAGTGGTTATCTATGAAGAATTTATAGAACTTCTTTCTTGACTCTAAAATTTAAATCAGCAAAATTTTAATCAAAAGACTCTATGAGGGTATATTAAAGTACAGCATGAATACTCCAATATTATATGGTTGGGAATCACACTACCATAGAAAGACAACCACAGGAAATCAATTCCAGAGACAATCATAACCTACCTACCTTTCAAAACTGCCCAAGAAAATTAATCTTTCTCAATACTTTATGGCTATTTTTTCTTATGTTGAAATTGATTTTATGTTTTCAATTTGTATTGACTTATACTTAGTCATTAATCGCTGTTTGACAATTTTTAAGTCTGAGGATTAGCATTAAGTGCTATCTCTTCCTTTTCTATAGATTACATTGTTTGGCTCTTTAAATCTTTAACTTTCTCAATTATTATTTACTAAGACTTTCCATGTACCAGGTATGTTGCTAAGCATTTAGTATGCATTATGTCATTTAATATTCACAAAACTGTATGACATTAGCTTTATTATTCTTATTTTACTGGTAATCACATTGGGCCTCAGCAAGGATTGGTAATTTGTCAGGGCCATGAAAATAGAAGTTGGTATTTCTGCTTCCTTCTAATCTTTTTGTATAAAACTATTCCTGAGTCAAACTACAAAAATTAATAAAAGGCCTTTTCGTAGCCCTTTTCTTTTTCTTTATCCTAGAAAATACAAGCTTGTCCTTGAGTAACATCTGAAATATAGGCCCAATAATAGCTTTCTATGAAGTTTCAAGAGGAGCCTACTGGCCTTGCAAAGCATTTCCTTTTATACACTTAAATTAACTCAAATGTAAATCATTATTTTGCCCATTTAATGATAGTTATTGTCATTAAGGTTGGCCAATTTTAATAGGTTGTGAAATGAAATAAATGATGAACCTGAAATACAGAAATGCAAAACTTTCATTCCTGGAAAGCTTTAATTTACAATTAAGGTCCGCAAATAAATCATTTAAAATGTAAATCTCCAATCTAGAAACATAAAGTAAATGACGGCATTATACAATGGTAGGAACAAAACAGAGCCATATTAATTGCTGTAAATTTACTATAAAGTGTTCTTTCAGATTTCATAATGATGCCTTATTTTTCTTGTAAAATACTATAACAAATAGTTAAATCTGAAGGTAATTTGTATCAATAATTGATATCAATAATTGCTTTTGCACCAAGATTATACTATGTTTTGCCAAAAGAATGGGACTCATCATAAATCAAAATCTTTCCTAATACATATTCACAGCTTCAAATGGTAGATTTTCTTCTTTTTGAATAAGGTCCCATCTCTTACTCATGTTTGATTGCGCATAATGAAGAAAGATTGCATGATGCATCTAGTCAATATTCTAGTTTTCTAACTGGTAACCAATGTGCAGGAAAAACAAACAAACAGAAAATTACAAAGAAATGATTTGCAGCCATAATGGACTCAGTAGTGATTAACGTGAACATTAATCTTGATATAACAGTACACAAATATATCAGTACTCAGTTATATAGTAAGTATAACTGAATTGGTCTTATACTCTAGCTTGGTACTCCAGTACAACGGGGGAACAAACCTAGAGATTTTCCATAGGATGAAGGTAGCAAAACACCATATAACTCATATTTCTCCTCCAGGAAAGTTGGTTAATTTCACTTGTTCATAGTGGCAAAAAGTACCCAGGTGTTTTCTGTGTAGCAGATGCTGCTGATGTACATGCCACATCTCCCTGGGCCAAAGCTACATCTTTATGGTCAGTTGTTAAGCACACCGACCACTTCCAACCTCTACTTTGCTGCCTGGGGACTTTCTCTGGAGCTGAGCGAGCTGCCTCAGCCCATGTGCCTGCCTGGCAGCTCAGAAGTGCTGGGGACTTAGTGCAGGGAGGGCTGAGGGTTGGGCAGCCCTTAGTCAATGAGGGTTGGAAATCAATGTGTAAATAACTCAGCTTCGCCATCTTCAGGAGGACAATTCTGAGGTTTGTTCTAAAAAGTAATGAGAGGGTTCCCAGTAATACTGAATCATAATTGCTCATCACATTATTCTGCTTATTAATATACACATTATTGGCTTTTCTCCCTTTCTTGTCTCACATTTGCCATTTTTTCACCAGTACTAGGCTCATCTAAATTAACTACTGCATTTGTGTCCATTTCTCAGAGTCTTCTTCCAGGGGAATCTCTCTACACATATATGTTAATTAACCTGGTTTTGTCTTTCAAATACAGGAAAGTACCAAAATGTTTTAAGATTATGCTTTTCAGCTACAGTGAAAAACAACCAGTAAAAATTATTTTTATACAAATGTAAAACTTTCCCCTTTCTTCTTCCATTTAAGATGCAAACAAATGCTTTTGTGCTTTACAGGGCAAGCTTGGAGGATTTTTTTTTTTCTTTTCTCTACAAAAGGCATAGTGTTAATTTTACAGGATTATTTCCTGAAGACCTCTTAGTCCTCACATATAAACTACACATGTTCAACTCCCATCTCTATCACTTTTTATCACTAATACAAATTGTTAATAATTCATTTAAATTATAAACATAAAAGATTCTAGATCTGTAAGGAAGTTTCAAAATGCTTCAAACTTACTTAATCCAAGTTTGTGGAATTCTATTTCTGCAATGTCCAATTCCTTTCCCAGCTTTGATTGCCATTTCTCTATAGATTATTGAATCTAAGACAACACTGACCATAAAACAGCCAGAATGGCAGAATCCATACAAAGAATGAGAATTTTATTATATAATAATAGGAAGGAAAAATCTAAGTCTCTAGAACTGTTCAACCCCATCATCATCAAAATAGTAAACTAAAACAAATACTGGGATAATTGTAAAGATTAGCTCCACCAACAAAAATTTGAAAGATGTAATAATGGTGGTATTTATTCACATCTCTGCTTAATTAATTGACTTGCCAGTATAAAAACAACTGCTGATTATCAGAAATATACCCAGGGTTGATAGCAACTGCTATTGTTCACATGATCTCTTTACAAGATATGAATGGGTCAGAAAATATACTGGACCAGTCCCAAGTGAATGGCTGCTGCATTACTGACTCACTCATGGTTGTCCCTAAAAACGAATGGCGAAGAAAATTTCTCCAGTTGTCAGACCTTGAGCAATATCTCTAATTGTCCACTTTGCTTTGAAGAAAAGGCCTGGGCTATGGGGTCTATATTGAGTAAAAGAAGAAAGAGTGGAAAAGGACATGCTTATTTTAGAATTAAAATATATAAACTAGGTTGCTAATTAAGAAAATATCTTTGAAACATGAGCCTACAAGTTACTTCCTTCTAAGCAATGATATCCTTACATTCTTTGTGCCTTAAAGGCAAGCTAGGTTTGAATTCATGTTTCCCTGTTTCTTTGTGAGTAATTGGGACTGTACAACAAGCCTATAGCTACACTGGTGATCAATGCCTGTCGAATATTTGCTAGAATTACAATTGAGACCCCAATAGGATCAAGGTTTAATCGGTTTCTATACAGCTCTAAGCAAATTCATCTTGGAAATACCTTTTCCTGTGGCAAAGTACTTTCCACAAATGTAAAGTTAAGTTCAAAGGAAGGCATATAATTTAACAACATTGGGGTGGTAAAGGTAGAGATTTTGGAGATATGGAGCAGAGATACTATCTTTGAGTAATTAATTATACCGTTAGACTAAATTTACATGACGCTATGGATTTGTCAAATGCATAAAGATGTACACTAAAAAAAACCCAAATTTTACTTTATGTAGATTGTACCTCAATATTTATGATGACAAAATAAATATAAGAAATTAATAAAACTATAAAAATTAAAGAAATATGTCCAGGGTTCAACTCCCTAACAGAGTAACTAGTAGATTTAAAATATCTTTTAAACTCTATTCAGTTTTATGTACCCATAATACCTAAACATAAAAATATATGAGGTCAGAATTTGATATAAATCTGTATTAATTAATACATATTTAATAATTTTAGTACATCTCTAATCTAAAAATTGTAAATTCTTTAAAAGACTTAGTGGATGTTAGTGGGGACTGGGATTCAGGACAAGCTTGCAACCCAATCCCAATTCTTATCTTTTGCTGTTTTGTTAAACTACCTTGGTCTATAGTTCAAGGTCTTATGTGCTGAGTGGGCAACTCTGTCTAATTCTGAGCTTTCACATTACAAACTCTACTTTTTAACAGATGTATACCACATTGGCCAATGCCAACTTCATCAGTAATAAAGGGAACATTTTATTTAGCCCCTGTCTTATTCTTTTGTCTTATTTCTCAATTGCTTAACAATTTAAGCATTGAAGTGGAATATTTATTGTTCCATCCCAATCCCCATCTCCAATACAAGCCCTTGAGTTCCCTTTTCCGAAAAAGTGGCTTAACACTTGATTGTGAATGTGACACATTTCAAAGGAACACACACTGAAATTCCATTCAATAGTAATAATATACATTCACACATTCACATGAATATCATGGTGTGTTTTATGCTGTATGCTACAATTTTAAGAAAAGTATCTGAACTCAGTTTAACTCAAAAACAAAACTTTAAACTGAAGACACAAGTTAAAAAGCTTGAGAGACTTACCAAGATCATAGCAATAGTAAGGCAGGAAGCTGAGCTTAACTTCACACCATCTACTGCCAACTCTAGTTTGGGTATCAAGCCATTCTGCAGGCAATATTACTGAGAAAATGCAATAAAACTGCACCCTCTTCTTTGAAGTTCCCAAAGGGCAAGAGCATATAATCAGTTCACTAGATTAAAAGAGGATTACTTCAGCTCCACTGGCAAATCCAATTTTGCTGTCCTGGTTCTGGGCAAGACAAAAGAGTGTTGGCATTCCTTAGTTCCTTTGTCCTTGCTCACTTCCTATTTCTACTTCTTCTTTTCAAAGAACAACTTGTGAAGGGAAAAATATAAAGTATCAAAGTACCTCTTATCATGGTTTGAGAGCAATGACCGAATAGTTTATCTTTTTCTTCCTCAATTCCTTTCATGGACCTTAAGCAGGCCTACCAGTGCAAATGAACACTTTTTAGTCTCTGTTGCAGGGGTATATAAATCAAGGCTACAATAAATACACATCAACCTCTAATGGAATCTTTCGGTCTAATTACATTAGCAAGTATTTGATTACCACTTAGACAGTAATGTTTTTCAACAGCTTTGCTGTGTGAAGAATACGATGTCACAATATGAGACTACAACTGAGTAAAACCACACTGTTAGCAAAACTTTCTGTGGGACATCCTACTGGGGATTATAAAATATTTCAGAGATGGCTATGTACTAGAAAACATGTACATACTGAAATAAAGACGGGGATGAACTTCTACTCATTTTTTGAAAGTGACACCAGCAAGTTCGGAACCCCACCCCTTCCTGATGTGTGCATCCTGGCAGCCTTCTTGGCCAGAGGCAACTAGCAGACCCAGCAAAGTGTGTTCTCTGCCACTCCCAGAGGCGCTGAGGCCTCCTGGGGCCCATACCCCAGGGACACTTGATTTCTGGGTACAGCTCACACAATAGCAAGTGATAAAAACACTGGGTGTCTCTTGAAAGGTCCTCAACTCTGTTAAGCACTTGATAACAGGGACACTGTCTGATTGTGACTCCATTCTCTTCTCATAAAGTGGTCCAGGGCTACTTGTTTCAGAATCGCTTTGGTAGCTCGATAGAATGGGAGTTTTCTGGGATTGCGGCCCAGGAAAGAATCATTCATCAGGTAACTAAGTACCTGGCCCAATCCTAAATTCACTGAAGTTTGAGAATTACCGCAGAGTCTTTATCATACTGACAATATTTCTAGAACCATATTTGATTTGATGATTATAGCTGCCAATTTTATTTCTCAAGTTTTGCTGATACAAAAAAAGGGAAAATTTTAGGCTTTCCTAATGAGAAAAACAATCTGAATGATTTATAATGTTGTTTATTAAGTAATAAATGCTTGTAATTCAACTTGCTAAAATCATGAACTTGCTCAAAATCTTCCTTATTTTACCTCAGCAGTTTTGTTTGTCATATAAGGGCCAAACTGCCTATTTCTAGACAAAGACCACAATACTGTATTTGAAATTATGTATCTAAAATTTAGATTGCATTTCTGAAGTAAATATTGTTTATGACATTATCCAAAACTATAAAAAGTATTATAGATTGTGATTTGGGGTGACGGGGAATTTTACAAGAAAATATGTAGCTAAGTAAATGCAGTTTTGAGTATTCTATTTTATGCTAACTTTTTAAAAAATTATTTTTTTACTATTATTAATTCCCATGCTCCAGGTGTAATATTAAGTAATTAACAACTCAGAACTCAGGCATTAATCTGGTTACAAAAGCCAAAGTTAAAAAAAAAATGAATGCTTAATTACTTTACCCATGGCTTACATTATGTACGAGGCTGAACACTAAACTCTTTTCTGAACTGAAATAATGAAACATTGGGAATTCCTGGTGGGGTTATTTTCATTAATAATTTGACATTTGGAAGTGTATAATCTAATAAGATCTATGCATGAATTCTTATAAAAATGTGAACTTCTAGACAAAGAAATATTAATTTAGAATACGAAGAACCAGAAAGAATTATTACAATTTTTTCTATATTTCTTTTCTCCTATTAAAATGTGTAAGAATACGGTCCATCAAAAATTTAAGCTCTACACCATATAAAAGTTTTAAAGGTACAGCTCTGTCAAAATATATAAAAATATGTTTTAAATTTATTCTTAATCAATTTTAGTAATCCATTTTACTTATTAAATCTGATTGCTTAATTACATCTAGAAACAGTGTAGAGAAATAGCTATCCAAATACTGAATTTTCCCATGTATTTTTTTCTCTGAGTTTGTAAAAATAAGATGGTATAAGTATTTAAAAATTTTACCACTTAAATTTGAGGGATTACTATATCTTAATGTAGTTTATAATTGTAAGCAAAGTTGAAAATCAGCAACAGATACTTAATAGGGTGAGGTGATTGATAGAGTTCATTCATGGGAAATTCTTAGTATCTCCAGACAGTCATATTTAACATAATTATCTTTATCCTTCTATGACCCTGATTCTCACTACTCTAACATTTTACAGTTCTCACTCATCACTTGGATTTTCAGATCAGGTATTTTGAAATTCAACAGGGTGATTTACCATAATCATACATAAATACCTTAATAAAAAGTCTCAATATCAATTCCCTAATTACTTCTTTTTAGATGTTTACTTAATAACCATTTAATGATTATTATTAAAAAATTGTTCAGATTTTAAAGATATAAAAATTATGAAGCACAATTCCTGCCCTGCCCTTAAAAGGAGTTACGTATTATAAAACGAGCATAGACTTTTACAAATTACTTTAACAAAAGGTAATTTATTTTAATATCTCATTAAGACTTGTGGTCCAAGGATCTTCTAACCTTACTTATCCTAAGGTTAGTATGAAAGCATTACCTTAGAAATAAAGTATCAATAAATCCTTCAGTGCAGAATTTACAAATAAAAAAGATTTACATTTTATAAAATGTCCCTGTTTGACATAAAATATCTGGAATTGTACCATTAGTGAATGTTCAGACCACACTGAAATTACAAAACCGTACACACAATGTGAGGTCTTTTACATATGCACACACGCACACAATTCAAGAAAAATGCTATGAGTGCTCATTTCTGAGTGCAGGACTGTGGTATGTAATTTTATTCTTATATTATTCTTTATTTTTCAAATGTTCTACAATGCACATATATTATTTTTATAAGAAAATACCCTTAAAGTTTATCTCATTGGTTCCATTCACAACAAACCACCTTGACACCAATAGAATTTTTATCATTAGAAGAAAATGATCTTAGATAATTCCCTACCATGGTTAAATGGTTCATGTTCTCAGATAGTATTTCTTCATGGTTACATCCATTTTTTTTTTAACTACACTGATGGTGTAGGAAAGTGTGATGCATAGGGTCCTATCTGTGGTATTCATGCTATTCTTTGTACTTGTTGAGTTCAAGTGTGTTTCAAAATCTGTATTAGTTTCCTATTGCTGCTCTAAATATTACCACAAACTTAGTGGCTTAAAAGCAAGAGAAATCGATTATCTTATAGTTTGGGAAGATAGAAGTCTGAAGTGGATCTTACTGGGCTAAAATCAAGACGTTGGCAGGGACATGTTCCTCCTGTGGGCCTTCAGGAAGAATCGCTCACTTGCATTTTCCAGCTTCTAGAAGCACCCACAGTTCTTGGCTGATGGCCCATCCCTCCAGTTTTGAGCAGCAACACTGGGCTGAGTCTTCTTCAGGCTGCCAGGTCTGGGGTTCTGCCTCTCCTGCCACCCTCTTTCACTTCAGAGGCCCAGCTGCATAATCCACAACACTCTCCCATCTCCAAGTGAACTGCTTACAGTCTTAATTCTATCTGCAACCTTAAATTCTCCTTGCCATGTAACCTAACACATTCACAAATTTGGGGATTAGGATGTAGACACCTTTGGGGGGCCAGTATTCTGTCCACCACAACATCTGAACACTGCTTTCAACCTGAGTTCCTTTTCTTCCTTCCCTAAAAGCTTCTGAAGTAAAACAGATAATATCCAATATATTTCCTGCTTCTCACACAGGGTTTGTAGGAACACCCTGACTAAATAGCTTAAGTGATCATTGTTTGGATTTCTCATTGGGTCAAATGATACATTAGAAGAATTTTTTAACAGTCAATTAGTAGAGGCTTGAAAATTCTTTTGAAGATGCAAAGCATTAGGCAGCTGCAAATTATTAGCCTTAAACTCGTTATTGCAGGCATTTTACAATATATTTTAATCACATCGATATTACAGCTTTCATGATTTTAAACACCCTCATGGCCTTCATTAAGTACACTGTTTTTCTAGCATTTTATTGTAGATATTTCACTTCCCACTATTCCATTCACTTCCAAGGTCCTTGAAAGTAGCAAAACATTCTAAATTTTTATGATTATTAATTGGAAACTGTGCTTGTCTACTCTATCCCTTGTAAAAAATGTTTCTAAGTTGATCTATTGATAGGCAACTATTCCATCTTTTATGTTGCACATTTTTCTATTAAAATGGCTTTCTTTATACACAGAGACTTTATTGATTTAAGAAAAAGAAATGCTCACATGGGAAGAACGCTGTTCTAATAGGGGCGTATATATGTGTTTGTGTGAAACTGAAATAAGTTCATCTCAGAGTCATAGTGGATAAGAGGCCAAGCTCCTAGGGTCCAAATTCAAGCAGAGAATTACACTCTCTGAGCCCAAATCTCTCACTTGTAACATTTGGATAACACCACTTATGAAATCAGTTGTTGTGAGAATAAAGTATGCAGAGCATTTCCCCTTGTGCTTGACACCGGTAAGCACTAAGTAAAATTCTGTTTCAACATTTTGGAAAGTGAAACGTGCCTTTGGAGACAGTGTGTGCAGATGGTGAGATGCAAACTCATGCAGACACAGTGATTCAGAGTCAGAGAGGGAGAAAGGCAATCCCTTTAGAAAACACCTCCGTTCTGAATACTTCACAGGCAATGTCTCAGTATGGAGCTCTTGTGACTTCCTGAAGTCCAACACTATCAAAGAGAAAGTGACATGTGACCAGAACCTGTCCTTAGCTATAATTATCTCAACACTATTTTTTTCAATGCTCACCTTCTATTTATGCAAGTGGTAATAATTTTTCACTTATGGTAGTGATATAAAGTTCTTTTAAATATATTATATCCCACATAAAAAAAAATTACTCTAAAGAAAAATTTTTCTTAAACAAGAGGATAGGTAGTATAGCCCCAAATTGAGGAAGGTCTTATGACAACGACTGAAATTTGCAAAACACTGTCCCAGGGGACTGTACTCATGACTACATTCTGTAAAGAGTATGACTTTCTGGAACAGCAGTTACGCATCAGGAGTCATCCCCAGTACTCAGAGAAAACACTCTTGGCTGTTGCTAGTCCCTGTTAACTAGTTCCAGTGACTGACTTATTCAGATTTATGCAGGCTGAGGTATTCTGAGTCACTGATGTTGAATTAGAATGAATATAAAAAGAAATAAAGCCATTCAGATGTTCCCATCCATATTTCACTTAAATACAATCCTTGAGAGCAGGAGCCACCTTTTTGTGTATCCCTTGAACCCAGCACAGGAGATCAAGAATAAATGTTTGAAGAGTGAATGAAGGAATGAAGGATAATTACTCCTGCATAAAACTATAGAGGCATTTCTATACTCTTTCTTTATATATATATCCTCAAATCCAAATGCCTAGAGAAAGGGATTTTAATTTCTACAGTGTATTTCTTTGAAGATAGGATATAGTAATTGAATTATTATTATAAGCCAATCATTCTCCTGAATAATTAAAATGATCATCAATGTACATAAAGCCTTTTGAGCATCAGAGAGGTTGCATGGCTTGCAAAAGGTGAAGGTCCATTAGTCACAGAGCCAGGACTTGATCCTGTGCCTATCTGGTCTCAAATCCAGTGCTGCCAAAAGTATTTCCTATGTTATTAAAAACTATCCAGTCTTAAATACCATATGATTTAACTTATGTGTAGAATCTAAAAAACAAAACAAATAAACAAATAAAATAGAAAAATCTCATAGACACAGAAAAAAAATTGGTCACCAGACAAGAGGAGAGTTGAGGGATGGGCAAAATAGGTTCAAGGCATTCAGTAGTACAAATTGCCAGTTGTAAAATAGTCATGGGACGTAACATACAGCACAGAGAATATAGTCAATAATATTCTCATAACTAGGTGTGGTGCCAAATGGATACTAGACTTATTGGGGTGATAATTTCATAAGGTATATAAATGTCTAACCACTATGTTGTACACCTGAAACTAATATAATATTGTATGTCAACTATAATTGAAAAATACATTTATAATTTTAAATAAAAGTAAAAAAATAATTCAGTCTTTCTTTATATTAATTAATAAAAATCTTGCATGGAGGATGAGCTATTCTTTTATCCAATAAATCACTGTGGATTTTTCTTTTATTGTTTCCTTTTGTCTTTAAGCATTGTGCAATAGATTTATATGAAGAGATAGCAAAACTGAAATAGTTATGAATGAGAAGTCACCAAATGGCCATACTAATGTAATTTTAAAGTACACATACAATGTTAAATATATTTAAACTACAAAGCTTAACAAGTAAAACTATTAAACATAGAAAAATAAAAACTAGAAGTATACTCACCAGCTTTTTCTGTTCTTTAAAAGTCTTTGTGAGATATTTTCAATTATGTGCATGTATTGTTTTAGAAAGAAAGGATACTAAAAATTTAATCTTCTAGACATACATAGAGGATATTAAATTTCATTTGCTTTCAGACTCCAATCATACTTTTTCTCTCCGTTTGCCCCAGAAGATATTTTAATTAGCTAAATATTCTAAGTTATATTAAAAAGTTATAGAATCTTACTAAAAATAACTAAATTACTTGTTATCAAATTAAAAGTTAATTTAATATTAAAATGCCTTAAAATTACCTTTGGGCAAAAAGTTCCATGAAT
This sequence comes from Miniopterus schreibersii, assembly GCF_964146895.1. Lineage (NCBI taxonomy): Eukaryota > Metazoa > Chordata > Mammalia > Chiroptera > Miniopteridae > Miniopterus > Miniopterus schreibersii. Next base: position 62,308,848 of record NC_138101.1, on the reverse strand, counting down.
TTTTAAGATTTTCTTTTTATAATGGAAGGAAACTCTTCTGGAAACCAAACAATTAGACAACAAATACCAAACCAAAGTGGTTATCGAAGGGTAGATAGAGGCCTCTGGGGATACACAGAAATGTGGCATTCAGAAATAGGCACATCCTTAATTATCCTTTTCATAAACTTAACTGAGTACTTTAATGTCATTCCTTGTACTAGCTAATCAGCAAGCATCTATTAATGTGTTTATCTATGCTGACTGATGTCAAAGGTTACTCCTTCCTTTAAAAAGCACCCAGTCTATATGAGTAATAAGAGCCACTGTCATATTAATTTTGCTTTCTACATAACCTGTTAAGTTAGTCAATCTCCAAGACATAACATCCATTCTCTGGCTAAATTATTTGCATTTATATCAGCTTCTGTCATTTCAAGTAGGAATATATTTCAGCTATAATTTATTTGAGTGATTCTTTTAGTAGCCCATGTGCTTGCTTCAAACATGTGTTTCATTAAACAAACATTTCTGAAATGGAAGCAATCTGTTTATGGCCATGTAGTCAAGTAGCTCTTAATTTTGGAATATTTTGATAAATGAAATCCCAATATTTAAACAACGTGAGGCCACTTATATAGCCTACATGATTATTGACCCAGTGCCAGGTTTACATAGTCTACCATGAAAATACCTATAAAATAACCTGCTCAGTTGATATGCACACATGCCATTTAAATATAAACACACACACTACAAAACATTCTTATGTTAGAATTCCCTATGCACTTTGCTAGTTCCATTTGATCCACACTTTACTTTGCCTAACAGATAATCACCTTCTGATTTTCCTCTTATTTTCCCCAGCATATCCCATAATCAAAGCTCCTACCTGATTGGATTAATCTTAAGAGAATTAAAAAGATAACCAGTCAGAGAAAGACAAGTACCATATGATTTCACTCATATATGGAATTTAATGAAGAAACTGAACTACCAAGCAAAATAGAGACAGACTCAGATAGAGAGCAGGCAGACAGCTTAGGGGAGGGGGGAGAGGGACGGTTGGAGGGGAGGGGATTGAGCCAAAAAAACAGAGAGAACTCAGGGACAACTGTGTGGTGATTGTGGGGGTGGAGGGGGATGAGTGGAGGTGGTAGAAGGCATAGAGGGGATAAATGGTGATGAAAAAAATTTAAAATTAAAAAAAAAAAAATCGGTAAACTGTGTGTGTTCTTTTCAGCCTACCAATGCCATTTTCCCTACTCTACAGCCCCTTCAGTTTCTATTCTCATTATAAGCCTCCCTCCCTCTCATTCATTCAAAATGTGCTCATCAGTGAAGGATCAGAACTTTATTTACAAAATGATATGAAAGGCACAGACAAAAACTTAGCTGAAAGCAGGCTACCAATCTCTGGCTGAAAGAACCAACCTCTCAAGAACTACTTGCCATTTAACAGGGATATAACTTTGTGCAAAAGAACTTGTTCCCTTACCAATGTTGAGATGACAACACGTCCCATGGTTAAATATATTTGCGAAACACTGGATTTAAAGAAATTGAAGATACATTGTTAGTTGCAGAACTTCCCAGACCACTGAACTTTTCTAAAATGCATATTCAAACTTGTTTCACCACAGTACACTTTTTTTCAAGGAACATGTACACTACAGAATACAGTTGGGGTGACATAGTGCTAAAAGAATAAAGTCATTCAATAAAAGTATGAATTTAAGTTTTCCAGGTATTGGCCATCAGGTAAGAGAAGTTTGTCACCCTTCTTAAAGTCCCACATGGCCACTCACTCACTTAGCAACAGCTATGATAACTATCAATTACTGGGCACCTACTATGCTGCAAGTATTACTAAATGACCTTTCATCTTTTCATAAAGAGATAGGCACAGAGAGGTTTTGTAACAGAGTTACCTAAAGTCACACAACTAACTACTAAATGATGCAGCTAGGCTTCCAACTCTGAAGGAGGAACCTAAGCCTAGATTTTTATATGCAGCAGATCAGAACATTATTTAAGAGGTGATATAATACTTATAATGTATTTTTTAATGAATCTTCTATATTTTCTTAAGGAGAAGAAGAAATGAAATGTGTGTTAATAGCTAACTTCTCAGCAAAATGACCTTAATAAAAGAAATAGAAAAGGTGTCCCTTTTCTTCCAAAGTCACAAATGCTTTCTAATTACCTATCAGTTACTCAGAACTAGAATTTGCTTAAGGGGAGCTTTCTGTTACTCTGTTGACCCTCAAAGATCTAGGTGAAACACTGCATAGCTTTATACCTTATAGGGAATAAATTGATCAGACATAAGTTAAACAATTCTGAATATATCAATAAAACTTTACCTATAAAACTACATCAACTCTTAGTTTTATCTACATGCCATTATTAGAAATGTCTTTGTCACAAAAGTTAAGAAGCTCTGAGTCAACTGCACCGTGATCCAGTTTTGTGTGTGTGCTGTTTTTGTGTGGCAGGCGTGGAAGGATAATATACAATAGAGTTGTAAACTAAGTCTCCTTAAAAAACAAAGAAATAAAAATTAACCAAATTTTTATTTTGAAAAATATGATGTCTAAAAAGAATTAAATTCTCAAAGTGGGGAAAATGTTTTTTACCCATTAACTATTAACACACAATTCTCACATACAGTACCACGTCATTTGCTCTCACAGCAGATCATAGGTTTCATCACATTCAACCTGTAGCGACTACCCAGAGAAACATAAAATAGACATATTATAGTGTTTAGCACAGTGATGAGAAAAATTAAACAAGAGAACTGGAAGAACTTTTATATGAGGCTCTCATCCTTGAGATTCATGTGAATGTGACACCAGAAGTTTAGAGAATGAGCCATGTAAACACTTTCCTTCTAATAAAAGTGAAAGTTGAATATAGTTCTGGCTGCAAGTAATAATATTTGCCATTTGCTAAATACCTGCTATGAATGCTCCGGGCACTTTACACACAGAATTACATTCAATCACTATTATGTTCCTGTAAAATAGGTGTGTTACTCATTTCAGATATTCAAAAATTGAATCTTAGATACTCTGCTCAATGTCACACAAGTTAGTGACAGATCCCACATCTGAGTCAATATAGATTAATACACATGTTAGTATAGATAATCAACCCACAGATGCAAACACAGCTTGGAGCTTCAGGTATCTTTTAAAACAACATTTTTCAATGTTAAATTGGAAAAGAAATGTATAGGAAAGCAGGTAAATGATTAGGAGATTAGTTTGGTCTGTAATACAAATATAAGTCTTGATATATTTTAAATTGCAATGCTCTATGTATATCATCTATCTTAAATTCCTTTTAAGAAAGCATTAATTGTGTTCTTTTTAACATCTCATAAGGTTTAATACTAACTAATAGAAAATTAGATATTCTTCCTTCTCATAACTTCAATGCAGAGGTCACATTTTCCAATGATTCAAGCAACCAGTTTTGTAATAAAATACTACATGGAAAGACATTTTAAATATAGGAAGCAATATCTTGTTAGATTTGTTCACAGAACTACATCAGGAAAGTTCAATATTCATGCGATGGTAACATGAGTGAGTGGAAGATTTCCAGCTTTGTCCTTTGGTTTAAATAAACCAAGTTGCTATATATTTCTTTTACATGTAGGACCTTTTATACATAGAATTTTCTACCCAAATTAATCTAGTAGATGATTTAATAGCATTTAATGTTGATTCTCCCCAAATTAGTATATAAATATAATACAATTCCAATCGAATAAAAGGCATCTATTTTGGTTGGTGCAGATTCCACAAACAGGAGATGGCTCATGAGCCAGTATTCCTGGGATCCTGACACCAGTGTGTTCCAGGTGACAACAGCTGGCTCAGTGCCTTCCTGATTCCTTCTGCTCCTTATGGTGATAACCAATATCCACCCCCCAAGGGGCCAGTTAGGAAAATTGGTCCTGCTGGGCCAATTTAGATGTTGCTCCAAAGACACATCAATTATATAACAGCTAATGCCTTATATTAACGTTCTTTCTGCTTAAAACTGCTAGATTGCTTTCTATTAAATGCCTCTAAACAATGTGTTACACAACATCCTAATTTTTCCATGGGAAACAAGAGAAGTAGATAAAATAATCTAAAATGCAGGTGGAAGAAAGAAAGAATAAATATCCACAAATATCAAGAAAATTATGGTAAAGAAGGTTTCTTGGGGGAACTTTCCTTAGCAGATACTGGCTTGGGAATAAACATGTATATCACTGAAAGAGAATAGAGAATTCAGAATGCAAATTCCAGAATATATGAAAGTTTGTTATATAGCAATGGTGGTAGTTCAATTCAATGAGAAGAGCGGGGTTCATTTAATAACTGCTGATTACTCAATTGGCTGCCCTTATTTTTTAAAGACTCAGTTGGATTTCAGCCTCATGATATGCACAAAAATAAATTCCCAGCACACTATAAACAACTGTAAAAAATTTAGATGTCAGAAAAAAATGTGGAAAACTATATTGGTCATGTAGGTTTTAGTAAAACTCCTTCAGTCAAGACAGAAAACAGAAACTATAGAAGTTAAGAATATTTGAACCAAGAAACATTAAAATATAAGGAACATTAAAGTATTCACAATGCAACTAATGCCATAATCAAAATAATTTATCAAATAATATATATTTTTAAATGCTTGTGGTGCATAAGGTAAAGTTTAAAGCTTCACTATATAAAGCAATTTTATAAATTATTAGGACAAAAGACACAATAGAAGTATGAGCTAATGATATTAAAATGCTAATTAAATTTTAATTAATATTTCATATTTTTTAGTGAAGTATTACTATGAAAGTATATTAGGTGGTGGGCATGAATGGACAGGGGTTCTCTCCAAACTGCTGAAGGAATCATGAATTATGCTAGTATTTATGAGAGTTATGTGGTAATATGTATTCAACAATAGTTCATGAGAGATAAATCAAATCTTTAATGGATTTCATTTGAATTTTTTTCTGAAAGTTTAGAGCAGTGCCATCCAATTGAAATATAATGCAAATCACAAATGCAAGCCACATATATTATTTTAATTTTTAACAGCTACATTCAACATATAAGAAACAGATACAATTATGTTTTATTTAATCCAATAAATTCAATATATTTTAACATGTAATCAATATAAAATTACTGAGAAATTTTATATTCTATTTTTTATGCTCTTTGAAAACCAATGTGTGTTTTACATGTGCAGCACATCTCAATTTGAGCCAGCTATATTTCAAGTGCTCATGAGCCATAAATATAGTGGATACAATGTTGGATAGCACAGTATGCTATTTTTTTAACCCATCAGCTGATAGAAAGTATGTAAAATTTCAGTAATCTAACATCACAGAAAAATATGCATTCTACAGCCTTATAAGGGAATATAATTTTGAGCTCACTTGTCATTGTTATCCAAATCTATATGAAACAACTAATATGCAACAAGAATTGTCAAAATCTGTACTGTGACCAACCTGCTTGAATGTATTTTTATTAAACAACATTCATTGTCTTAGATTCAGACTGAAAGAATACAGTTGGATAGGCTTATTTAGGATTGGAGTTGTATCAAGTAGGTATGACAGAAAAAGATGAATGAGAGCTGAAGCACATGAAAACGTGATTATAATAATGAGGCACAGATTCCAGTTTAGATAATAAGGAAAGGGTGGTCAACAGAAAGTAAAGCTAAATATTTTTTTAGCATTGAAACAAAGTTTTCATGAAAAGAAATACACTGTTTTCCATTGATATGCAGAATGTAAGAGCAAGTCTCAGGAAAGGAAGAAGGCACTCCAGGAACATGGAATAAAAGAGGGAAAGGAGGAAGGGAAAAATGAGACAGAATACTTAAGCACATGGAAAATCTGTTCCCAATGGAATTTATGGAACTTGTCTCTAAAAGTTTTCAGAGGAGAAAATCCCCTCTTGTGTGCTGTCATAAGCTTTTGAGTACAATTAAACTGCTATAGTAGCACTGATCTTAAAACAAAAATAGCAATAAAGTCCTTTCCTTGATGCTACATTACCTCCAGCTACTATGACCTTTCTATACTCTAGCTGCCGTGCTTGCAAAAGCTGTCCACATGGTGACCCTATTGATTCCCATTTACCTTCATCGTACAACTCATTCCAGTTTGGCGCTCATCTCTTCTGCTAAAGTTACTTACTTTCCCTCAGGTCGCCTGTGAGTTTCATAATGCCAAATACACTGGCTGAATTTCAGTCCTCAAATGAACTGAACTACTCCAAGAATTTGACCCAGTTCACCACTCTTGCCTTCCCAAAACATTTTGTTTTTGAAGTTTTGCCATTATAGTTGTGTTTCCCTTCTTTTCTCTTTAGCCTCTCCTCAATCATATTGGGCAACACTCCTTTCTCTAACAACACTTAAATGTTTGTTCCCACAGGTCTTTATCCTGAGTCAACTTTTCCTTCTACTATAAGCTCTTTTCTATGTTATCTTACTTACTGATGCAGTTTTGGGGGTTTTTTAAACATTTTTTTAATTTTAATTTTTAATTTTTAAAAAATTTTTAATGTTTCTTTATCTTTATTGTTGAGACCAATACAGGTGTCCCCCTTTCAACCCCACTGATCCCCTCCACCCCACATCCATCCCACCCCCAGGCCCTCCCCACACCAATGCCCATGTCCATGGGCCATGCCCATAAACATACAAGTTCCCAGATTAATCTCTCCCCATGCACAACCCCCTCCCCACCTTCCCTTTGAGATCCCTCAGTTTGTTCCAAGCTTCTATGTTACTGGATCCACTTCGTTCATCAGTTTATTTTGTTTATTATATTCCACATATAAGTGAGATCATTTGGTACTTGTCCTTCTCTGACTGGCTCATTTCACTTAGCATAATACTCTCTAGTTCCCTCCATGCTCTGCCAAAATCCAAAAGATCCCTCCTCTTCACAGCTGCATAGTACTCCATGGTGTAAATGTGCCACAGCTTTTTTATCCACTCATCTACTGATGGGCACTTGGGCTGTTTCCAGATCTTAGCTATTGTGAATTGTGCTGCTATGAACACAGAGCTGCATAAGTTCTTTGCGATTGGTGTTTGGGGTTCCTTAGGATATATTCCTAGAAGTGGGATTACTGGGTCAAATGGCAGGTCAATTTTTAATCTTTTGAGGAAACTCCGTACTGTTTTCCATAGTGGCTGCCCCAGTCTGCATTCCCACCAGCAGTGTACTAGGGTTCCCTTTTCTCCACACCCTCGCCAGCACTGTAGTTCGTTGACTTGTTGATGGAGCCATTCTGACAGGTGTGAAGTGATCCCTCATTGTGGTTTTAATTTGCATCTCTCTGATGATTAGCGATGTTGAGCATTTTTTCATATGTCTCTTAGCCATTTGTATGTCCTCTGGAAAAGTGTCTATTTAGGTCCTTTCCCCATTTTTTAGTTGGATTGTTTGTCTTCCTTTTGTTAAGTTCCTTATATATTTTGGATATTAGCCCTTTATCCGATGTGTCATTGGCAAATATGTTCTCCCATACAGTGGACTCCCTTTTTATTTTGTTGATGGTTTCCTTTGCTGTGCAGAAGCTTTGTATTTTGATGCAGTCCCATTTGTTTATTTTCTCCATTGTTTCTCTTGCCCTGGGAGATGTATCAGCAAACATGCTGCTATGAGAGATGTCTGAGATTTGACTGCCTATGTTTTCCTCTAGGATTTTTATGACTTCATGCCTTACATTTAAGTCTTTTATCTATTTTGAATTTACTTTTGTGTATGGTGTAAGTTGGTGGTTGAGTTTCATTTTTTTGCATGTATCTGTCCAATTTTTCCAACACAATTTATTGAAAAGACTGTCTTTATTCCATTGTATGTTCTTGCCTCCTGATGCAGTTTTAAATACTATATATTTCCTAATTCTTCATCTTTAGTTTGAACTGCCTTTCTGGGTTCCAGATCATAACATCAAATTGCTTCCTTGACATCACTACTTGACTCTTTCTCAGGCACCTCAAATATAACATATCCAAAATTGAAATCTGGTTGTTCTTTCTCTCATGCCCTAACTATTTCTTGTCCCTCTTATTGGAGTAAGAGACAACTTCACGATCCTCCCATTTTTTCAAGTCATAAGATTAGGATAAATTCTTCACATCTCTTCCCCTCCCCCCTCAGAATCCTTATCTACTACATCACAAAAGGTATGTAATAATTCTTAGTAAATCTGTTCATTTTTCCTGTATTTTACTGGTTGGTAAACTCCTAATTGTTCAAGAACTTCCATTGTTGATCTCTTCTAATTCGCTGTACCCAAAGCAGCTCATGTGATCTTCTAAAAACCAAAATGTACTTCTGTCATTCCTTTCTCTGTTTTAAAACTCTTCAATAGCTACTCATTATACTTAGGGGACTTCTTCCTCAGATTTAGGCAATTTAGTTTTGGTTTACTTTCCCAGCTTCTTCTGCAGCTCTCCTCATTGCTCATTATAACACTGTGAGTGTACACCACTTGTCGAATCTTGAACACTTTTCGTCATTCTGCGTCCTATTCCTTCACCTACATCATTACACTTCATTTATCACACCCGAACTTCAGTAATGTGTGCTCCTCTTCAGTTTAGCAAGAGCACACTGAATTCTGATCTTGTTTTTCAAGATGACTATTAATCCCATTATTAACCTGTCATCTATTACTTAATAAAGATACTATACCTATACATTCTACCCCGTTACTAAAAAAATATGTTGGTCAAAGACCAATCTCTGAAGTACAATGCTCATTACCTCAGACTGATATTAATCTACTGATATTGTGTATAAAGTTTTTATAATTCCCCATCAGTGAAGCTATTTTTCTTCATATGCCAGGGGGATGAGATAACAGCTAGTACATTATGCTACTTTTATATCTCTGCTTCCTCTTTTATTAAAGTAAACATCATAAGCATTTCTTTACTTTGTATGCCTCAATGTAAATACATTTTTAAATGTCAGAAACAGTATGCTATAAATTTTTCAGACAAGTAAAACATCCTATTCGCAAAGCATGACTAACACTTGTTATAATTTTATAGTATAATGTGATAACTACATAATTCAAACATCTAAACTTTTTAACAGTGCTTAATTTTTATAATATAAACATTTGAATGAATTATTTTTTTCACCAATTCTAGGAACTTCAAGTTTAGAGACAAAAATAACTACCTGGAATTTCTTCAAATTTTAGTAATACAACTTGAAAACTACAAAAATAATTATCTGGAGGACCACTAGACATTTTCATAAGACACCCTATTCTCAGTGAATAAGAAACAGAATGAAGTCTCCGATTGTTTACCTTTCAATAGAAGTGCACAGGCACATCATTTTAACAATAACAACATCTTTCTAAAAGAGAAGAAGCTTATGGAAACAGAAGTAGCAGTGTTTCAGAAATAAAGGTACTTTAACCTGAAATCTTGCTTCTTCCAGAAGAGAAATTCATTCAAACTCTTTCATGTAAGGAGAAGATAATTGTAGGAATACCACAGGCATTTCATGGACAGACAAGATCAGAACAAGTGCAGCTGGGCCTTACTTGGCCTAGAAGTAGAAAGTCAGAAACTAAGACGATTCCCTTTGTCTTTCAGTCCTCCTCAATTCTTTTTTTGTTTTAGTTTTTAATTTATCTTTATTGTTGACAGTATTACAGATGTCCCCTTCCCCCCCCCCCAAATTGATACCTTTCACCCCGCCCCCCCCCACCCCAGGCCTACTGCACACTATTGTCTGTGTCAGTTATGTATATATGCATATAAATCCTTCGATTAGTCTCTCCCTACCCACTCCCCCACCCCTGCCTTCTTTAATCTCATCTTCTGTAATTATCCATCTTGCACATGAGTCACCTGACTGTCATCCTCTATTGTATATCATCAAACACTGACTTTCCACTGACAAGTCTCATTATTTCTTGTTTGAAAGGAAAACAGGGCTTGTGGAGTCCAACAAATCTGCAAAAGCCAGACAGCACCCATCATTGGCCATTAATCAGTCAACTGGCTGATTGCCTGCCTTTGAATCAAGTGCCTACTCTAGGCCAAGTTTCTGGGAATCTGAACGATACATGGTTCTACTCATTTTACATGCGCATCAATGGACAGGACATGATACAGGGATATGATACAGAAAGGCCTTTGGCTTACAAAAAGGTGTCTGGAGTAGAGAAAGGTTGAAACTTTTATTGAAAAGCAATGAGAGAATTAAGAAATTATCTCATTAATTAAAATCAAAGCAGAGTTTTGCCTCCCATTCGCTTTCCCAAGTCGTTCACTGAACAATACTAAAAGTGCAGTTATCTCCTGAGATTTAAAAAATATATCAGTCTATTAAATCTAAGTAAAAAGTGATTGACCAATGCAGAAAATGTGTAAACTTTAAGGATTTTTCATACAGTCATAAGAAATACTTTACAATTTGTCATTCCAGTGACATGATTTTATAGAACCACTTCGATATGAAATGTTTCTCTACATCTTTGTGATGTGGGAGTTTCTCCATCTTCCACCCCTCCCCCCAAAAGAAGTTAGAAGTTACAACTTTAACAGGTTAGAAAAGTTTTGTAGGAAATGAAAGAATACAATGAATTATTCAATGTATTCATATGATTATACCAAACAATGTAACATCTTGTCCAAAGTAGGTGCTAATTTTCCGATGTTCTCAGTTATCAAGGTAATGTGATATATCCCTATCATATGAATTCAAAGTAGGGACACAATAAATGGTAGCTATTAAAAGAAAGCCAAAATTTCAAGTGGTCCTGACACTGTGTTATTCTTCTGAAAGTGAGACATGATAGTATGGATAAATTGGAACAAAAAGGAATGAGAATATTGATCTTGACCGAAGGATGATGGTTAGTCCTTAGCATGGATCATAACAAAGTGAGGCATGTAGTAAATGGAGTTCCAGGTCAGGAACTGCTCTTGTACGTTTCAGTATGTCTTATAAAATGGAACACATGAAACACGAAGCAATGGGAATCACTAATATGGAAAAGTGGTACGGAAGCTTAAAAGAAAGGAAAATATGACACATGGTTAGTATGACAAAACATAACTTATTTTAATCAACTGGATACAAAGGAAATCTTATGAAAGACCACAAGGCATTGATGAACTACTTCTCATAATTACAAAAGGAAGTGGTCTTTCTGGATTATTTCAATGCAGAGCACTTGGAAGCAACAAAGAAATTTAGGTCCAGTGGTAAATGTCTAAAAGGCTCATTATTTTTCTCTGAGTGAAATATAAATACAGAAGGGGTATAATTCCATACAATATCTTATATTTTCACCACCTGGACTAATTCAAAGTCTGCAGTAAAACTTAGATACTATTCTTTATTTTTAAAACAGAAAAGAATTACAGGGCCATATAACAATTTATTTTTAAATAGTAATTTCTGGAATGCTTTCCCTTCCTAGTATTACTTTATAGCTGCCTATAAAATTACTCTAAGATAGTCTACAATAAATAAAGTAATAAAATAGCAACTGCAACTTAGATAATCGGGTAACTGCCATTTAAATTGTTAAAACATGATTTATATTTGGCAGTTTCTTTACTTTGCATTGGAATTTTTTTTATCTCTGCAGTGATATTTTGGTAAATAGATTCTCCATCTTCTTATAATTTGATGAAGTACCCCACAATTTTCTGTTTGATTCCTATATATATATATTTTTTTTAATTGGGTCACAACTAGTACTCTGTGATTGGAAAAATAAAACATGGTCTCACTTTGTTCTGCTAAATTTCTATTTTATTCTTCTCTGTAACTGACCTAGTCTAATATCTCTTTAATCAACCTATCCTTAGTTCTTCTCATTGTGAATTCTTTTTTTTTTTCCTCTTAGAACTACTAACCACAATATTTCCTCAAGTATATGATAGTATCTTTCTGCAGGAAGCCATACTCCCTTATTTTTTGTTTCTCTCTAAGTCCATATGATCAGTTTCTCAATAAGAACTCTATATATTATATGTAAATGCGACACTATTGACCAATCGCCTAAAAATTCAAACAATAGCTAACATTAAGCAATTACTATTTGCTATGGCTCCCGGAAAAGCACTTCACATGCATTTTTCTCTTTTAATCCTAAAAACCACTCTTTCAAATAAATGTTATTGTTCTCCCTGCTTTTTCTTTTTAAATGGACAAACTGAGATGACAGATTTAGTCATTTATCCTATCACAGAGTCGATAAGCAGTGAAGGTAGACTGGCTGTCAGGCAATCTGAGTCCAGAGGCCATAATAAGTGGATATGATCACCTATGTGTTCATATAGATGTGGCAAAAATGTTCCCTCTGCTATCCCAAGTATAACGCCAGATATGCTGCTGTTTAAGCTTAAAATCCTAAGCAACTGGATATTATAGAATTATTTCATACTAAAGTGAAAATGCCCTAAGAAATCCCTTCTCATTAAAATCTCAGCAACATTAATCTTATCAGAACCTCTTCAGCTGGTCTGAAGAAAGCACCAGAGTAGAATCAGAATCAGGATACCTCCTTAGAAGGAGAAAGCTACGTTGTTGGCTATGTTGGAGGACTGTAGTCAGAGTAAAGAGCTTCCAATCTTCAAGAACTTCAAGAGAGAGGAGAGAGACCCAGACAAACCACGATCCTTACAAGTTATGCATAAGCATGTAGCACGTGGTAAGACAGGAGAGATGCTTTCTGTTTTTAAGCTAAGGATTTATTTAATTCTCTTCATAAGAGACATTAAATAATAGTAAAAATACAAAAACTATAAGGTGGGGAATAATATGTGCTTTAATAAATAGTCGTTATTGAAGGTAGCAGTTAAAAGTTTAAAATCACTAGTTTTGGAATAAAACAAAGGAATAATTTCTCTTTTGGACATTGGTGGATAGAACCTAGTTCAACATAAATCAGAAAAGATAGTCTAAATGGGATTTTTATCCACTGTAAATCATTTGTACATTGTTTTAGTACTGAGTACCACTAAAGGACATGTTGGGTACTCGTATATCTCTGTTGGCAGCATACACAGATGTCACTACAAGTACACCATACACCTAATGCCAGAAATATCTTCATGGGCAGAAAACCACATTTATCATTTTAGACTGTGTTTACCATATTACATTCATATTACTACACAACTCTTAGGGGGGATAGAAGATTGTTGGGGAAGTGATGAATGGTTGATCTTTAAGTAATTATTAATTACGAGACTATAGGCAAATCACTCCTTGCGTCTCACTTTTCTCTTCCCTAAAATGAAGCAGTTGCACTGACCCCTAAGCTAAAGTCTACAATGCTGTGGAGATGCCCAAAGCAGAAAGAGAGGTCACCCAAACAAGCTCTCCATTTAATAAAAGGATTAATCCAAACTAGTTCTCTCGGAAAAATACTCATATCTAGGAAAGGGCCTAGGTTAATATCAAAAGACAGCTCACTATATGAAAAATTTCTTTACTTTTGCCAAATGAGGTAAATAAAGCAAGTGATTAGTACCATCTTGGGAAAGACCCAAGGAGGTGGGGGGAGGATCTCATGGAAGGAACAGGAACAATCAGAATAAAAGAAAAGTTGGTTGACATCACTCATATTATTCATAATAGCAAGTACCTCAAAATAATACCTAAGTATCAAGTAAAATAAAGTCACTTTCTGGGTGTTCTGCTCAATCTAGAAGTTTAAAACAAACTGCAGTCCATTCCATTTAACTAAATTGTTCATTGAAATCACAGAACAGCTAACCTGCTCTAGGTTCAAAAGCCGTGGCTGGTTAATTACAGATGCTAGCTAGCAAAGGCTACTCTGCTGCCCTCCATCAGAGCCACAGTTTCAACATCTTCAGTGTTTGATATTTAAATTTTAACATACTGAGATATCATGGGTACCAATTCCCTTCTTGTCATTTTCCACTGTCACAAGTGTACTTCCCATTTTAACTGAAAATCAGCCTTTTAAATTTCACATATTAAATGAGTGGATAAAAAAGCTGTGGTACATTTACACCATGGAATACTATGCGGCTGTGAAAGAGAAGGATCTCGTATCCTTCGACACAGCATGGAGGGAACTGGAGAGTATTATGCTCAGTGAAACAGGTCAGTCAGAGAAAGACAAGTACCACATGATCTCACTTATATGTGGAATATAACAAACAAAGTAAACTGATGAACAAAATAGGTCCAGGGACCTACAAGCATGGAACAGACTGAAGGATCTCAGAGGGAAGGCAGAGGTGGGGGAGTGGGTGGGGAGAGATTCATCACAGAACTTACATGTTTATAAGCATAACCCATGGACACAGACATTGGTTTGGGGAAAGCCTGGGGGTGGGGTGGATGCAGGATAGAGGGGATCAATGGGGGGGGGGGAAGGGGGACATCTGTAATACTTCCAACAATAAAGATAAATTTTAAAAAAGCAAAACCAGAACAACAACAACAACAAAACATGCAGTAGCCAAGAGAAGCAACTGAAGCCAAACTACATTACCTGACAAATGCTAGTAAGCTATGAGAAATACTACTCGGCAAATTCATAAAATTTCACTCCGATTTTCTTGTCGAATTTCTCACTGTGAACATCTCCAGCAATCTTAATACCCAAGTGAAGCCTTTTTTGAAAAAAATTCAAAACTGAACACTTTTCATATTGTAAAGTTCACAAAAACATTTCAAATACTTCAAAAAGAACCGACTACAAATGCCTTAATGTCCATTGGACCTGTAAATCCATTTAGGCATTCAAACAAGTTGCCCATTTTTCCTTTTAACAGCTTAGCCAAACCTGTGGAGGGAGGTGGCTCCGCATTAGCCTTGTGCATCCGCAGGTCACACCGCACCCTAGCCCCGTCCCAGGCGGGCAGGGAAACTGGGGGATGCTACGAACAGAGGGTGCTACACCTGGGGGGTTGCTGTTAACACGTGCACAGAAGGTTTAATAAGATTACGCATAACTTTAAAACACCCTCGAATCTTTACAACACGTCCCAAGGTGATTTTAGAAACTGGAGGACCCTGTCAAGGCGCTCTGGAAAGTCCCAGCTCCTGGGAAATCGGGGACCCTGGCAGTGACGACCCGGCCACAACACAGATTGCGCTCCCACCTGGTCGCGTCCAAACTGCCCTCAAGGAAGCGGGGACCCAGCCGGACCCGCAGGCAGCGACGGGAGAGGGGCCGCCCCACCCCCCGGCGGGCCGAGGCCCTCAGTCTCCGCGCCGCGCAGCCCCCCGCCGCCTCCCCCTCGGTGCCCGAACGCGCGCCCACCCACCTGGGGGCGCTGGGCCGCCGGGGGGCCGCTCCCGGCGCCCGCCCGCCCGGCCCGGCGCTGCGGGCAGCATCGCGGCTCCCGGGCAGGGCCCGGCGCAGGCGGCGGCGGGAGGCGCGGCCGAGGCTGCCGAGCGAGCGAGCGGGCGGAGCGGCGGTCTCCGCGCCCTGGTCCAGCCGCTGCGCGCAGGCCGCGGGCGAGGGCCGCGCGGAGGAAGTGAAACTGCTCCCGCGCCCTTTTGGGGTCGCGTTGGTTTCTGGCGCTCCCTGCTCCTGGCCGTCCCCACTCTCGCCCAGGACTCCTGTTGGAGCTGTTACCTGTTCCCGCCGCTCCTCTTGCGCCTGCTGGGCCTTCCACCTCCGAGCAGACACGGGGACATCCCAAGGAGGCTTTTGCTGGACAACGGGGAGGAAAAGAGATATGTAGGTGTGACTATGAAAATACAGATATAGGTAAAGATGTAGGTGAAAACAGTACTTTTTAAAAAATATTTCACTGTGCCCAGACTTTCTAGGGTAAATTCATAAATTCCAAAGTCAGAGCTGGCCCAGTACAAAATTAGATATGGATCTAAATAAGTCCTCAAAACAAGAGGGTTCTTGGTTGGTTGGTTGCTTTAAAGACTGAGAAAGACTCACAGTTGCCCCAGATCTTTAAAATAAATTTCCCCTTTCCTTTCAAAGATCTCTAAGTTACCTTATAAAGTAAAAGAATATGTTGATCAATTTGAAGACTTGGTCATATGTGATTTCAATGCCCTTCCCTCCCTTTTTATTTTTAAATGATTTATTTTTAATTATATTTTATTTTAACCCTCACCCAAGGATTTTTTTTTCATTGCTTTTCAGAGAGAGTGGAAGGGAGAGAAAGACACACACATTGATTGGTTGCCTCCCGCACTCACCCTGACTAGAGCTGGGGATTGAGCTGGACAACTAAGGTACCTGCCCTTGGCCAGAATAGAACCCCAGCCCTTTGTCCCCAGGTCAATGCTCTAACCACTGAGCGAATCAGCTAGGGCCCTCCCTTCCTTTTTAGAAAAGAAACCTGAAAGGAAGGCTTGTGTAGCAATGCTTTATCTCACGCAGTCTTCTTTAGGAAGACCATGAATATCAAGCAGCAAAATGTTAATTTTTTTCACAGAATTGGACTTGTTTTTATATTTTAGAACATAATTTAGAAAACTTGGAGAAATATTTGAAATGTCAGCAAATTTTAAAAACTATAATAGACATTTATTTTCCAAAACTTCCTCTAAACTCATAATTAATTTCAGGTTGATCTCCTGTATTTGAAATAATGAAGACATTTTATCTAATTTGAGAAATAATATATTGACAAGTTTATTGTCTTCTGTGAATGCCTGTTTACCAAGAGACCTCAGTGTAAGGTAAAGACAGAGGGTTTGGGTTGCACTATGCATATAACCTCTTGGTCAGTACTTTCAGAAATTCAGTTCTTAGGAAAGCATTAAGTGTATAACCAACCCACTGGGGAAGCAATGTCTTAATTGATGCACTTGCTCACATATATATTCTTCGCAAAAGAAACTTTGACCGAGATTTTGAGGAGGAAAGAAGAGACATAAACACTCCAGCTTATGCTCCCCAATTAAGCATCCAAGTCTTCAAAGGCATCCTAGTTAGTTCTGTGGAAATACATAATGCTTACTTCCTCAGTGCACACAAAAAATTGTTGATAACAGTAGTCTTCAGATGGCAAATTCTATCTGAAACACATGGAGCAGCCTTCCTGTGTGAAGAGCCCTGGACTGGGAGTTAGAAGGTTGATGTTGCCATGTTGACTTTCCATCTTTCTATCTGGGCAACCAGTGTAATTAATATCTCCATAATCTCAGCTAAATGATGAAATTAGAATAATTATAGTCAAGTCTTTGCCAGCTATATAATTTTATGACCCTGTTTCCTATAATACACATAGAAAAAATAAGATTGACAATACATAGGAAAATCAAGTATATTTTCAGATGCTCAGTATTTATATCAATATGCTCCTGGTAAATGGAAAAAGAAAAGCAAAAATGTATTTAGAATTATAGGATTTTTTTAAAAAACTACTTTATTTAATAAAGCTTTGTATTAGAAAATCTTTTAAAATCTTCTATTAAAGTTCAAAAATTATTATGGCTATATGCTTGTTTCAGGTACTGAATGAGAACACAGACCTTTTTTCACAAGGTATGAGGTAATGTTTTAGCCCATTTACTTTATTCTTGTGTCATTACTTGTTGCTGTTAACAGCTACTCCAGCTTTTTGTTTTAAGTATTCAATGTGCCAAACACCATGTTAGTGTTTCACAATGTTCATGTCACTTTGTTTTCAAAACAGTATGGTTTTAACCCTATTTTACAAATGAGGAATCTGGGTTTTAAAAGTTTTAAGTGACAGAGCTGTAATACAATCCTCAATTTGACTCCATAGCCTGCCCTCTTCAGTAACAATCCTTCATTCCTTTATTTATTTATTTATTTTAATATATCTTCATTCATTTCGGAGAGAGGAAGGGAGGAGAGAGAGAGACAGAAACATCAATGATGAGAAAGTCATTGATCTGCTGCCTCTTGCACGCCCCCTACTGGGGATCGAGTCCACAACCCGGGCATGTGCCCTGACTGGAATCAAACCACGATCTCCTGGATCCTAGGTCAATGCTCAACCTCTGAGCCATGCAGGCCAGACCTTTGTTCTTTTCAAAGCTACATAAAGTCATTGCTAAAGATTTCATGGCCATCGTAGGCACTGTTATACCAATACATATATCAAAATTACTTTTGTTTTTCTACTCATTTTCCCATAGAGCAATAAATCACTTAGAAATGAACATCCTATTTTTTAAAATAGGCATGAACTGAACTCATAATTCATTACAATGTTGGCACTATTTGGCTGAGGATATATAGACACTGTTTTCACAAAGAAAGGAAAGCATGTGGAGATGACACACGCACAGATGTGATGACTTAAGTCTTACATGCATTCTAAGTTTGCCCATGCATTTATGAAAAGATATTTTAAAAAGAATTTCACTCATTTTGGCTTTATTTCTCAGCATCAACTTCATCTTTAGCCACAGCTGACTTAATTTTCCCCCCTGTTTTCTCCCTTAAGGACATAGTACTGTCTGAAACGCTGAGTTATTTCTTTGTTCTTGTTCTTAGGGAGGAGGCACTTAGTAATTCTCACACTGAGATGCTTTTCAGTCAGAAGGCCACAAGCAATGTGTAATTTCACCTGTGTTACAGAAGGACAAAGACTGTTAGCCACAGTTGGTTTCCTATTTCTCAATACATCAAACTCTTGGATCCATTGACTTTTTCCCTTGCCTTTTTTTTTTTTTTTCTAGCAGCATATTGATGACCTCAATACTATTTCCCACATTGTGGAGATTATAGGAGCATCATGCTGAGTTTATGTTCCAATAAGTGGATGGCTAAGGCTGCTCAATGTTGCCCTATTACAGCTGCCATGACCAATTCCTTGGGTCCTATGTGGACTGGATTATTTTGCTAATGCTCTTGGCTTTATTTCCACTTTTAGATTCCGTTCTTTCCTAAATCATCAACCTATTATATAAATGAAATCTTTTTTTTTTTTTTTTTTTTGCTTCTTCATGGCTATTATTGGAGAATTTTCCTCTTGAAAACATATCCAGATCTTTAGATGCTGAGCTATATTATTCTCATAAGGTGTTGTTATGCTTTTTATTTGTTAGCTCAAAACTAGACCAAATACTGGAAAGGTCTGAAGAAATTTTCTAGAAATAATATTTTTGTTGTTGTTGCAGGAGGCTTTCTTCATTTTCTTATACTTTCTCACATTTAACTGAATTCTTTAGTACTAGACTGTGTAATGGGCCTTGTCAGTCTATCCACATTGGAATCCCAGAACCTGTGTATACATGACCTTACATCGCACGGGAGGTGGAATTAAGGATCTTGAGATGGGAAGATTATTTTAGATTATCTAGTGGACCAATGTAATCACAAGGGTACTGATAAGGTGGAGGCAGGAAAGTCAGAGAAGAGACATAATGAGGAATCAGAGATTGGAGTAATGTGCTTTGAATGTTGAGAAAAGGCTACAATCCAGGAGGCTCCTAGAGGCTGGAAAGGCAAGGAAATAGCTTTCCCTGCAGAGCCTACAGAGAGAACCAGTCCTCCTGAAACTTTGACTTTTAACATAAGACTTATTTTTTTAAATGTATCTTATTGTTGAAAGTATTACAGATGTCCTCTTTTTCTCCCCATTGACCCCTTCTACCCTGCCCCAAGCCTTCACCCAGTGAGACTGATTTTGATCTTACTTCCAGAACTGTAAGACAGTAAATCTGTGTTGTTTTAGACCATTGAGATGTGATAATTTATTACAGCAACAACAGGAAACTAACACATAAACTTTAAAGTGATAAATTGAGTGTTAGGGGAAATTCATTAATAAGAATTTTTTTTACCTTCTTCTAAATAAACATATATGAGAGAATATTCAATTCCCTTTAGCATTAATTTTCTAAGTCTCTGTGGAACAATATCTCACTATTAATTGGTGGTTGTAGTAGGTTTTTCATATTCCTGCCTGCAGGGCTATCTGCATTATGTACTTGTTTCTGTTCTCTAGTGATTGAGTAGAAGTGCTGAATCTTCTCTTTTCTATTTGACTAAGGATGACTTGTTGAACTAACCAAGTTTTCTGCTTATACTGCAGCTGACACCACCCCCTCTACACCCTGGCCTGTGCTAACAAGTGACAGGGAGTTTGCTCAGGAAATATGAGTTTTTACAACTAATACTATAAAACGTTTAAATGTCAAGAAATCCAAAATTCCCCCATTTATCTTTTTGGTTGTTTTGACTTTCTTTGTGAACTCTGGTAATTGCTTCTATTTTTACCCTAAAATTAATGACTTGATTAACATTTCAGCCCCATGGACCTGACATGTAATAGTGTTTTTCTTAGCACCTAATTCACCACAGGTCTCTCAATATCTGAGCCTGTTGGCTTCACTCCTCTACAGGACCAATAAAAGGAAGCATTTCTCTCCCTGGCTGATGTGGCTCAATGATTGTTGGCTTTGAGCACTGAAGGGTCATGGGTTCAATTTCCAGTCAAGGGCAGGTACCAGGTTGCAGGTTTGATTCCTGTCCCCAGTTGGGGCACATGCAGCAGGCAACCAACTGATGTGTCTCTCTCTCTCTCACATCAATGTTTCTCTCTCACTCTCCCTCCCTCCCTTCAACTCTGGAAAAAATATCCTCAGGTGAGTATTAACAAGAAAGGAAACATTCCTCCTCATGTTTCCATTAGTCATTTGTTAATTCATTTAAAAAGGGTTTAGTAAGTACCTACCATATATAAATACAGTGCTGAGCACTGGACATACAGTGATGAACAGACACACTGCTTACTCCCCAAAAGTCTGCCTCCTAGACATTCTGCTTCAATTTTGGCAGGGAATTACATAATAAAGAAATACTAATTAGATCTGTGGCAATTGAAAAATACCGCTGGACCGTTGGATGGATCAAGAAGATTCTTGTAAGTAATATGATTGTAGGGGCATTTTTTGGGTCATAAATAAATCATAATAAAGAAACTTTGAAATTGAGAATGTTTGAAACTATAAGACAACAACAGGAAGTGGTTGGAGAAAATTTCAACAGGAAGAGAAGCAAAGATAATGTTTTAGCCAGTGGTGTAACTAAAATGTAAATACTTAGGGCAGGTTCTAAGAATTGTGCCCCTTGACATAATTCAAAACTTGGGAGAGAATAAAGAAGGTAGTTTTCCTATCTATCCCACAGTTTCACACAGTAGTGAGTAGCCTGTTAACAGTTTAGAAGAAAAGAAAATGTAGACATTTATTTGAGGCAAGTGAAGTAAGTTTCCTTCTAAATTCCAGGGCCTCTTGGACTATGACCTGAAAAGCAAAAGTCAATGAAACACCCATTTGAAGAAGAAAATGAAGTTAAGAAAAACGGACCCTACAAAGAGCTGAAAAGGGAAATAAGAACAGAAAGCGACAATTTATGGTGAGAATTCTTGCTGAAAATAGGTGTTTTCATTTCCCAAAAGCAACTAATAGAAATGTTTATAGCATGAAACCAAAGCCAAGAGAACAGTCCCCGAGAGCCCGTTTCACTCCTTCCCTGTGGCTGGTTTGGTGCGCATTTCCCACCCTCTGAGGCCAGCTGTGTGGTGTCAGTTTGTGAGCTGTCGGGGGGATTTCAGAACGCAGGCGCCTCGGGGCCCAGGCTCGCTGCGCTGCAGGCTTCACGTGGAGCCCTTCGAGGAATGGGGGGAAGCTCAGGCCAACCTCACTGCATCCAAGCAATAGTTCTTCATGAAGATCTCCTGGAATCAAAAACATCATGTATGCTTTTGAAGGAAAGAGGTCAATTATTCAGGGGTGAATTTTTAGTGAGTTTAAGTCAAATATATGTAGAAGAGGGATGTTTAAAACTATTTTGAAAAGAGATAAGAGTTTAAGTCATGGAGAGAGGTACCTCCCAGGAGGTAGCTTGAATAGCCACAAAAACAGAGGAAGTGAGGGGGATAGTGAAGTTGTCTAATGGCTAGAGATGTAAGTGGGAGAGCACTTCCAAAAATAGGGCTGAGGAATCTAAAAAAATATATTTAATCTTGTGAGTACTGCTGAAAATACTTTGTGTATTTTTTTACATCTGTTTCCTACTGAAAAAAAATCTGCCTTTTATTTTGGAAGAGGCTGAAATCATATTGAAAAGTAACCAGAATAGAAGAAAATACATTTTAAAATATAAGATTAAAAAGTTGTTTTTTACTCTATAGCTATTTACTGATTATCTTTTATGTGTATAAATTTTAAGAGTGACATATAAAGGATGGACATTTCATATTATAAAATTCAAAATTCATAAACAGGCCCTAATAGTGTAATAATTAACAGACAGGGTTAATAAAAATTTAATTTAAAAATGAAAGAATTTTTTATAGACACAATGAATACATGCCATAAAATAGCACTAATGAATCTGAAAAAAAGTGAATATCTAAAAATCTATTACAATGGATTATTTTCTAGTCACTTATCAATCATATATTGAATACCTACTATGTGTCATGGTTTATAACCTTAGAGTATTTCCCATGACAGAAATATAATAACTATAATAAAATAATTTTAAGAGACTATTTCAATATTATAATAAAGAAGGATATTATTGTTATAGTTAATAATGTTATAGAGTTAATAATATGGGTTATATGAGATATTTAGCATATTAAGGCAGGGCATAGGAAGTTTTGTTTAGCCTTCAAGTGAGGAAAACCTTTCTGAGGATCAATTATCCCTACTCCTGACCAATTTAAACTATTTAAAATACAATCTCTAAAGTAGTCTCAATTCAGGAAAAGGCAAGTGCTCCTTGATATATTGAAACTATTTTCACAGGTGAATTCCACCCTACACTAAAATACACAAACAAAACATATAGATCAGGAAAGCTATTGTAGTATAGAGCTAAATATTTCATTTTATTTGCCAAATATTTATTATCGCCTACTCATTATTGTAATACCCTTAGCAAGTGGTGATTTTTTTTCAGTCTTCTGCCCTTGAAATTCTGCTTGAAGTGGATAGATACTAACTTTATTGATAGTTTCCCCTTTTATATCTTTCATACATAGTAAAAAGGGATCTGATTTCAGTGACAGATAGATTGCAATTTCTATCTTGCCAGCCATTTTCTTTTTTATCAGATACATTGCCTTAAAGAAGAAACAGAGAAGCTACATGGGGGAAAAGCACGAGATTTTTTTTCAACCATTGCAGAAGCACATATTATGTAAGGGCCTGCAAAGTTCCCTGCCACACAAGCATAACCAGTGAGAACAGGAGTCACCAGGGTCTTTTCTATTCCGAGGAGGAGGCCCATCTACCTAACTCCTCTTCAGACTCAAAGGGAAGAAGAAAGCCACCGTCTGACATGTGTCCAAATACATTGGAAACCACAATATAGATCAGTTTGAGACCTGTGGCCTCTTTATGAACCTGAAATGGGCTAGTTAGTTAACTCACATATAGTGCAGATCAACTCTGACTTAACCATTACATATGTTTGTCAGAAACATTTCCTTCTTGGGCTTAAGAGTGGATTTGTCAATCAATCTAAGGTTCAATAATTTGAATAGAATTGACTACATCTTCTTGTGGCTTTCTTGTCCCCTCCACTTATTCTTACTTTTACTCTAACACTTACATGATTTATTCTTATCGATTTAAATATAGCCTTCTCATAACGAGATGTAAGAGCCACAAGGGATCCCATTCATTTTCCCATCCGCTAGCCTCTCACGGTTTCCAATACAGAGCAGGTAACTAATATGTAAAAACTAATAAGTAATGAATTCATTACTGTGAGAACTATTAGAAACACAAAGTTGAACAACAACGAAATCCCAGGTCTCAAAGAGCTTTCACTCTAATGAAGAAGGCAGATGTGTAAACTAATGATAATTTACATAAAATTAAATCCTAAACGAGGGTGCAGAAGAAATTGGTTAAGTCTAAAATGGAAGAGGTGATAAAATATCATTAGGGGGCCTTCTGAGCAAAGTATGACTTGGAGTTTGGTGCTTTAAGATTGGGGATTATTTCCACAGGCAGGTTATTTCCACAGAGATGGAAGTGAAACCGAAGAGCCTCTGTGTTATTTCTAAACATTGGGCAAACAGCTCCACTGCTGGTAGCATTGTTTAAGCTTTTAGCAGAAGTCATGTGTTAACCTTCACTCTTTTGTCTACACATGATAGAAGTCCAGCTCAAAGCAGCTTATGTATAATGGGATATATCAGTGGATCATATAACTAAGCTATGGGAAGGGGAGTGGTGTACTTATGCCTTGTGGAAAACAGAAATAAAGGATTGCTCTCTCTTCCCTCACTTCTTTTTTCTTATTCTAGAACAGCTCCCTCCAAAAGTTAAAACATTCCCAGCTGAGGCAAACTGCATAGCACTGAGAGTTGCTCTTTCTGGTATCAGGTATAAAAAAATTATGGACACAAATGTTCATAGCAGCATTATCCATAACAGTCATAAAGTGGAAGAGACCCAAATTTCTATCAACTGGTGAACAGATAAAAATGTGGTACAACCATACAATGGAATATTATCCTGCAATGAAAAAGAACGAAGTACTGATGCATGCTATAACATGGGAACTTTAGGCCAAGTTAAAGAAGCCAGTCACAAAAAACCACATGTCATCTCATTCTATTTATGTGAATGTCCAGAATAGGCAAATCTGTAGGTACAGGAAGTAAATTAGCCATTGCTAAGGACTGGGGGCTAAAGGCAGATGGAGAGTGACTGCTGAGTACCGGGTTTCTTTATAGGGTGATGAAAATATTCTAAAATTAGATAGTGGGTTTGATTGTGAGACTCTGTACTAATAATGACTGTATTATGCACTTTAAAAGGGTGGATTTTATGGCATGTAAATTATATCTCAATAAAATTATTATAAAAAATCATAATGAAGGACATTAATTGATCTAGATTAATTTAAGAGTTAATCTTTGCAGTCACCAAAGGAGGTGTGAAGTGTGCTGATTCATTTGCTTGAGGTCAGGTGATCATCCTTGGGGGAATCAACACTATTTAGAGGGGGAGTGAAAATCTGTAGGAAGATGACCACAAAAATTCAGAACCACCTCCCAGGAAGAGGTGGGTGTTATTACCAGAAGGAGAAGAGAGAGTATGAGGAGATTAAAAATTAGATGTCTACTATAGGAGATCAGCTTGAAAAGCCTCAATATGACTTCAGCAGTTGGCTTAAATGGTGTCTGTGGTGGCATACTACACGGGCACTCACCTCTCAGCTACTGGGAGTACTGGCTAGGGACAGCTCACAGATGTTCTCTCCAGGAATTGCCCTTGGCAGAAAGAAGCTATTTCGCTTAAGGTTACTTCTTGTCCCTATAAGACAACCATGCATCCAGGAGTGCAATGGGCTCCTTTGGGAGTCTGATGTGGGAGCACAAGGGTTGGATCTCTTACTCGGTAGGATACTTTCAAGGGTCATCCAGCATGAGAACTTCCTAAAGTATGACCTGAGGTCTCTATTGCAACAGCTTAGTTGTTCAACTTTCTTATTTGCCCCATCCTACTTCCCTTACCCCTTACATGTGTGTTTCTAGAAATATTTATGACTAAACATCCTGCATGTATCAGAATATATTTCCCAGTGACAGTTAGTACAAGGAGTGGCCCTAGGGAGCAGACTCTACAATGAATTTGGAGCTGCATCCCACTCCAGCCCTAAGGACATCATCTCTGGCACAGATAGCACCTGGCATGTGGTTTCAGTAACAAGTGCTAATTTTTTTTCTGGGGTGAATTGGGATGGGATGCCCATGGAATGGAATGAATTGATGGGTGCAATATCTCATGCACATGAGAGGTTTGGGGAAAATAGTAATGATAAGGACTGTGGAACCGAATGGCTGTAGCAAGAGTCATCAGTGCATTGAAAGAAGAAAACAAATGGCTGAAGGCAATTGGTCACCAATATAAAACAAATTGTGAAATACAGAGGGTCTCCTAGGCAACATGTAAAGAACAAAAAAATTCTCACCTCCTGTAGCTGGAGATTAGGTAAGGCTAAGAATCGGGGCCAAGACTTCATTTTCTGAGTGGCAGAACTTCAGAGAGGTTTAAATTCTCAGTCTCAACAAGTCTGTTATGCCAAGATCAGAACCCTGATTGGGAAGGAATGGACCCTGAAACTGGTTTTGGTGACATCTGTGTCTATAGTTCGATGTCTTAAATTTCTAGATTCCTTTGAACATTCTGTGTCCAGAGAAATACACCACTTCTCCATGATAAAACCTAACACTTCCTCCTTGCTCGACAGAACTGCACAAGCATGTGCCTTAGAAGACAAGATACATCAACTGTCCTTATTATTTATCTCTGTCTCCTCTCTTGACCACCAGATTAATAATTAGGATCCAGCTACAACACTATCAGGTAAAGGAAGAGCTGGGTTCCCTAATGGGAGAAAGGGTCTACAAGTCAAAAGAGCTGGAAAACTTAGCTAACATGTGCCAGCAAGATTTGGAACTGGGTCCTGAAGATTAATCAGGTCAAGTGAAACATAAAGTTGGATAATAGAGGGCTTTTCAACATAGGTTCACCTTCCTGTGATACAGTAATTAACACCTTGGTAGCCTCAGGAGGTGGGGATGGTGCTGACACTGCTTAGTTGGAACTTTGAAGCTTTGACATATTGATAGCTATTACTACCTGTAGTAGAATTGCTATGGCACATGGTAGATCAAGGGGGTTTTAAGGTACATATAGACTTACTAGAGAAGATAATATTACAGCAGACAGAAAACTCAAGACCTAAGCCATTTCGCAGATTTGGAACTCAGTGAATGAAAGAGATACCCAAGAGGAAAAACTTTGGATCACTAAACCAAGATTCCCCTAGTTCTTGCCCAAATTGTCCTATAGTCATTTACTCAGATACTGTATGTTAGAGAAATTATCAGGTGTTTTGTTGAATCCACATACAGTGCAGACAAACCCTGATTTAAACACAACATATGTTCATCAGAAGCTAAGTGGGACTTCCTACTTGGATACAAGAGGGAACTTTTTTCTGAGTCCCAGAGAAGAGGAATCTAAAAATATTTGCCCAGATAGATTTTAGAATTGCTATGAACCAGTGATCACTATGTTCCACACACACGCACACACCACAACTACCCCCTTGAATAGAAGTATTAATTTAAATTATTCTATCCCTATCTCATCATTTTATATTGGAGTTAGGGGGTGTAGGGAGAAGATAATTTAATTTTTAGTTTACAGTGCTCTGTACTTAATACAATGCACTTAAAAAGTTGCATCTGAAGAATTTCACTCCAGGAGCCTCAGGCACACTTGGACTTGATCTTGATGATGATATTCTAAAGATCAAGCCCAAGCTTCAAGCCTTTGTATGATGCTGTAATGGAATGAGATTATGAAATTTAGGAAGAGTTGAGTCTATTTTTCAAGTTAGGGGAATATGAGTCAACAGAGGTCAGAGGGAAACCAGTGGTAGCTATTACATTGATGGAGCACTAATGCACCAATCCTCCTAGTATTCATGACCTCTCGTAGTTCCTTTCTGCACTGACTCAGAGATTGACCATTTGAGCAACTTTGATCAATGAAACATTAACAAGCTAAATACAAAGCAAAGGCTTAGTAAAGTAAAGGCTTGTGCATTGGGATTTATATTGCAATGCTCTCTCTTGAAACCATGAGCCAGTACTTAAAGAGATCTAGCTAACTTGATAGTTAGACCACGTAGATGAAGAGAAATATCCAGCAAGTCCCTAGTTATTCCTGTCATCACAGCTGAGGAGCGAGATATGAGTAAAAAGCCATTTTGGATCCTCGAGCATCAGTAGTCACCACATGAAACAGAAAAACCACCCATCTGAGCCCAGCTCACACTGCAGAGCAGTGATAAATAACAAATTTTAAACCACTAAGGTTAGGGGTAGTTTGTTTTTATAGCAATAAATAAGTTAAACACTTTTATAAAGATCCATGTATAATATAGGCACTGAAAATGACATAATTGATTATTGACACTGGAGTCATTTAAGCATGTACCTAATTTAAAGTATAACATAGACATCCAGGGACTGAGCTATAAAATGGGAAAGTTCCTATGTATAAGAAGGTCTCAGCCATCATTTATTCAATGTCTTGAATTAAAACTCCATTAAAAAGATAACATTTGTATTGGCCTAAGCATTGGGATAAAAGGAATAAATAAGGTAAATGTGATTATAGATAATAAAATAGAATCACAGAAAAAGAAATAATTCACTTTTCTATTCAATAATTTAACTCACATAAACATACACAATCATAAAAAAAGTTAGAACATTTTATTTCAAAGAAGAAACAATGAGAAATGAAAGTTCATACTAAAAAGTAGTTGATGTTTTAAGACATTGAGGGCAGGAACTATGGCTATTTTTAAAATTTCTGTGGCCTTAGCACCTGCTGTAGTGCCTAAAATAGATAATTCCATGAGTATTTGTTGAATTAATTACTGAACATGGAAGAAGAGGCCCTCTTGTGATTGAACAGAGAACTGGCCCCACCACCAAAAATTATCCTAACCCTCAACTCACCCACTCCAGTCAGTAAAGGAGAGCTGAAAGTGGGCACATAGCTCTTCTCTTCCTCTTACTTTTTCCCATGGGATGTGTCTTCTATGAGAAATTAAGGGGAAAGCCTAATCATTTCATTCTCTACTAGGTCAAGGCAAGTGTCTATTTCGCCACGGAAATGTGGCACACCATTCAACCTATTGAAAAAGAGGATTTGGAATGATGACAGAGTTGAGAAGAGGTAGCAGGAAAGCGTCCTGAACTCCCCCTGCTCTTCATACGAGCATGTCTAAAATTTTATAGAAGTCGAGTGTTCACCACGAGCCTACCCTGAGGACCTGGGTGGAGCTGAACCACTGTTTTAGTGCCCCTTGAGAAGGAGGCCCACAAAATGGTTGGCCCCAGCAATCAAAGGCCATGTGGTGGGCCACCTGTGGCAGGAGCTAAGGTTGGGGGTTTGTGGAACAGTTCAAGCCAGAGCCAAATCTCCCTCATCAGGGCACTATGTCCTTCAACTTATAGAATAATCTCCAGGTGGAAAACTTCTTAATTGAAAGCCATGGATAGAACCACTAATTAAAAAAAAAAAAAAAAAGTATAATAAAAAGAATGAAGTGTTTGACCTAAGTTTGCAGACATTTTGAAATCTATGTGTATCCTGTACCTGTCTCCATCGCTCCATATTCACTGCTGTCGTAAGAGCACAGGCCTGGATTTCTGCAAAACCTGTAGCTGGCCTTTCTGCTTCCATCCTTCCCCTCACAATTCATTCTCTACACAACAGCTAAAAAGAAACTAATCCTGTCACTATTTTACTTAAAACAAACAAATAAACAAACAAACAAAACATGCCAGTGGCTTCCTATTATAGTAAGAGTAAAATCCATAGTTCTTCCATGCCTTCAAGGCCCTCTCTTATCTGAGTCCTGCCCATCACCCAATCTTATCCTTTAACACTCTCTGCCTTCTTTTTATCACTCCAGCTCCACTGTCCTCTATTCTGTGCCTCAAACATATCAAGTCTGTTGCTGTTTTTATGCTCTACCTTGAGGCCTTTGCAAGCCTTTAAGAGTAATAGGGGAGACATGAGGGAATCACACTCACGACTTCATTTCATTTTTTATGGCAATAATCAACTTATCTATCTATCATCTATCTATCATCTATCTATCTATCTATCTATCTATCTATCTATCTATCTATCTATCTATCTATCTATCTATCATCTATCTATCATCTATCTATCTATCTATCTATCTATCTATCATCTATCTATCTATCTATCTATCTATCTATCTATCTATCTATCTATCTATCTATCTATCTATCATCTATCTATCATCTATCAATCTATCATCTATCTATCTATCTATCTATCTATCTATCTATCTATCTATCATCTATCTATCATCTATCATCTATCATCATCTATCTATCATCTATCCATCTCTATCTATCTATCATCTATCATCTATCATTTATCTATCATCTATCATCTATTTACCTATTATCTGTCAATAAATCTGAATATTATCTGTCTTCCTCACCAAATTGTTAGCTCTATGCACATAGAGATTTTGTCTGTTTTTTGCTTTTTTCATCACTCTCTACCCAGTGCACCTAGCAAAAATGTAGATTGCAAAATTAGTAAATTAAAATTTAGATTCATGGGGAAAAAGGAGGTTTTATTCTAAGCTACAGAGTAGTCCAGATGTCAGAATAAATCCATGGTATGTCAAGCAAAGTCTCAGATAACAATTAAGTGCTTTTGAGTTTTGTTTCCCTGCCATTACTCCTGAGTGAGAGTGACAGCAGGCAGCACAGAATCAGACATTTCTGGTCCACTGGCCACCATAAGTGTTTGTTCAATAGCAATATAATCCCACCATCATTTCCAAAACCTAAGGTCATCACACCATTAATCCCTAAAACTAAAGTAATGTTTACTTTGGACCTGCATCAAAATGTTTTTTATCCTAACAGAAATGTTGAATGAAAGTTATCTCTTGGTCATTGAGAAAATTCACTCATATTTCTAACATGTGCAAATATTGTCCTAACTTACTAACAAGTCACTTGCTTTGAGACATGGCTCCCTAGAAGTTTTGAAATGGAATAGTTTGTGTAGCTTAAATAGCATTGAATTGAGAATTAAGAGATCTGGGATCAATTTTTATTTTGTTGTTTATAATAGGTTTGGATTGGCTTAGGAATATCATTTGACTTTAGCATGAATTTTACCTTTTGAAAAATGAAATGCTTAGACCAGAAATTTATTATGCTTCTTTTATGCCGTTAAAATCTAAGATTAATATGTAGATCAGACATCCAATTTGAAAGTGATGATGAAAAGTTAACACTTCTCCCTTCTCCCGCAGAACATCAACCAATGCATCAAGAAAAGAAAGAAAGAGGCAAAATCCAGCTTGAAGTAAATTATGTGTCAGCAAGACCTCAAACCATTAATTTGGAAGAAGTTGTAAAGTTGGAGGGAAAGCATTCAGTATAGGCATAAGTGAAATCCCAAAAGGATAAAATCGAAGTAAATGAACAACTAAATATTTAAAGATTTCATTCAAGAAATATTTCCAGGTATCAAAAATCTATTAGAGCTACATGTTGAAATGACATTCCATATCTGACAAAAATTTCTAAACTTCAACGATAAAAGTTATTTCTTTAAAGATGAATACGTGTCAAATATATGATGATGGAAGAAGATTTGACTTTGGGTGGTGAACACACAATGCAATATACAGATGATGTATCATAGAATTATTCACTTGAAACCTATGTAATTTTATTAACCAATGTCGCCCCAATAAATGTAATTTAAATAAAAGGTTAATACATGTGAAAGGGGAGATGAGAATATCGGGCCGCCCTCATGCTTTTCCTCAGCAATATTAATCACAAGAAGACAACAGTACTATACATTTCATTTTGACACAAGAATGTCATACACAGCCAAACTGTTTTTAATATAAATGTAGCAAATAAATATTTTTCAAAATAAAAGCACTCAGAGATTATCACTCCATTAAGACCTTCTTGAAGAAACCAGTTGTGGATTAAAATTCAGCCAAAAAAAGAAGAAAAAGAAATTGAAATAGTAAAACAGTAGGCTTGATTCTATTTGCTGTAAGTCTAACACTAAAGCAAAAGTAAATAACATGCCCAACAATGCAGAAATGATATGGCTAATGGAAGTTTAGAGATGAAGGAGGAAAGGGTGTATTAAATTGGGTTCCCCCAAAACCAGGCTCTGAGATAAAGATTTGAGTGCAAGTAATTTTTTAAAGGGAAGTAAGCACCAGAGGGAGAATGAACAACTGAAACTGGTGTGGGAATTACCATTAAAGGTGTTTCGTTGGGTAATGGGCAACTGGGGCTGGATCTAAGTGAGCTGCTGTGGGATTAGAGTGCAGAGCAAGCATTAGAGTTATTCTAGTCAAGGGCTAGAGTAGCTTGTGTATTTACCAACTTCATTCAGCATTGGTTAAGGAATATTAATTCTCCAGCACTTCTGGCAGCCAGCCTTTGCCAA
Source organism: Miniopterus schreibersii (assembly GCF_964146895.1). Taxonomy (NCBI): domain Eukaryota; kingdom Metazoa; phylum Chordata; class Mammalia; order Chiroptera; family Miniopteridae; genus Miniopterus; species Miniopterus schreibersii. Next base: position 62,276,816 of record NC_138101.1, on the reverse strand, counting down.
CAGATCAGAAAAATTTCTTACATAAGGAGTTACATGTGGTTGCTGTTGGCATATATGTACATGACAAGTGCAAAGCAGAAATGGTCAGGGCAGCAGGACTGTCCCTACACGGTGGAAGTGTGTGTGTGTGTGTGTGTGTGTGTATGTACTTGTAATTATTTCCTGATGGAAGTCAGATAACATCACTTAGTGTTTATTTTTAAAATGTAACTATAATGGTGCAAAGGTAACCAAAACCAAAAATAATACAGTAAACTGAATTTGTCATATTGGGAGAGGGTTGAGAGGGGAGGGCATGGAAATTTTACCATTGTTAATAATCAGGGGTAATGCAATCTTAATAGAGTAAAATAGCAATATAAAACTTATAGATATACATTTTTTACCAATTTTCAGAAGAAGCAATGTAAATTGACTATGGAGTGAAAGATTTTTTTAAATATGTCTTTATTGATTTCAGAGAGAGGAAGGGAGAGGGAGAGAGAGAGAGAGAAACATCAATGATGAAAGAGCCATTAATTGGCTGCCTCCTACACACCCCCTACTGGGGATTGAGCCTGAAACCCTGGCATGTGCCCTGACAGGGAATTGAACCTCGATTTCCTGGATCATAGGTCTATGTCCAACTGCTGAGCTATGCTGGCTAGGCCAGAGTGAAAGCTTTTTAATAGCAAAGTTATGCAAACATAAGGCATAGCATAAAATAATAGGACAAATTTAAGCTCAAATCTCCTTAAAATATCATTAAAAGTAAGTGACCTAACTTTATTTAAGGTAAAATATTGGAACACAATAAAAATTAAGATTGTGAGCTATATGTGAGAGACAGAATGAGACAAATATGATTTGGATAGGTGAAAAATAAAATATTGGGTAAAGTACAAGTACAAACAAAATCAAAGTAGAAATCATAACAACTTTGAACTCAGGCCAGAAAACAGTCAATGAGACACAAGACACACAGAGACAGACGGAGAGACAACAGCAGGCATCAGAAGGGATGGACTCAATAACCTGAAAACAGAGAATACACTATCTTCAAGCAACACAAAATACTCATTAAATTTCATACCTTAGACCGAGAAAAAGCATCAATAAGCTCCAAAATGTAAATAATACTCTCATTACAAAGTATGCAATAAAATTAGAAATTAGTAACATAACCAGAAATTTAAAAAAACATACACTAACATCTAGAAATTGTAAAATAATACAATTCTCTCTTACATACTCTTGGTTAATAAGAGCTATGAAGGGGTGCTCACTTTGACAGCACATATACTAAAACTGGAATGATGCAGAGAAGATTAGCATGGCCCCTGCACAGGGACAATGTGCAAATCTGTGAAGTAATCCATATTAAAAAAGAAGAAGAAATATAAGGGGAAATTCCAAAACATTCAGGAAGGTTGGGGATGAGGGCAGTCACAAAGCAGAAACCAAATCTTATGTAATATAGCTAAAGTGAAGCTCAGAATAAAATGCATAGCCAAAAAAATATACAAGAAAGAGTACACGTAGATGCAGACAGCTTTCAAGTTTATGAGCAAGAAAAAGAACAATAAAATAAATCTCAAAAATAGAAGTGATGAAGTTTAAAACTAAAGTAAAATTTACTGAAGTAGGAATTTCACTTCCGGCTTTGTTGCAGTAGCTGGTATCAGACTAAGTCCTCGCACTCCCCCACACATTATAATTATAGCTACAAATGTGGCAGCTGACCTTGACCTGCACCTCCCTGAAGTCCCCAGAGCCTGCAGACCTGGTGGATAGCTTCAGGCCACCCTGAAGAGCCACTCAACCACCTCCACAAGTGACACACTCAAGAGATAAGCTCAGCAGGCACCAGAGCTCCACTGAAGTAAGTTCTGTTTCTTGGGGATGGCCCCTGCACAGCTGATCCTCCACAGTGGCTGATGGTCATAGCCATTCCTTTCAGCCAATAGGCCTGTAGGTAAATCCCTCCCATTGACATACCAACAGCAATCAAGGCTCAACTACAATAGGATGGTATACACAGTCCATATGGAGCACACACCTGGAATGCTCAGCTTGGGTGACTGGGGAGGCTATGATACTAGACCTTACAGGACGCCTACTACATAGGCCACTCTACAAAACCTGGGAGATGTATCAGCTTTACCTAATACATAAAAACAAAAACAGGGAGACAAAGAAACATGTCCCAAATGACAAAACAGAGCAAAGCTCTAGATGAAGATTTAAACAAAATGGATAAACCATTTAGTAGATGTGGAGTTCAAAACACTTCTTATAAGGATGCTCAATGAACTTAGGGGAAGAGTAGGTGTACTTAGTGAGAACTTCAAGAAATAGGAAGCATAAAAATGGAGATATAAAACATTAAAAAAAAAAAGTTAGAAATGAAGAATACATTACAGGAAATCAACAGTGGAGTAGATGAACCAGAGGATCAAATCAGAGATTTGGAAGATAAGAAAACAAAAAACACCCAATCAGAACAGCAAAAAGAAAAAAGAATCCAAAAAACTGAGGGTAGTATAAGGAGTCTCTGGGACAACTTTAAGAGTACCAACATTCACATCATGGGAGTTACAGAAGGGGAACATAGAGAGCAAGGAATTAAAAACCTGTGTAAAAAAATGACAGAAATCTTCTCTAACCTGTTGAAGGAAATAGAGATATAAGTCCAGGAAACACAGAGTCCCAAACAAGATGAACCCAAAGAGGCCCACACCAAGACATATCATAATTGAAATGACAAAAGTTAAAGACTGAAAGAGAATCATTAAAGCACCAAGAGAAAACAGCTAATTACCTACAAGGGAGCTCCCATAAAACTGTTTCTCAATAGAAACTTTGCAGACCATAAGGAATTGGCAAAAAATATTCAAAGTGATGAAATGCAAGGACCTACAACCAAGATTACTTTACCCAGCAAAGCTATCATTCAGAATCAAAGGACAGATAAACAGCTTCCCAGGCAAGAAAATCTAAAGAAGTCCATCACCATCAAACCAATATTACATGAAATGTTGAAGGGTCTTCTTTAAGAAGAAAAAGAAAAAAGATAAAAAAATATGAATAATAAAATGGCAATAAATACATATCCATTAACAATTGAATCTATAAAACAAAGTAAATGAACAAACAGAACAGAAACAGACTCATAGATACAGAGAACATTTTAACTATTGCCAGATGGGAGGGTGTTTGGGGAGATGGGTAAAAAATGTGAAGGGATTAATAAGTCAAATTGGTAGTTACATAATAGTCACGGGGACATAAATTGCAGCATAGGAACTACAGTCAGTAATATTGTAATATGGTGTCAAATAGGTATGAGATTTATCATGATGATAATTTAGTAAGTTATATAATGTCCAAACATTGGGTTGTACACCTGAAACTAATGTATATTTTATGTTAGCTGTAATTGAAAAAAAAAAAAAAAAAATTTAAGTCAAAGAAATGCAAATGTAAATAAATAGTTTCAAAGCTGTTTTATCAAGACATTTGAGAAGAGCACAAACTGGATACAAGGAACCAGATCCTCATGAGAAGTGATAAGCTCTATACTAGATGCCATACACCCCTTTAAGGAATTGCTGACTTTTACCATAAAGTATAGGTGTAGAACAGCAAGAAGTAGGTTCAAGCTTGCAGCGGTCTCTCTAGGCTTGGGAAACAATTCAAAATTCAAAATTATCAAGACCTCTAGGATTAATGGCTAAAATTACAAAAAAAGCAACTCACAGAAAATGAATCTAGCAGACATAGCACAAGTTTTCTAGATACATTTGCAAATTCCTAAGCTGTAAATACAGAGTGTTAGTTCAGAAACAAAACAAAAAGTGGCTGCTAAGTGGCAAAAAATTAAGCATGAATTTTTGTGGTCTCCAAGTTCAAGAGTTCAGAGTCTGCCAAAGAGAAGGAGCCATGAAAAATACCTTAGCTATTCCATTGCAATCCAAGGAACATAATATCAACCAAGGCTTCTGATAACCTTGCCTTGTCCATGGTAATAGTAATTTAAGACAATGTAACAATTCAGGGATCATATTGGAGTTCAGAGCAGGGGTCAGCAAACAGTGTAAAGGATCTTAGAGTAGATATTTTAGTCTTTGTGTACCATGTAATCTTTTTTTAAATTAAAAAAAAAAATACATCTTTATTGATTTCAGAGAGAGGAAGGGAGAGAGAGAGATAGAAACATCAATGATGAGAGAGGGTCACTGATTGGCTGCTTCCTGCACCGCCCCCTACTGGGAATCGAGCAAGAAGGCATAACAACCTTAAATTTGTTTGCATATAATCTTCTGGCTTAAAATATATAAAGCAAAATGGGCAAAACTCAAAGGATAGTCAAATCTACAAACAGGAGAGATTTGAGCACATTCTCTTGTTACTGATCAAAGAGGAAGCGAAAATTCAAAAGTAGAAAATTTTTGAAAAACACAATTAACAGAAACATAAGTTTGACCTAATTTACTTAAATTCAATATAAACCAAAGAGCTGCAGAACACAGTTTTCAAATACACATTGACCATTTACCAAAACAGAACATTTGCTAGCCATAAAACAAATTTTCAAACAATCAATGTATTTACATAATTCAGAGAATTTTCTGTGACAACAGGGGATGTAAGCTAAAAATGAAGGATAAGTAGTAAGTAGAGCAAACCCCCTAAATGTTTTGGAAATCTATCAATGTATGGATTAAAGAAGAATCACAAAAGTAATTTGAAGAAATTAGAAAATTAGAAAAATTTATTTTTAAAAAGCAAAAATAAATTAAGGCAAAAAGCAAAATTTTTAAAGAAAAACTTCTTAAGCCAAATGTTAGTTCTTTAAAAAAAAAAAAAACTAGTAAAATTGATAAATTCCTAGCATAAGAGATGAAAAAAATTAGAGAACACAAATGACCAATTTCAGAGATTAAAAAATGGAATACCATTTTAAAAGAAATATATACTTTTTTAAATGATTAGCTTATTTTCATTTTAAAAAGGAATATCTATCAATATTTACATAGCAATAAAACATTATGAAAAAACTTTTTGCCAGAAATATAATCAGGTCGACAAAATGAACAAATTCCGTGATAAATGTTGGTTCGTGACCTCAGATATGGTACTAAGATGATAGGATTCAGAAGATAAGAGAAGATCACACACAGAAGGAATACAGAAAACTGAGCAAGAAGAAAAGTAAAAGTCATGGGCAAATTATTAATAACTTTGCAGATTCCAAGTAAAATTGGGGGAATTTTTCTAATGTCTTCATTTCCTCTGTGAGAGGGAAGGCAAGATAATGTTGGATGAATTGAGTAGGAAAGACCTTGATCTAAGTTATGAAGGTTTAGAAAGACTATGGCAGTTCATAGACCTAAGGGGGAGAAGGGTAAAGCACTGGCTGACTTTCCAGAGAACAACATTGGAAAATCCTATGGCATGTGCACACACACGACCTTTACAGTGAGCAAGCCATTCATCCACACCTCCCAATTTCAGGAATTTGCCCTTAGAAAATAACAGAAGTATCTACAATATGTTTTTAAACTTATGGAAAATTTTTAAACTTATGGAAAATTTTAAGTATCACAAACAGATGAATATTTACTGCATAGGAATATGGATTGAAATTACATATACTATATGACATGATAGGAAGTTCTATATGCTATAGGACAAAAAGTGTGATAGAAAAAAAGGGACACAAGCCAAAACTCCTCACAGTTCTCATGGAGGCCATTGAAAGTTTTCAGTTTTCTACACTTCACTCTTCTCAGTATTTTCCAGGTTTTCTGAATTGAGCACATATTACAGCAATAATTAAGGGTAAATATTATTTTGAATGCCTAATTTAGATTTGGGTTAAGATTTTCTCAAAGAAAGAAATGTCACAAGTTTTAAACATACTATATTTTTTAAAAGGACCTTTTCTCCCTATGAAACATTAGAGGGCCCACTCATTGTCTTTCTGATCATATGGAAAATAATAAATAAATAAATAAATTAATTAATTAATTAATAATTAATTTCGGGGGGGGAATTCTATTTTGTTAAATGTTATGTAGGGCTTTTAAAAAATATCCCAAACAGTAATTTGCCAAATGCTCCTTTGTGACCCTCAATAATTAAGAAATCTATTGCTCTTGTATTTGATTTAAATCTGTAAGAAATGTCTGCATAACTAACTGAACGTTTTCATTTGAATTTGATGCTTGGTGTTGTAGAGGTAGTAATAAGAGTTTACTCATTAGAAATATCTCAATAAAAATAATGCTTTCTCTTAATTTTTTACAAGGCCTGTAAAATGTTCACTATCCCACTTTCTTAAAAGTCTTTGTTCAATAACCTTTTAAAAAGTAATTACAATGATTACAAAAGACACTCAACATTTTCCTACTACCAATATTAGAACTTAAAATTTCTTGAATTTCTTTTTTTTTTAATCCTCACTTGAAGATATTTTTTTCATTGCTTGTCAGAGAAAGTGGAAGAGAGACCTAGAGAGAGAAAAACACTGATGTGAGAGAGACACAGCGATTGGTTGCCTCCTGCTCGTGCCCCGACTGGGGCCAAGGATCCAGCCTGCAACCAAGGTATGTGCCCTGGGCCAGAATCAAACCTGGGACCCTCCAGTCTGCGGGCCGACGCTCTAACCACTGAGCAAAATGGGCCAAGGCTTAAATTTCTTTTTGTTCTTATTGTTACTCTTAAAAATTCCAACCACTGCCCTGGCCAGTGTGCTCAGTGGTTAGAGTGTCAGCCCATGCACCTAAGGGTTGGTGGTTTGATTCCTGATTAAGGGCACATACCTGGGTTGCAGGTTTGATCCCCTTCCTGGGTTGGGGTACATGAAGGAGGCAACTAATCGATGTGTCTCTCTCACATTGATGTTTTTCTCTCTCTACGCCTCCCATCCTCCCTCCCTCTCTCTCTAAAAATCAATGGAAAAAAATATTCTTCAGTGAGGATTAACAAAACAAAAAAATTCCAACCATAGAATGAAAGCCCTGAGAGGTGTGGACTGGTGTTTGGTTCAAGGATCTAGCCTGAGTGTCTAGAACAGTAACTTGCCCATAGTAGGGTTAAGTAAATGTCGTTGAATGAATGAGGTAGTTTCAGTTACTTAAAGATGGGTACTTGCTAAGTTCTTCTCTCTCTCAGTATATTTTCCTACTGTTTACCCCAGTTTTCAGTTTTATGTTTGTTCCATATTTAATTTATCTTCTCTAATGTTATTGAGAAGTTTTAATAAGAAAATAGATTAATAATAATGCTACATGATTATTGTTTTAAAGAAAGTTATATGTTATTGAAGAGCCTGGCAGAGTCTTTCTTTGTGTATTGACAAAATCGGGTGAGGTATTTTACATTTCAAGTACTAGTGAACACAGTTGGAATTGTATTTTTATATAATGCCTTGTAAAAACATTTTCAACATTGCACAATGCTTGGGTAATCATATTAGTGTTCACTGGAAAGTACACAAATAAGTTAGGAAAATAAGTTTCTAAAAATGTTTTATTCTTTCTTAATTTAATTCTTATTTATAGATCTAAGTTGACACATGGTCCAGCCTTTTATCTTTAAATAAAAATCTTTAATGTTAAGAAAAAGCTTCTATGAAGTCAGTCTGGACCACTTACCTGCTGTTAACCATATGCAGGCATGCACATACCTGGGAGAATTGTGAATTTCATTGTACCTATTTTCTTCCACAGAGTATACAATAACATCATCATATATTTTCTATTAAAAACTAACTTCAAATAACATAAGAGAAATTTTTCTAAATATATTATAAATAAATGACTCTGAAAGAGATATATAAATAACGGATCAGCTCTCAGATATTGCTGCCATGTATTATTAATTAAAAAATAAAGATCAGATCTACATTGAAAAATACATCTTGGTATCTAGGCTGTTATGTGTCTAACAGGGAGATTAAATTTTATGGGCAATGAAGTGGCCTTTTCTCACATTCATGATGGTTCAAGGCCTTTGAACAGTCTATTCCTCTTCAGTATCACACACCTTTAAAGACTGGTCTCTCACAGACCTAGAACAAACATTTCAAAAATTTATATAGAACCAAAAAAGACCCCAAATAGCTGCAGCCATCTTGAGAAAAAAGAACGGAGTGGGAGGGATCGCATTACAGGACTTCAAACTGTATTACAAAGCCACTGTAATCAAAACGGCCTGGGATTGGTACAACAACAGGCTTATAGATCAATGGAACAGAACAGAGACCCCAGAAATAGACCCACACCACTATGGTCAGTTAATATTTGACAAAGGAGGCAAGAGCATACAATGGAATAAGGACAGTCTCTTCAATAAGTGGTGCTGGGAAAATTGGACAGATACATGCAAAAAAATGAAACTTGACCACCAACTTTCACCATACACAAAAATAAACTCAAAATGGATAAAAGACTTAAATGTAAGTCACGAAACCATAACAATCCTGGAAGAAAACAAAGGCAGTAAAGTCACAGACATTCCACGTAGTGGAATTTTCACTGATACATCTCCTAGGGCAAGAGAAACAAAAGAAAAAATCAACATATGGCACTACATCAAACTAAAAAGCTTCTGCACAGCAAAAGAAAACAGCCTCAAAATAAAAAGGAACTCCACAGTCTGGGAAAACGTATTTGCCAAGGATGTATCTGATAAGGGGCTAATTTCCAAAGGGGTTAATTTACAAAGAAATCATATTACTCAGCAAGAGGAAGACAAACAACCCAATTAAGAAATGGGAAAAGGACTTGAATAGACACTTCTCCAAAGAGGACATACAGATGGCCAAGAGACACATGAGAAAATGCTCAACGTCGCTGATCATCAGAGAGATGCAAATTAAAACCACAATGAGGTATCACTTCACCCCTGTCAGAATGGCTCCATCAACAAATCAACAAACATGTGCTGGCGAGGGTGTGGAGAAAGGGGAGCCCTGGTGCACTGCTGGTGGGAATGCAGACTCGTGCAACCACTATGGGAAACAGTATGGAGGTTCCTCAAAAAATTAGAAATGGAGCTGCCTTTTGACCCAGTGATTCCACTCCTAGGAATGTATCCTAAGAATCCTGAAACACTAATCAGAAAGAATATATGCACCCCTATGTTTATAGCAGCACAGTTTACAATAGCTAAGATCTGGAAACAGCCCAAGTGCCCATCAGTAAATGAGTGGATAAAAAAGGTGCGGGACATTTACATCAAGAAATACTATGCAGCTGTAAAGAAGGATCTCGTACGGTTTGGGACAGTATGGATGGATCTGGAAGATATTATGCTAAGTGAAATAATCCAGGCAGAGAAAGACAAACATCACATGATCTCGCTTATGCGTGGAATCTAAAGAACAAAATAAACTGATAAACAGAATAGGTTCAATGACATGGAAGCATGGATCAGACTGATGAATCTCAGAGGGATGGAGGAGGGTGGGTGGGTGGAGAGGGAGAGAGTAACCAAAGAATATATATGCATATATGCACAACCCAAGGACACGGACAATGGTGGGGAGAGGGACTGGGGAGGGAGATGGGATGGGGTGGAACGGGTCACTGGAGAGAAAAAGGGACATCTGTAATATTCTAAACAAAAATAAAATTAAAAAAAAAAAAAAAAGACTGGTCTCAAAACTCACATTTTCTTCATAGTGAACTCATTTTTTCTGGTAACATTCCTGGAAGAGCTCTCATCCAAATTTGTCCACTGTGTGCTCACTAATACTGTAACTTAGTTTCATGACATTTCTGAACATAGGGAACATTCTCACTGTGATTATTGCTGCCCTGAGTCTCATGGTGTGCCATGCTCTCTATTTATCTCTGGTCTAAGCATGAATAAACTCTTATACTTGGCACATCTGAAACATTCTGGAATATCCTAAGTAGTTCTATAAACTCCAAGAGATTACCAAAGGAAAATTAACATAACCAATAGAAGGCAGACTTAACAAACAATAGTTGTGATACTGGCAAGATTTAATTTGCCTCCAAGACTCACATGACTTTTCTTATTCTATATAATCTCTGACAAGCGCTCTATCCTCAAAGTTTTGGTAGAACTTCACAAGATCAAATCTATTTTATTTACTGTTGTATCTCTGTTGTTATTGTCTACTTTATTTTCACATCTCATGAGGCTAGGCTCTGCTTAAATTCTAGAGACTGACTTACTATTTACTGCATCACATTTTAATTGACTTCAATTTCCTGTTTGATACACGGTATGCAAACTACTCTGGAAAGAAAATGTTGACAAGAGTCTTACGTCTTCTTTGCTTACATAATTAATGAGAGAAAGAAATAACATGTTTGGCAAATCAGAAACAATCTCATAGATACAGAGAAGAAACTGATAGTCACTAGATGGGAGAGGGTGTTGGGGGCATAGGTGAAAAGAGTGAAGGGATAAATTGCTAGTTATAAAAACAGTTGCGGAGATGTAAAGTATAGCTTAGGGAATATAGTTAATATTGTAATAACTATGCTAGGTGTCAGATGGGTATTAGACTTATTAGGGTGATTACTTCTTAAGTTACATAAGTGTCTAATCACCATGTTGTACAGCTGAAAATAATGTAATATTATAGGTAAACAGTAATTGTAAAAATTTTAAGAATTATTTAATTTTTTAAAAGTGACATATGGTCACAGAGCAAGATTAATATTTGAGCCCACACAAAGAACTGGGTTGCCAAATTAGACTTATATGAATCAGAGATTCTACCCAGTATTCATACATACATACTAGACTGTTTTCTCTCCTCCTTTATCCCCTTATTATTTAACATAAGATTATTAATAGTAGTTAACATTATATCACAGAACTAAGTTAGAGATATTGTAAAGCCCACCCAAGGACTTTCCATTCTCTTTTGGGGAAAAATGTACTTTTGATTGTAACAAAGATAGTTTCCTGCTATTCAAGAGTATGACTTGGTTACTCTTTTTATCGGGAGATTTTATTGATTAGATGGGATGTGATTGGGTGCCAAGAAGTGACTAGTAGTTTTATGTACCAACTTAGGTAGGCTATAGCACCCAGTTGTTTAATCAAACACTCATATGTGTGTTTCTGGGAAGATGGTCTATAGATGTGGTTAAATATCTATAATCAGTTGACTTGAAGTAAAGGAAATTACCTTCAACAATGTCTGTGGGGTTCCTCCAATCAGTTGACAGGCTTTTCAGGCAAGAACTGAGGCTTCCCAGAAAAGAAATCTGCCTCAAGACTACAGCATCAACTCTTGCTTGAGAGCTTCTACTGCCCGCCTACCCTACAGATTTCAGACTTACCAGCTCCCATAACTGTATAAGCCAATTCCTTGCAATAAATCAGTGTCTCTCTGTGACTGTGTCTGTCTCTCTTGTCTTCTTTAAATATACATATACACGTGTGAAACTGACTGAAAATCAGTTAGTGTCACAACAGACTTTGCCACTAGAAATGAAAGCCAAATACCTGCAAGAAGATCCAGAAAAGTACCGTTTTTGACCTGTTGTCCTGACCTGCAAGATCACTTGGTAGTCCATTCTCTTCCATCTGTGAACAGGGTCACAGACACTCAACAAATGGTTCCCTGTGCCAGAAGTTTCAGGAAATCTCTTCTAGTACAAATTCATGTTTGCCCTTTTAAAGTCTTGCTCCTATTTTTCTCATCTCAACTGCAAGCTCTGCTCTTCATTTCTCTACTTGACTCTTTGCTTATCTTTCTTCAAAAGGAATTTTTGCTTCAATTCTTCTTTATTTCACAGCCTGCAAATACAAATTAATCCCATTACTTCTCAGAATCCAGCCACACAAAACAGAATAGTTGCCTCTCCTGCATGGAGGCTTCTCTCTGAAGTGTCCGGGGAATCTTCCTATGACCCTTAGCAAAAAATGACTTCCAAAATAAGATACAATAGGACAAAAGTAATACTAAAAATTTTATTGTTACATTAAGCACATTAAATTATATGTTACTTAATTTTTAAAAAATTTGAATTAGTTATTTAATTATATACTTGAAACAATGAGTAAAATATGGTACCTGATGAGTGGGCCTAAAAACTGTCTACAATCTCCGTTTTAGAAAAAGATTAGGAACTGACTACATGAATTATATTTCCTTTTAATAGTGGGGCTAGGTGAGCAAATAACTGTGATACAATATCAGGAGACCAATAGTGAAGTTCTACACATAGTGATATTGAAGCATAGTGGAGACTCCACTTCTATATTACAGGTGACACTTCAACTAGACCTTAAAAGATGATGAGGATTGTTCTGGGCAGTGAGAGTTGTAAAAACATTCCAGACAGAGAAATGCCATGTTCAAAGGCACAGAGATATGAAAGTGTATGCTCAGTAGATAATTTGTCAGAGTGGGATGAAATGTGTGGAACACTAAGTTTAGAATTCAACTGAGGGGAAGGTCAGCTGCAACAAAAAATTTAAACTTTACCCTGCAGTTAATATGGAGCTATGGAAGGTTTCAATGCATAAATGCACAACAAAATATGTGCCTTAGGAAGAGAATTCAAAGCTAAAAGAGGGCAAGACTAATTAGGAAGTCATTGCAATGGACCACATGAAAGTTGGTGAGCCAGCATCCACCCAGTTCCCCAAACCAGAAACCTGAGTCATCCTCAACTTCTCCCTCTCCCTCCCTCTCCCTCTTTTTCACAGAAACAAACACCATGTTCTGTCAAATGATTGTCCCAAATAGAAGTTGAATTTGTCTCTCTGTTTCATCCCCGCTACCACATCACTGAAATATAGTGACAGCCAGACTCACCTCCTGTCTGAGAATCCTAAGCATGTTGAAAAACTGAGGTGGCTGATTTTTTAATCCTATGTTCCCCCTAGGTGGAGCCTGGTGTGCTCTCTGGTTGTAGGCTGAATGCAGGGTAACCTGAAGGCCTAGTGTGTGCTTTAGCAATAGGTGGGAAGGAAGAGGGCAAGAGATAACAATGGGGAAGGAAGGTGTTTTAGAGTCTTGATGAAGATGATATATGGCTATCTAAGCAGTCAAAGAAGCAGTCACAGTGGAACTTGAGACAGCAGAGAGAAGGCTCAGGAAGTATCTGAAGAGAGGAAGGCAGGAGCAAATTTTGAAAATAACAGGCTGAAGCAAGTTATTAAGGTCCAGAATCATGCAGAAGGGGAATAAGGTAGGAACTCAATCTACAGAGCTGAGATTATTATTTGAGGGGGTGATCACAGAATTAAGGTAGAAAGCCTACTATTGAATTTAGAGAATAAAATCATAACAAGAAACAGTAAAATTGACTTCATACTAAATCCCTGGACTATTGAAAATGGCACTTTAAATGCCCAATGATGAAGATCACAGCTAGGACAAGAACTGTGTATTTGACACAAAAAATAGGGAAAAAATGCCCAGCCTGGCTGGGCATGGCTCAGTGGTCGAGCGTCGACCTAGGATCCAGGAGATCTCGGTTAATTTCCAGTCAGAGCACATGCCTGGGTTGTGGGCTCGATCCCCAGTGGGAGGTGTGCAGGAGGCAGCCGATCAATGACGACTCTCTCATCAGTGATGTTTCTCTCTCTTTCTCTCCTTCTCTCTTCCTCTCTCTGAAATCAATAAAGATATATTTGAAAGAAAGAAATAGGAAAAAATAACAGTATCTCCCAATATCTAAAAAAACAACTTAATAAGAGAACAATTGGGTGGATAGGTGGGGAGAGATTAACCAAAGAATTTATACGCATATATGCACAATCCATAGACACAGAAAACAGTGTGGTGAAGGCCTCCCTGGGGGGGGGAGGGGGAAGGAGGAGGGCAATGGGGGGGAAAAAGGGACATCTATAATATTTTCAACAATAAAGATAATTTTTAAAAAAATAAACAAAAAAGATAACTTTATGAGGAATATATGTAGGCTTCAGAGAATAGGCCCTTAGATTTTCTGTAAAGCAAGGGCTGATAATTGAAAAGTAATTGAAGTTTTTGTCATCTGATATGTATAAAATATCACCATTATGTTAATTTATTGTGCTATCATGTTAATAAATATAATATTTAATACTCTAAAAGCTTTCATTTATGATGCCTAATCCTTTACTGTTAATTTTTCCTTGTAAATTCTTATATTTCTCAATTATGTCTTTTGCTACTATCAGTTATTATCAGGAATCTGGTCTTCCAAGTTGGGGAAGAAATGATAATAATTTCAACCAGCATCATTGTCATCCAAAGTCTCAAGTAGTTTTATTTACCAAAACCAGACAGTTTCTTTATCTGTGAAAACCCTCACTTTCAACTCCTCTTTTCCCCACTAAATCTTTTGCCAGCATTTCTCCAAAAAAGGAATTTTTAAGAACAAAGAGCGGGAGTGAGCCCAGTGAGTAATGGCAAGGGAAGACTCTAAGAAAGGACACCATCAGGAAAGAGCCAGGTCTGTAACTGGAAATTTAATGACCAAAACAGAAGCAAAGGCCAGAGACTTTTTGGTTAAACACAGATTGTGGACAGAGCAATACAGAAAGTCAGAAACGTCCGTGTGGTCGATAACTATAAGAACACAACAGAAGAGAGAAAGGCAAGGAGCAAAGTCAAACCATTAACAGACAGGAAACAGGAATCAAAAGGAAGAGTGAACCAGGCTGGGCCATTGGATGTCAGAAGGAACACACCGAATCTGGGCAGAGGAAAGCTGAAAACCATGGTGATGAGACAGACTTTAGTGAAAGTGATGTACTTTCTCTGAGGAGTTAACCCAGAGTTTAGAGAGAAAGCGGGTAAGTGGCTACACATGACTAGAAAAGACAATGGAATGTTAAGAAAAAGAAAATACCGGGGGAAAAATGAATAAATTTGGGTTTTATTTCATTTATCTGCTCTTGGACAGAGGTGGGTAAAGAAAAGAGAGGAAATGAGTCTAAAGCTCTTAAGAAATCAGGAATCTAACAGTTTCCAAATGTTTAAAATTATATAGTTGCCTAGTTTTTATAGTTGCCTAGTTTTTCTAACACTTTGAATATCAGTTTTCATACATCTTATTTGATATCTAAGCTATCTGAAAATGTAACCTGACTGTGCACCTCAAAGATGACTCTTCGTGAAGGTCTGAAAGGTCTGAGTATAAAATTTCATCTTAAACATATTTAGAAGCAGTGGAAGTTGAGGAAAAACTAACTTTGGGGGGAAAATGTACCTTTTTTTTTTAAATGAAAGCATTTTTAAATAAAATATTTTATTACACCTGAATTGTGTCATTGAACTTGTTACTTTTTTCTAATTATAAAACAGTAAAATATTATTTACAGATTAAATATCATACAAGTGTGAGTTTGGCAATCAAGGTTTTCATGAATCCTAATAAAATGCAACTATTTGTTACGGACTGCAAAAAAATGTTTAAATTCAACTTGGACAGAAAGTTACCAGATCTCTTGTTTATTAGGAATTTAGTCTCAATAGTTATTCTACTTCTCATTATCAGTTTGGACAAAAGTATATAAATGCATTAAATCTTCAGTAGTAGCAAAATGAATTACTCTCTACTTTGGTACCCTTTGTTTTATATGCTATAAAATTATGGATAATGGAAGATTGTAAACCAGAACAATCACATAGTTAAAATAGCCTGGCCGACGTGGTTCAGCTGTTGAGCATGGGCCTATGATCCAAGGGGTACTGGATCAGTCAGGGCACACGCCCGGGTTATGGGCTCGATCCTCAGCAGGAGGCATTCAGGAGGCAGCCAATCAATGACTCTCTCCCATTATTGATGTTTCTATCTCTCTCTCCCCCTCTCCCTTCCTCTCTCTGAAATCAATAAAGATATATTTTTTAAAAAATAGTTAAAATAGACTTTAAATAAAATGTGCTTTATTGGAAAACGTAAAATTGGAAACTCAATACTAAATTTTATTTTAGTAATCTGATAAAGTCAAATGGTTATATACCTTTGGAGATAGGGCTTCACCTAGAAGTATCAGTTAACACTTGTAGCTAAGGACAATTTCAAGGAAAGCTTGGGTTAAGGACATTGAGAAGGAAAACTAAACACAATTTTGAACACAATTTCCCAAACATTTAACATGAGACGTGAAGCCTATGGTCATTATTTTCTTTATGTTTCTATATGTAATGTACTCTTTGCTTTGATGTTTTAATATATTTTATCACTAAAAGATAAAGGGATAAAGAATTTTTCAAAAATTTGATTACAAAATGTTTTTGTGTGAGTTTTGTTGTTTATTTGTCATGATGTTTATTGTATTCCTTGGATCTGTGAATGCATAGTTTTAATAATATTTAGAAATTTTTCAGCTGTTCATTATTTTTACAAATATTTTTTTGACTCTCTTCTCACTTTTTCTGGGATCAAACTGTATATATGATAGACGGCTTGATATTGTCCTAGATGTCACTGAGGGTCTCTTCTTAATTTTTGTTCTATTTGTCTTTGTGTTTGATTTTCAGTAGTTTTTATTGTGAAGTTTTCAGAAGTTGCATTTTTCCAGCTCCTCTTGGAAGTACCCAAGACATGACAATTGCTATGTATTGAGATGTGGCACTTTTCCTTACTTATCTAACCTTTTCATTCATAAAATAGGGAATTACAGCTAGATGTATGAAAGACAAATAGAAGACAAGGAAAAGATCATTTTTATATTACAGAGAAAATTGGAAAGGGTTTTTATTCTAATAAGGGGGAAATTTTACATATGTGGATAAATGGTCTCTGGGCTGCTCTGTTTGATTGCATTATGATTTATCGCTTATTTGTATCCCTTTGTACCATGTTTATTGGTAATAGTGGAAGAAAATGAAATAGTTATTCAGCTTCTATTTCTGATACTTTCTCTTCACCAGAATTATAGAGGAAAGCTTGTCATTTGCCTCGGTAATTTAGTTGTTTTCATTTTATAGCTTTAGAGGATTGCATTTTGCTGTCTTCAAATAAAGCAATTATAAAAACATTTCTTTCCCATTTTGAGGGAAAGTTTCATAATCTTCTCTTGCTTCATAAATAGCAGCATATTCTGCACAAATCTGAGGCATTGAGGCTGTTGTCATGAAGAAAAATATTTGAAAGGTATGAAAAGATGACCTGTTGTATTTTCGTATTTGTAAACACAATTGTTGAAATATTTCTTCAGCTCTAGGTTCCATTGTAACATAATCACACCATAGTAAAGAAAGAAATCCATAACAACTTTTTTTTAGTAAATAATCAAATAATCTGAAAAGGCTTCTAAAGATTAACAAAATATTGAATATAGAATATTTGATAAGACCAGTTCAGTTTAAGATAAAGAATTGTAGGTCATTTTTAAAAAGTCATTTTTATTTATTCTACCACTAAATTAGTAAACTATTCAGTGATTGCTGGACCACTCAATATATTTTCTAAAAGTAAAATTGTTGAAATTCCTCTTTTTAGTATGGCAATATGGACCATAAGTAATTGATAACATAAATCAAAGTAGTTCTAAATTTCCTGGAAAAGTAATGGAAATAAGAAGAGATCTCAGTTACTATCCAGTAGCAATGTGGGGGAGGGAGGGCCAATTCCTTGTGAACTTGGAATAATCACATCTTGGGAAATGTGAACATTGGCCTTCAAGGGTTGTCTTTGTCACACTCTCATAGCAGAAAGTACATCAGATTTCAGCAGAAATAAGCTTCAATGAATTGTCGGTAGTTACTTACACTGCATTGCAATCCAGATCATTACTATGTCTCTAATACCCAGATTATTATTTAAGAACAGGCAATGTTACACCATGTAATCTTTATTGAAAGCTATCTCTTCAGCATTTGCATAACTTCTATTAAATAGCATTTTAATATTTTATATTATTATTTAGTTCTTTTTACGATCTTGGGAACTTAAAAGCCAAGAGCCACATATATTTTTGAAGAATTTAAGCTCAATATAATTTCTATTTCTAAATTGTTCTGTGTAAGACAGGTGTACAGTCTCATGGTAAGATACTGCTGACTGTCCAAAGTTCTATTAATAAGGAAGCTCAAATTAAGATAATAAACCATTAAGAGTTGTTTTAAAAGCCATAATCATGGGCATACAATGACAGGTAATCTTAGTATGGGATACATTTAAGATAATTATCTGAGGAGCATAGAAAGGAACTATGACTCCAGAACACCTTTTAAGAGCTAAACACTTTGTGTCTATTGCCCTTTAGACCGTCTAAGGGCCTAGGGTACAGACATTGTCAATGTTATTAACAGGTAAAGAAGTTCAGGTTCACAGAAGCTACCTCATTCAGGATTATTCAGACAGAAACTAGAAAAGCTGGACCTACAACCCAGGTATATCTGACTGCAAAGCCAGTGTGCTTCTCATTACTTCATTACTTCTCACTAAAGAAAAATGTCACAGCATAAGGTAATGTATTCCTAGCTAATATATTTGAGTAAAGGGATTTGGGAGTCATTGGCAATTATTTCTAACTTTTACTTAGATATCAGATTAATTCTATGCCTGTTTCTATCATAATACTTATCTCATTTTATCTTATTTTGTTTATCTTTCAGTTGTCACTTCCAAAAGATTGGAAGTAATTTGAATGAAGAAACTGGGTCTTTTATCTCTTTAACTATAGGATACAGCACATTTATTCATTCATTCACAAATATTTACAGAGAATTCATCATGTTCCAAGAATTATATTAGCACAAAGTCTTTAGGAGAAAGTAAGAAATATAAGTTTTCTATGGGGCAGTAAACAGTCTACTCTAGTAAGAGCTCTAAAAATATTTTATGAGGAATGCATCCTCAAAGTACAACTACTCTTGCATCCCTTATTTGGATTTCTAATTGCCTCATTTCAAGAAAGGCAACTATGAAGGTGAATTTTAAACAAAACCCCAAAACTGGCAACAGAGGACCTAGCATCTAGTTACAATTTTGCCATTTGGACCTTGGAACCATCAAGTAACCACTTCAAGCCTTTCTTGTTTTCTATAAGTCAACGATGTCATTAGCAGTATGTGAAAATCAGAGATTTTAATAAATATAAAATATAAAAAACAAATCAGAAAAATAAGTGAAATAATAAGAAAAGAAAAAAGCTGAGGAAATTTGGGAATAATTAGGAAATTAATTTTTAAAATTGCACAGATAAATTGCCTGTAAAAAATAAATGATGTTCAACATTATTAATAATAAAAGTGCAAAGCAAGAAATAAGTAATATAATCTTCTATCACTTGATGAATAGTAAAATAATAGGTAATTCCTAGTATTAGGAAAGGAATAAAGAAATAGACCAGATAGTAATAAGTCTTCTAATTAATGCCTTTCTGCAGGGCAATTTGGCAATAGGAATCTCAATTTTAAACTTACCATAGACTGGAGAAACAATAGACGAGTGTATAAAAATGTATGCATGAATGTTTATAACTACATTTGTTGTAGGAAAAAATCATATGTCCTTCATTAATGGATTGGTTAAATAAATTCAAGTAAATCTCTACAATAGAATATTAAGCATCTATTCAATAGGTTGAATGGAAAATTAATATTGACATAAGAAATATATTATTAAGTATGTTATAATTAATTACATGTTACAATTAATTACATGCATTTGGCTTCATTTTCTTAACTTTGCAGTTAAGCATATCACATAAAATGTAACTAGTTGCTAATGTGCTATCTCTCCAGGTAGGTTTCACTCTTAGATTTCTGCGTTGTTTAAATATTTTTATAATGAACACATATGAAAATATAAATATGAATTCATACCTATATGAATTCAGGGATTATAGTAGAAATGACATAAAATAGAATTTATGAAATCATAAGAGTCATATACAAATGTAAGGAATTGATACTGTAAACTGGTGTATATAGGCCAAACATCCTTGATCCTTGAATTACACTAGACCATTAGTGCATATAAGGTTAGGTAAGCGGCTTGTATTCACTAGGGAAAGCTAAGCAGCTTTAATTAATAGCACTCAAACTTTGGTAGCTAAAAGGAGTGGGGGAAACCCTATACTTCTTTATTTTGTCATAGTCCTGTGTCAGGGCAGAGGTTCCCAATCCATGGTTGGCTCTACTTCATGCTAGAGGCTCTGCCATTTTATTTTATTTTTTAATCCTTATTTGGGGATATTTTTTCCATCGCTTTTCAGAAAGAGTAGAAGGGAAAAAGAGAGAGAGAAAAACATCGATGTGAGAGAGACACACCGATTGGTTGCCTCCTGCACACATCCCTACCAGGGTAGGGATTAAGCATGCAACTGAGGCAGGTGCCCTTGGCCAGAATCAAACTTGAGACCCTTCAGTCTTCGGGCTGACGCTCTAACCACTGAGCAAAATTGGCTAAGGCAGCTCTGCCATTTCAACAAATGGTTTTAAAACACACCCTGGGATTTGTCTCTATTTAAGTCGGTTAGAAGGAGAAAAGATCTTTGACAACTGCATGTGGGAGGTTACTATAGGCCAGGCCAGCTAGTGGTACACATAACTTCTGTTCACACTCCATAGGTATAGTCACATGGCCACATGGTCAGGGATGCTGGTTGCAGCTATATGCTCAAGAAAATGGAGAAAAGATTTTAGTGAACAGCTAGCAATCTTTGCCATAGATTTATCCAACACAACCCGTGCATGCTCTTCCTTTCTCATTAGAACATATTCACACTATCCTGAAGGGGGACAATTCAAACTCCCATCCATCCAAACATTTAGATTTCTTTATAATTTTCAAGGGTCTCCATCAGGTCCAGACATGGATTGTTAAGGTCTGATAATAGTAAATATGGAGGGAATGACCCAAAAGAAGACTCACTCCCAAGGGAAGAGGGCGGCACACCTATCAGTCACATTCCTGTGGCCATGTAGGATTCCTGCTGAGCAGTATAGTGAAGACTCTTCATTCCTCCCTACATGGTCACTTGGCAGGAAATTTGAGAAGGATATTCCGCCATCTGCATTTAATGGCTTTTAAAGTCACTTGGTTATTGGCTCCACTGGCTGCCAGAGGGAAGGAAGAACATTGAAGTAGGCTTATGGAAAGGTTTCATCAGCCAGGCAGAGGCTAGAAATCAGTTACATGGCTGGAAAATTTGTGTGCAGAAGAGAGAAAGGATTTTGATGTTAAGAAGCATGGGGGAGGAGACAGGATGAAAGAAGGTGAAAATATTAGCCAAAGAACACACGCATAGCCCATAGACACAGATGACAGTGTGGTGGCCAGAGGGAGGGGGTGAGAGGACTGGGTGGAGATGAGTAAAGGGAAGGGAAATGGGGGGCATCTGTAATAATGTCAACAATAAATTTTTTTTAAAAGAAGCATCTCTGCTAAAATAACCATAGAGAAAAACCAAAAGTAAAAAAAAGTTGTCTAACTTTTCTTGTGTGTCTAATTCTTTTTTTGTTTCGAGCTCACAGTTATTTGTTCTTAATTTGTGCAAACCCCTGGAGTTGACATTGGAGACGCTTTCCTCCAAGACAGTTTGACTTTGCCGTTATTGATAGCCAGAGGACACTGCTGGCTTTTCCTTTCCTGGCGGAGCCTGGCTCAGTGGGAGTCTCAGGGGACTTCCTCGCCTTGCTCTGCCTTGTTCTCGGCGTGGAAACCGTGTTTGCTCTCAGGTCAACACTTCAGCCCGCTCACTGCTCAGAGATCACAGCTCTAGACTCAGCTCACAGGAATATTTGGGTGTTGAGCATAGAGACTGCCTTGCTTCTTATAATACGAACAATGCTCTAAGGAGTATATTTTAGCCAGGAGGTAGGGGTTTTGTAGTGGGAGGAACTTAGAATTAAATCAATCCACCACACAGATAAAAGTGTAGCTCCAAAATGAGGCATATCTGTAACACCTCAACAATAACAATTTTTTTTTTTTTTAAAAGAGTGAAGTTCCAAGGCAAGAATTTTGTTTTACCAACAATATTTAAAGTTTTTTTTTTTGTTTTTTTTTTGGCCTACTTCTTCTTTACCTTCTCAAATAATTTTGAAATTACTTTTTTCTTAAATAATATAAAACAAATCATATCTTCAGCTTTTGAAGACAAAATATAATTATATAGCTTATACCCTTAAATATATATATTTAAAACTAAGTACTTCATAAAATTTTATACAGTAAACTCAAATTTGATACTGGTGTTAACAAAAAACTTAATTCACCAGTCACCTCTTTGTACAACTTCCAGAAATTTCTGATGACATATGATTTAATCTTTTTAATACAAAATGGAGTTCTGCACGTTATGCTTTTTCTTAGTTCACAAATATTTTGAAATTTTCTAGTCTATTCCAGATGGAAGAGTGTTGTACAAAATATTGACAGTATTGAGACTCTCTCAGGATTTTTTCATTTCTTACTAAGTTTTAATGGTTTTCAAGCTGTGTCCTGGAAACCATAGTGTCCTATCGAACATATTAATAGGTATCCCACGGCAAAATGGTTCAATGGTCACATAAATATGGAAAAAATCTTTCTCTTATGTCTGTCCTTTAGAGATTAATAATGTGCATTAGCATACTGAAGTCTCAATGTATTTCTATACTCTGAGTGAAAACATGCACTTTGAAATCTTTTTGGAGAGCAACTTAGCATAATCTTGAGCAAAATTTTATACATTTAGGTGACAAATTATCACATGGATTTTTTTTGCCACAATTTAAGAATAATTGTGTTTTAAAAGAAGGCAACCAGAATTGAGCATGGCTGCAATATCAAACTGATGCAGAGAAATACATTGGCACATCAAACCATGATACAAAGCTGGATGGGGTCAACATGAACCAACAAGAACTTGCAGTCTGGAGGGGCAAATGGCAGCATGTACAGGTCACATGAGTGAAATATCCCAGGTTAGTGAATGCCTTTGAAGTGATCCTTAGCATTCTTTGTTGTTGTTGTTTTTATCCTACTGAGAGAGAAAAAGTGATTTTGGCTTATGAGAAAAAATAGAACTCTGGCTTAAATCATGCAATTCATTAGGTGAATTCAGGATTTGTAGCTGATTTTGATAGTTTTAGTATTAGACTTGAAAATAACTTTCAGAGGGATGGAGGGGCACACAATGGTTTTATTTTATCTAATGAGATAAATTGATTACATTGAGAATTAATCACTTTGAAACAGAAAAATACACAAATCAAAAAGTCAATTTTTAAAAATGTATTATGTACTTTATTATTTTTTCTAGCTCTGGCTTAACAAGGAACATCTTCATTGACTGATGCTGTAGAGCAAGTGGCAAAGCAAGAACAGTCACAAGCATCAGAAATAGAAAAAAACAAAGTTCTATTTCATTTGAAGGTGATCTGCATCATACTATCTTTTAAATGAGTATTTTCTTCAAAGCTATACTAAATTAGTAACAGAGAAGATATTAAGGATATGCAATTTGGGGAGGCAATTTTAAGCTCATATTTTTTATATTTACCTCTTTCTTAAGTATTCTGTTATTCCTAAGTGAAATCTATATGAGCTTTCAAGTTTCACAGAACATTTTGTACACACAATGCACAAAGATTCAGCCATGTCATTGCAACTGCAGTATGAGCACATGGAACCCACTGTGTCACACAGAATTATTTCTAATTCACTTCCATTCGACAGTTTTTCCTAAAATACTGAATGCAAGGAAGTTTAAATTTTTAAGCCAGTGTTCTAAAGACTATAGCTTATGAGTTGCTAGTTACCAGTGAGAATTTCTGTGTTCCTTGTATTTCCAAATATACTTATAATTCCACTACAGGGTATCTGGAAGCCATGTTTGCTTTTTGCACACAGCACAATCAGATATAACTATACTCTGTTAGTATAACTAAAGAAGCGAAATGGGCACAGTACCTTTATTTTGTGCTTTGTAAAGGTTTTTAAATTAAATGTACCCTAGAAATGAAAAGAAGAGATCTTAGAGCTGAACTGTCCAGTTTGAAAGACAAGGTTTGCTATTTCCAGCTCTGTGGTCTAATTTCTCTGTGCTTCTATTTTCTCATTTGCGAAATGGCGATAATAACAGGACCTGCCTATAAGGTTTTCATAATCATTAACTGAATTAATACTAATAAATATTATGCAAAGTATCCTTGCTGTGGCCCCGATGGACAGCATAGGACCAGATTTTAATATTGGCTTTAGGTATTAATGCATCAGCAGAGATATGATGATAGTAATTACACTATCATTTAATATGAATTCTTATAAATATTTACATTGCATTAGTCACTGTTAGAAAAGAATACATGTTTACAACAGAATATAATACAACAATAGTGATGTCTTCAATTTCTATAAAGATATTTTGTCACCCTTCTCAGTCTTCAGTTTCATAGATGTTATTTCACTTATATTGAGGGCCTACTTTCTATTATTCATTTTGCTGAACATGGTCTACTTTTTCAGCAGTTCACTATCTTTTGAAGAGAAAGACAGAAATATAAGCAAATACTGACCAGCAGGGCAGCAGTGTCAATAGTGGGGCATGAACACAGATGTAACACTGAAGGAGTGATCACAAAGAAAGTTACGTGCAGTTGAGTTTTACAGGTTAAAGTTCACTTGAATGACTGTGTGTGTGGGACATGTTGAACAGTTAGGTGGTGAGGAGGACAATATTCCAGACAAAAGGAAGCTGAGACAATTTACAGAGGCCTGAATAGCGTTGGTTCATTCACAGAACTCTAAGCAGTTTGGTGGCGGCGCAGCCTAGAGTGTGCTTTGAGAAGTGGTGAGAGATGAGTGCTATGGTATGAAAGGGGGGCTTTATTTTAAAGGTGATGGGAAGGTTTTAATGGGCTTTAAGCAAGGGAGTCAATTTATTCTTTAGGAGGAGAATTCTAGATATATTAAACACACTCACAGACACACACACAAAATACTTGTCAGAATCCAACACCCATTCATGACAAAAAGCAGGCAAATTAAAAGCAGAGGTTTCTCAATCAAAAGGGGCATCTATACGAATCCTACAGTCAACTCTGTACCTAATGGTGAAAGGTCAGATGTTTCCCTCCTAAGATCAGGAACAAGACAAGGATGGGCACGTCTACCACTTCTACTCATTCTGTGGTACCAGTGGTTCAAGCCACTGCAGCCATGCATGAAAAGGAAATTAAAGGCATCCGGACTGGAAAAGAGGAAGCAGAATTGCCCTCAGATGGCACGATTATCTTTAGAAAACCCCAAGGAATCTATTTCTTTAAAAAGCTATTAGGACTAAAAATGAGTTTAAAGAGCTTGTAAGATATAAGATTAATTATTGAAATCAACTGTATTTCTATATATTGAAAGAAACTATCAGAAATTAAAATTGAAAAAGCAACATTATTTACAGTAGCATCAAAACTATGAAATACTTTGTAAATTTGACAAAAAGTTTGTGTTGTGGACTGAATGTCTTTGTCCCCCCAAAATTCATATGTTGGAGCCCTAACATTCAATGTGATTATATTTGGAGATGGGGTCTTTGGGAGGTAATTAAGCTTCAACGAGATCATAAAGGTATGGGCCCCTCCCAGAAAGGCAAATTTGAACTGCACATTTAAGCACTGTGCAAATAACAGAGTACACTGGCCCAAGAACTCCTCATGTGCGCCCTGATGGGACACAAGCCTGCACTGTGGAAATGGATGCAGCTCTCACTGCTTTGCACCAGGGTTACTCAGCCCAGAGACTACTGACATTTTAAACTGGCTGATTCTTTGCAGTTGGGGATATTCTATGCATTGTAGGATATTTAACAGCATTCCTACTAGATGCAACTAGCAACCCTCTGTTTCAGCTGTGACAATGTAAAATGTCTCCAGATATTGTCACATGTTCCCTGGGGGCAAAATCTTTCCTGGTCGAGAACCAACTGAGATTGGTTGGTTCCTTACACCACTCACTAAAGAGATAAATCAGGTATCTAAACATTTGTTCTGCTTCTGTGATTCCCAACCATCTACTGAGGCACACTGTTAAAGAGTGGGTAAAACCAGGTTATCTGGGTTCACAACCCAGATGTGCCATTTATTAGCTGTATGGCCAAGGTCAAGTTTCTTGACGCCTCTGCTCTTCAGCTTCCTTGTTTCTAAAACAAAGAGAATGATAGTATCTACCTTACAGAATTGTTGAGATTAGATGACAACTTTTGTAAATCACATCAATCAGTGTCTGGCACATAATGTTTTCTTAATAATTTTAATTAATTACTATTATTACTTTCACTTATACTCTCTAAAAGATCAATGATGCCTTCTAGTCTAGGTGACAGTTATGATTCTCTTTATTAATTAATACATTGACATTCAGCTTTCTGCTAGAGTCTTCTGTAATTTCGGTAGGTGTAAGCCAAAAGCTCTGAATTTGGTCAACTGTTCGATACACTTGCATGTGGAAATTCTGGAAACTGAGGAGACTCTCTATTACCATAAATTAATTAAAGAAAATGGAGGGAGGTCTCTGGGTAACCATTCCAGCAACCTTCCCTGATGATGACTCTATCTCACTACCTGCCATCTTTCAATTTCAACAAGTTATTGTTTAATTGTTGTATATTAAAATAATTATAATACAATAACTCATTGCCCCCCCCATGTAATTAGTTGGTCATGTACATACCAATTCACCTTACCTATGAAATGAGACTATGGTGGAGCTCAAGAGCCTCTAAGTTCTCTTACAGCATTAATATAACCACGAATGTAAATATTCATTAGTAATTTTCTCAACAGGTTTATGAGCCCTATGTAGTTAAGAGGGGGACTTCAGAACTGGGAAATGACAAAGGTCAGTTTTGATTGGGTGGGAAATAAGCCTGAATGGGACACTGGAACACACAGCACCAGGAACACAAGGAAATTGTGCTGAAGATAAACTTCTGAGTCACAACTGTGCACATATTTACCTGTTCACAGACATCCCTCCACAGCTGTCCCATAACCATGCAGGGAAAAGAAGAAGCCCATCCTGCTTTCCTGACATCACACCCCACTGACAGCTAGAATATGGAGAAATCACTCTTCCTGAACGACAAGTGAAAGTTAAGCTTTTATTTTCTAAAGGAGCTTACTGCCTTCGAGTCAACTCCTGAAGTGACAGCTTCGTTTCACTGACAATGCAGCAGGGGTGTGCCTCCCTCCAGCCTGTGAGCAGTGCCTTGATTTTGACAGCCCCGTTGTCACCCCCTGCAGAGCTCCAGGAGAAAGGGGAGAGGGGTGGGTGCATGCTGGCTGTTCCAGTTGTTGTTCTGCCACCACTCAACACACTCACACCCATCTGTCTGATGTCTGCAGCCCAGACTGTCACTTCACCCAAGGTCCCAGTTACACGCCTGCAATGCACTCAATACCAAACTGCCATAAAACTCCATGGAACAAGCTAGCATATAAATAAATAACACTACTGTGAACAGAAATATTTTCCTATGCAACTGTGAATGCATTCTTTCATTATAGTGGAGAGGAAAAAAAATTATGTGGACTGACTCTAGCCTTGGGGGCAAAGGGCATTTAAAAATGTGAATAAGAAATACTGGCATTGTTAGAAATGCTGATTCAGTCTGAGTATGGTAAAGTTAGCTTTAAGAAGAATATCTATCTTCTAATGTACAATCTTCCTCAGGAAAAACAAATGAAAATAATCAGGCACCTTCTGTGATGTATATAATAAAACCAATTTTTGCCCTTGGACTGGCAGGCCTTGTTTGATCTGGGATTAAAGTGTCACTCAAAGGATTTGATCTTTTTAAATCTTAACTGTGTCTATCTCTTAAATTTGTCCCTACAAGCTATTTTAAAATTTAAAAGTTGGCCTTAAGTTTCTGAAATTCAAAGTTAAACTCATTTGTTGTGAATAATTATATATTGTACTTTGTTTTTAATCTAAATGTAAGTGGGAGGAATAATTTTTCATCAGTGCCTACCACTTTACAAAATCAAAGTATTCAGTATTGCTGTTAGTCTGTATATGTGGAAAGCCTTTTTTTTTGTCCCTAGATTCTGACAGGACTATCAGTAGGAACTGCAGTGTCAGGGAGGGCTTACTCTAAAATGCCTTTACATTTAGTCACACTCTCCTGGATTTTAAATGTGTTTAATCATGAAATAAGTAAAGTACTGTTGTCTAACTTGCTCTTAACTAGAAAAGAGATTGTTTTATATACACCTTTAACAGATTCTTCTCACATAGTATATGCTCAATGTATATGCATGATCAATAATTCTTTGAATATCTGAAATTTCTTCTTTATTAAATTCTTCTTCATTTTACTTAGAAATAAAAACCATGATTCCATTCTCTGCCAGGCTAAGTTGAGAACACAATGATAACCAAAACCAGAAAATTTTTAATAAGCAAATTAAGTTGATTTAAATAAGTAAAATTTTCTTTATAATTATGAAAGAGTTTCCTTTGGCTGCCTAACAATGGCAATTTTCTCAACACTGTTTCTCTATGCTGGTGCCCATAAACTCTCTATGTAATTTTTCATATGGAAAATCAGTTGCAACCTGTATTTCCTGAAAACAGTTGAATGAGTGGTTCACCTTGCACTGGGAACAGCGCCTTGCATTGAGGGTGACAGGGCTACAGATGCAGGGACATGATAAGGAGATGTGTTTAAAGTGTGACAAGATTATGAAGTAGGCCCAGCTGGGCGTGGCTTAGCAGTTGAGCTTTGACCTAGGATCCAGGTGATCGGGGTTCGATTCCTGGTCAGAGCACATGCTGGGGGTTGCGACCTAGGCAGCCGATCAATGACTCTCATCATTGATATTTCTATCTCTCTCTCTCCCTCTCCTTTCCTCTCTCTGAAATCAATAAAGATATATTTAAAAAATATATATATATGAAGTAGGACAGTGGAGCTACTGATTTGGCCTAAGATAACATGCTACTCTGATGATCTGATGCAGCCCTTAACCTCAAGACTTTCAAAAAGGGATCATGACCTATAAAAAGCCCACATACATTGAAAAGCTCTTAGAGAGAAGTCCAAGTGTCAACATTGAACCTGTCTTGGCAGACCCAATACATCAAGTGTGGGGATTTTAAAAAACTATCCCAAATAGATTGCTGTCACAAAATTTCAAAGAAAAGCTTTTTTAAAAATTTGATAATAAAGTCTTTCTTGTCTTCTTTTATTCAAAATTATCTTTATTTCCTGAATAAAATGCTTTAATTTAATAGTTATTAATGATTGTCAGACCCATGACTGTTTTAGTTTGCCAAATTTAAAAAGTTCACAAGAGTTTATGAGATATATATATATATATATATATATATACATATATATATATATACTTTTTAAAAATTGATTTCAGAGAGAGGAAATGAAAGGGAAAGAGATAGAAACTCCAGTGATGAGTTATCGATTGGCTGCCTCTTGCATGTCCCCTACTGGGGATTGAGCTGGAAACTCAGGCATGTGCCCTGACCAGGAATGGAAGCGAGATCTTCTGATTCATGAGTTGATGCTCAACCATGGAGCCACATGGTCTCAGCCAGTTTATGGCAATTTTAAAAACCTGTCTAATATCTTATTTTTTCAGGTCTTACATTTCAGTTTTCCCTCCAGAAAGCATAAAACACAGAGTTACTTTGTTATTTTTGCATTGTTTACACTGCAATTAGCTACAAATAACAAAAGACTAAAAGAAATACTTAAATATAACAACATAATATAAACATAACAAGAAATATAGAGATGCGGCAATTGCAGGATTCATTAATATAATGATGGCAATTCAGCATTTGACCTCTCTGTTCTGCCACCATCAACTTCATAACTAATTCCTTCCTGGGCACAAAAGGGCTGCAGCAATTGAGGAATCAGTTCCTTGCACAATAATTTAAGGCCACAAGAAAGGATATATTTTGCTTTGGTCCCCTTTTAGGAGTAAAGACAACCTCCCAGAAGCCTTTCAACAAACCCGTCTTTACATTTCACGGGACAGAATTGCACTGTATTCAGTTTTCTACTCACCCAGTCACTGGAGGGGAGAAAGGGTTACTGTGGAACTGCTGTGATTGCTGGACTCAGTAATGCAGACCCACACCCTGAGGACTAAGCCTTAGCCCTGCCTCCCCTGATGGTCCACAATACAGAAACAAAATTGGGATTCTGCATGCAAAGAAGATGGGGTCCAAAGGAAGAAGGGGTAAGATCCTGTACAATACAAGAGTCAAATTTCATAGAAAAAATCTCCAGAGCAATAAAAAATTCTACAGGGTAAAACAGGGTATGTTCTGTTCTCTCTTCTTCTAAAATTCTTCCTTAATGATCACCTTAGAATAAGCTAGATATATACCTATAAACCAGGGAATTGAAAAGCATGCTTTGTACATAAGCCATGATACCCTATTGCTACTAACTTACATAATACTTATTATGTGTTAGGCACAGGTCATGCATTTTTTATATCGTTACTTATTTTGTTTTCATAGCAAGTTTCCAAGGTTACACTATTATTCCGTTTTTCAAATGAGAAAGTAGGGTACAGAGGGTAATTAAATTGCCAAGGTAAAAATATTAGTGACAGAGCCAAGGAAATTCCATAACCAGGCTTTCTCATTCATGTATCTTGATGTCTGTCTGTTTCACAAATAGTTACACTGGTCACAATCCAGAACATAGTAATATTCAATTCTAGTTATAGAAATGCTTTTTGGAAATTTAATTTTTTTCTGAGATAAATGCATTGTAATAATGCCCTACTATATTGTCAAACTAAGTATTTTAGCAACTTTTGTTTTCAGAGCAGTCAGAACATTATAAAAAGTTCTTCCAATATAAAAATAAATATTTAATTTTTATTTTTAATAGGCAAAAAAATAAATAGATATATTCAGAGGCCACATCAAAGTGAGGATTTCTGCTTTTAGTAAGACAGAGGATATTGCCTTCACTGACCCTCTCACAGATAACAATTTTAAACTGTAATTTATATATTATACAAATATATTATATATAAATATACAGGGTGGGGGAAAAAGTAAATCTATAGTTGTGAGTACACAAAACAGTTTATTCTTATGTTATTTATTAATTATTATATTATTTTCCATATGAATAACTATAAACCTACTTTTGCCCCACCCTCTGCGTGTGTGTGTGTGTCTAAAATACTTTTTACATGAGGGTACATCAGGATGTGTGGCCTGGAGTAGCTAGAATGCAAGAGCAGACAGAGATCCATAGCTTTAGTCTCTGAAGGAGTCAGAGCATGGAGCTCAGAGTTGTATAGAAAGTGAGTGAAAAGTGAATAAGCCACGGAAGAGGATGACCCACACTCTTCTATTTGCTTTACAAAATCCTTGGCTGACACCTGAAATGCACTATTCAGAGGAAGAATACAAAACCCAGTGTCTGCACAGCATATCAATTTCTAGAATGTAAGAAAAATAGAAAAATAAGACACGTAATTAAGGTAAAATCAGTCATTAGACAAGAACCTAGAGATTACCCAGGTGTCGGAATTAGCAGCCATTACATGTTCAGGAATATACGTTCATAATAAAAAGAAATGTCAGCTAAAAATGGCAACTATGGAAATAACTAAGTGAATATCACAAAACTAAACAGTACAATATTGAAATAAAAAGCATAATGAATGGCTCAGTGGCTGGTTGAAGATGTCATAATAAATTATCAGAATGACCAAGAGAAAATAGCTAATTTAAGTAACTACGAGGAAAATATTAAAAGTAAATTTAGTTTCTTAGTGACATATAGGTAATATATCAAGTGGCCTAACATATGTTTAATTGGAGTCCCAGAAAAAGAGAGGGAGAAAGTAGGGGGGAAAATATCAAAGGAAAAATTATATATCCTCCAAATTTAGTAAAAGGAAATATAATCTTAAATACTCAAAAACAAAGTGAAATCCAAGAAGAATAAATACAAAAATTACCATGCATAGGCACACCACAATAAAACTACAAAACAAAACAAATAGATAATTTTGACAGCAGTTGCAAATAATGACATATTAAATATGTGGAAACAGAGATAATGGAAAATTTTAACATGCTGAAAGAAAAAAATACCTGATGGTCCAGAATTATATACCTAACAAAACATTTTCAAAATGGATTGCAAAATAGAAATATTTTTACATAAAAATTGAAGGATTTCATTGCCTGTATATCTTCTCTATTTAAAAAAAAAAAAAAAAAAGATGTTACGGAAAATTCTTCAGGCTGAAAGAAAATGATACAAGACAGCAAGTGGTATTTACAGGAAGTGGCATCTGAAAAAATACAGGAATCTAAACTATTTTTTCTTTTCATTATTTATTAGAAGACACATGACCCTTTGAAAAATTATGGAACTAAGTTGTGGGGCTTAAGACATAAAGATGCAATATATATGATAACAGTAGCACAGAGGACATAGACAATTGTTTAAAGAGTCTTACATGTTATGTGAAGCGGTATTTTGGCTCTAGGTAAACTGTGACTTAGTATAAATTTATAATCATCAAAACTGCATTATGATATTAGCACAAGAACAAAACAAAACAAAATACAATGAAACAAAAGAGAGACGCTAGAGAAATAAAAGTATTTTCAATAAATGTATTTTCAATAAATGCTGATACAAGTGAATATCCATATGGGAGAAAAAAGTGAACTTCAATGTCTACCTCACACTATACAAAAAATTTATTTTCAATGAACCTAGTCACAACAATCTGAACATAAAAGCTAAACTATAAGCCTACTAGAAGACAGAAATTAAACAATATCTTCATGACCTGAGTGCAAGAAAAAAATTTTAACACACAGAAAGCAATAATCATAAGGGAAGAAAAAGTGATCAATTACATTTCATCAAAATTAAAAACTTCTGCCAATCAATAGGAATCATTAAGAAAAAATACCCATAATTCAATAATAAAGAAACAATCAACAAAACTAAAGGTGGACAAGACACTGGAGGAGAGACTTCACAAAAGAAGATGTTAAAAAGTCAGTAATAAGCACACGAAAAAGTATCCACATCCTAAGTCACCCAAGAAATGCAAATCCAAAACACAGTGACACATTAATATGCATTTACTAGAATGCTTAAAATTAAAGACTGAAAATTCCAAATAGATGAGAATATAGGGAAACTCTCATAAATTGAAAGGAGTGTAAAATGGTACAGTCTCTTTGGGAAAAAAATTCAGCAGTTTGTTCTTTTAATGCTAAACAGGTACCTACCCTAGAACCCATCAATTTACTACCAGGTATTGACACAAGAGAAATGAAAACATATCCATAAAAAGATGTGCATGAGAATGTTCATTGAAATTTTCTTCATATTAGCTAAATGCTAAAAACAAGTCAAATGCCTACCCACATGAGAATGAATAAACAAATTGTGGCTTATTCTTATTAGGAAGTGATACTTATCAATAAAAATGAATTCCTGATCCTACGGCAAGACAGGTGAATCTCACATTACACTGAATGAAAAAAGCCAGGTGGTGTATATTCTCTTATATAAAAAATAAGGCACACCAGCCATCTTGAAAGGGACATATATATTTACATGAAGTAAAACTGACTTGTAATTACTTTTCCCTAGAATTGTATACATTCTGGGACAACAAAGGCAGATGCAAAACACCAGCCCACATCAGAAGGCTTGGCAGATATTACTGAATCGCATATTACAGATTTTCACAATCTTTAGTGTTGTCCACATAATATGTCTATTCAATTTTATAAAGGTTTACATCTAAGGGGATTAATTTTTTAAATTGTCATTTAAAAGAATAAGCCTCGATTCTTAGAAAATCACATAGAATGTCTCATGTTTAATTTACCTTAAATAAAGGAACTATTAGTCTAGCATGGTGGTGATGCATTTTTATAATGCTACATGGGAAAGATAAAATCATCATCTCTCTTCTTTGCAGCAGAGATAATGGCCTTCCATATAAGTATGAATTTTATCAAGCAATCCACAGGTCCTTGAGAGGATGATGATGCAGCTTTCAAATTGGATATTTCATAAGGTTTATGTGACTGAACTAGCCTCGCCTCTTTATTTTCCTGTATCAAGTTCTGATGGCGAACACCAGCACCTGATCTTTGTGGATATCTGTGTGGGGGGAGATGTATAGATTTTGCAATAGATAAAGGCATGGCTGTAGATGTAGATACAGATATAGAGATGTAGATGAAATTGTACATATGCCTAAATATAGTTTTTAAACCACAATACTGTGCTGTGTATCCCCAGCATGATACTTAGGTCAGAGTCAGTGCTCAGACATTTCAGTGAGCAGAACAAGCAACATAAAATAGTTTCTCATTTGTATTTTCCTTTTTTATTTGTTTAACATTTCCTTGTGAGAAAAATAGGTGTTCCAGATGACTTTCATGAAGGTCACAGGCCCTCCTAAAATATCTCTCTACGTTAAGCCAGTTACCTAGACCACAACTGCCCCTTTGCACTTATATTTCTCAGTACCCTTCAGCAAATAAGCAAGACTTAACAGTCTTGCCCTTGCCTTTCCATCTACAGGAGCGTGATTTCTGAGCTACTCTTTGAAATA
Source organism: Miniopterus schreibersii (assembly GCF_964146895.1). Taxonomy (NCBI): domain Eukaryota; kingdom Metazoa; phylum Chordata; class Mammalia; order Chiroptera; family Miniopteridae; genus Miniopterus; species Miniopterus schreibersii. The sequence goes on along the minus strand of NC_138101.1, from coordinate 62,242,303 downwards.
ATGCAAGAAACCTACTTAGAAATAGTTCTATAAAGTTGTTGTGGTTGCATCTATTTTAAGGATACCATTGAGAATGCTGTTTATTACTTCCAACAATGTCCTCTTTATGAAGAATCTCAAGAGACATCTTTGCTGGCTCTTAGTACCAAGAACAGGTATTCAGTACTGCCCCTGGGCAAACGTGTTGTGTAACTAACTAACCAGGTGTTTATTTTTTTAAATCTCTTTCACTGCAGTTTAATGTATGACTTTTTGTTATATTTTATGTGCCACTGTAAAGTATAATTTTGTTTTAGAATTAAGTTTATAATAAATAAATATTCCCTTATTTTAAACAATGTTTCTCTTTGAACAAATATTTGATAGGCAACTAATTTGTTCTAGGAAGAATGATACACACTCTCCAATTTTATCCACTAAAATAATGCTGTAATCTAAGTATCATATATTTTAAAGTGAAGAAATTGAGTGTCAGAGATGTTAAGTAACTTGCCTAAAGAGCAGAATTGTGTCCTTGGTGAGCAAAATCTCAAAGCCCAGTGCTCTTGTCATTAAATCCAGAGCTGCTTTGGTTATTAATTCAGATTTATTTTATATTTGCATAATAAAATCAGGCTAATTACAGGAGTACTTATGTTTTATTTTGTTATTTTTCCCATCACCATTTATCTCCCCCTATATCTTCTTCCACCTCTACCCCACCCCACTCACCTTTTAGATTACAGACAATTTAGACCATTATTCTGGCATTTGAGTCACAATGATCACCCCTATTGCTTGACCAAGTAATGTGACTAAAATACTTAATCTACCTTTAGATTTCAATATGTTTTATGTCTATTATTCCATATTTTCTTTATATTTCCTTGAATAAAGTCAAGCAGGTGTTATCCCACTAGGTAGCCCTTATGTCAAAAATATGATTACTATAAATATCCTTGCTTAATCTGTACTGACAATCCCTCCATCACTAGGCTACAAAGTAACAACTCCTAATAAACTCACTAATGTAGTAGATTTGGAACTTTGTCATTCTTTTAATCACCAAACTTCTCATGTTTCTTTTTCACTTATGCTTATTCTGCAGATTTGAGGTAGAAACTAGAGATTATCTCTAGTTTCCTAAATGATGGCAATACTGAACATGATTCATATTTAATACAATCAGTAGGTGGCCACCGTCTGTTATTATTGTGAACCAAATTAATTCATTCTGTATATTTGCTGATTTGTTCTTGTTATTCGTACTTTGTTTAGAACATTAAATCTTTGTAAATATTGTTAAACATAAAAGTGAACTTAATCTTTAAACAATCTCTTCAAGATCTGGACATTTTAAATTGGGTTTTCATTGATTTTTGTTTATGTTGCAAGACCATTGAGTCTATGGGAGAACTTATGCCAAATTAAACTTAGGAACAGTAAATTATGTGTTTTAATGACTCCACTCAAATGCTAAAATGGGTGTAAACCATTATAAGCATAGCATAAAGCTGTTCAGGCTGAGGACAACCTGAATATTGCAAGTTGGCTTCTCCAGGAGCATATACTTAGTTGCTAAGATCTGTATTCAGAAAGTTAATTGCAGCGTGCTAACAGGCCAATGGAAGCAGTGTTGGCAGAGGGAGAGTTGGGCTGAGCTGCAGTTGCAGCAGCGGTTTTAATCAAGGCCACACAGAGCTCGGAAGCCGAGGTGCAGATTCCAAGGTGGCTGCAGAGTGGGTGGAAGCTACGCTCACCTCCTCTAGGCACCAAACCCGGTTTACTGCTAAATGATAGAGCAATCAACCGGAATCATCAACTGAATGAAGGCTAGCTGAACAGAAATATTATAACTAAGGATTTACAGAAGAAGCCACATCGAGACTTACAGTAAGAAGCGCAAAGATGCAGAAAGGGCTGGCTCCGCACGCCCATGTGTGGCAGTTGAGAACCAGGAGGGCTATCTGGGCTGCAAAAGTCTCCCCCGAGGAGCATGGGGTCCAACAATACATTAAAGAGATCATTCACCATATTCAGGTGAGATTTATTCTGGGGATGCAAGGTTATTATAATATTCACAAATCAATAAACATGATACATCGCATAAGCAAAATGCGGACAAAAATCACAGGATTATCTCAATAGATGCAGAAAAAGCATTCAGTAAAACCTAGCACTGTTTTATGATAAAAGCTCTCAGCAAAGTGGGAATAGAGAGGATAAACCTCAACATCATAACTGTCATATGTGACAATACCGCAGCCAAATTCGTACTCAACGGGCAAAAACCAACAGCATTTTCCTTAAGATAAGGAACAAGACAGGAATGTCTGCTTAGCCATGCTTATTCAACAAAGTACTGGATGTCCTAGCCACAGCAAGCAGACAAGAAGGAATAAAAGGAATTCAAATTGGAAAGGAAGAAATAAAACTGTCTTTATCTGCAGATGATATGATACTGTATAGAGAAAACCCTAAAGACTACACCCCAAAACTGCTAGACCTGAAAAATGAATTCAGCAAAGCAACAGGATACAAAATTAATATTCAGAAATTGGTGGCATTTTTATTTTTTTAAATTTATCTTTATTGTTGAAAGTATTACAGATGTCTCCTTTTTTTACTCATTGGCCCCTTCTACCCTGCACCCACCCCATGCCCCAGGCCTCACCACACTATTGTTGGTGGCATTTTTATACACCAATAATGAACTATGAGAAAGGGAAACTAAAAAAACAATTCCATTTACAATTGCAACAAAAAAACAAGGTACCTAGGAATAAATTTAACCACGGGGGTAAAAGAACTGCACTCATAAAATAATAAGACACTGGAGAAAGAAATTGAGGAAGATACAAATAAATGGAAGCATATACCGTGTTCATGAATAGGAAGAATTAACATCATGAAAATGTCCATAATACCCAAAGCAAGCTAGATTCAACATAATTCCTATTAAAGTAACAATGGCATATTTCATAGAACTAGAACAAATATCCCAAAAATTTATATGGGACTACAACAGATCCCGAATAGCCTCAGCAATCTTGAGAAAAAGAACAAAGTTGGGAGTATCATGCTACCTGATATCAAACTATACTACAAGGCCATAGTAATCAAAACAGCATGGTACTGGCATAAAAACAGACCTATAGATAAATGGAACAGAATAGGAAGCCCGGAAATAAACCCGTGCCTTTATGGTTAATTAATGTTTGATAAAGGAGGCAAGAACATACCATGGGGTAAAGATAGTCTATTCAATAAATGGTGTTGGGAAAATTGGACAGATACATGCAAAAAAAATAAAACTACTAGACCACTTCTTTACACCATACACAAGAATAAACTCAAAATGGATTAAAGACATAAATGTAAGACTTGAAACCATAAAAATCTTAGAAGAAAACACAGGCAGTAAAATCTCAGACATTTCATATAATAATAATATTTTTTCTGTTATATCTCCTCAGGCAAGAGAAACAAAAGAAAAAAATAAACAAAGGGAACTACATTAACATTTTACATTTTAATGAAATTCAGCTTATCAGTTATTTCTTTAATGCCTTGATGGTGTATCTAAGAAGTCATTGACATAACCAAAGTCATCTAGGTTTTCTCCTATGTTATCTTCTAGTAATTTTATAATTTTTCATTTTACATTTAGGTCTATAATTGATTTTGAATTAATTTTTGTAAAAGGTATAAGGTCTATATCTAGATTTATTTTTTTCACATGTGGATGTCCAGTTGTTCCAGAACTAGTTGTTGACACTTTATGCTGTTTTAAAAACTAAATACTTATACCATATAAGAAAATTAAATTTTAGATAAGTTAAAAATCTAAATTAGAAAAAAAATTTTTTGAATAAAATATAGGAGAATTAGTTACATATACTTGGAGTAGAGGTGAATTTCCCAAACAAAACAGAGTATCTACTTGCCATAAATATGAAAAATAGAGAAATTTGTGTCAGTCACAGAGAGTATCTATGAAGAACATAAAGAATGTTAAGATGCAATGAAACACCTATGGGAATTTTATTTTATAAAACACAGAAAAGGGTTGATATTTGTATTTTACAATGTGTCCCTACAAATTAATAAGAAGAAATAAAAAAGGAAACTCACTTAAAAAATAAATTAGAAAAGCCATGAAGTTGGAGGAAGAGGGACAAGGCTAGGAACAGAAAAAAGCGTCTGGCCTGCCAGAGTAGCAATTAGGAATATGCAGATGTGAATAAGAAGGGGACATTTTCTTCCACTTATCAGGTTGGCAAGAGATAAAAGTTTCAGAACATTAAATTCTAGCAAGGTCGTAGGCCCTCTAACATGCTATTTGTGAGAATGCAAATTGATATAATCTTCAGAAGTGCGATTTTGAATTAACATTTAATTAACATTTCAAATTTACATATTTTTGACTAAGCAGATTTACCTTTATAAACTCAACCTCAACAGTTGGAGAAATATGTTTAAGGATGTTTATCCAGTTTATTTTATTCATCTGTGGGAAAACAATAAAATAAATTATGCTACATCTGCAGTGTTGGAATGCTGTGCAGTCATTAAAAAGAATTCAGTAGACCAGTTTGGTGCTATGCTGGAAAAATGATCATAATAGAATGTCAAGCCTAAAAGGTAAATAGCAAAGTTGTAAATTTTCATAAATATATGTATATAGTAGAGTATTTCTCGTGCATAGACGTATATTTACTTAAACATGAAGAAAATAGAAGGCTACACTCAGAACCCTTATAGTAATTATTCTGGTGAACAGACTGGATAGTCCAGATGGAGAAGGTTTGGCCTTTTCCTTCCTAATTTGTTAAAATATTGAAGGATTATGGGTGGTTTTCCCTTTGTGTTTGCGGAGAAAAATTATTAATTTTCAAATATAAATATTTTTTGAAAAAAAGTAGTAAAATTTTATGAGATGGACACTTGGATAAAAAAAAGTAGCATGCTACTAAAAAAGAGAAAGCCATGGAAGCTTTAGAAAATAGTAGTAATAATAGTGAAAGTGTACAATTCCAAAATCGATCATCCCAAATGTCTTTTAGAACTCAGGTGTTTTTCCAGATTTTATAAAGGTAACATGGTGTGTTTATTTATTAGGGTAAGGAGGGGAGGGAAGGGGAAGGGAGGGGAAGGGAGGGGAGGGGAGGGGAGGGGAGGGGAGGGGAGGGGAGGGGAGGGGAGGGGAGGGGAGGGGAGGGGAGGGGAGAACAATAAAGAAAAAGAAAGTAGAGCGAATGAAGAGGAGGAGTGCTTGGCACAAGGGTCAGCCCCTGTATATGATGCCACCAGCATTCTTTGGAATTAAACTATGGCCCTGAATTGTGAAAAGTTCTCCAAGATGTAGAATGATCTGGCAGACTCGTGCAATATGAGCTGGTAACACCAGAAACTTCAGTTAGGCAAACCCACTAGGATGTCTGTAGTGATGGATATGTGAAATTATCAGAAAATGAGCTAAGGTGGAAGTGTTAAAAGTTGAAAGAAAATTATAAATTTGTGACATCATCATATGCTTCAAGATATTACTAAATCAAAGTGATCTTGCCATGTTCCATAATAATTCTGATTTATGATGAAGCTAATAATATTTTCTGGTCTTGCAATGGCTCCATTCAATATTGCACGGCAGTTTCTCATCTTTATTTAGCCTCTGAGCTGAGGACAGTTCAGCACAAAATTGCCCGGGAGGCTTATATACCTCCCACTCACACCTACACATCCCAGAGCATGCCATCACAGATGGCCAATTTCCTCCACAAATGTGATTTTGTCAATCAGTGGTGAATTAAGCCCAGAGATTTTTCTTATGAAACCTTTGTCCTGAAGTGACTTGCTCAGGAACACACAGTAAGTGCAAGACCTATTGACTGAAAACAGCTCTTGGGTTGGTGGAGCCCTTCACCGAAAAAAGACAACACTTTTATCCCAAATGAGAACATGAACAAAGAGAAAGCTCTTTAACATAACTTCCTGAGTTCTAAAAGTCTTTCATTTGGGGGTTTTATTTCTTGTTTTAAAGATTTAACTCTGGCTTGGCACATAATATTCCCTGTGTAGGAGGCCTCCTTTGAGTCCACAATAGAAAGGCAAGTTAATTCTGTGCAGCTATCATTCCCGAAGAAGCCATTAGCTAAAGACTTGGAAGATTACTGATTGTGGAGATACCTACTGTACCTTAAGCAAACTGAGCATGAAATAGAAGCTATACATTCAAATCCTTTTCAAGTGCCTTTTCAAATCAAGACAAGAGAGAAAGGAAACAGAACGGACACTTCACTACAAAGGGTCCAAACTGAGCCTTTGGCTTAGTATTGTTATGAGAGGTGACTTAGTATCTGCAGTGTCTTGGAACAAGGTTGGAGGCTAATTAAACAATTCAAATAGAGGAAGTAGTGATGTAGACAATGCTAAATCTATCACATTATTTTATGGCTTAAGTATTTCCAGATTCCTAAAACATTCTATGATTATTTTCTGCATTGCACAAAAACTGGAGAACCTTTACAAGAGTGTGGTTACAAATAAAGTTTGAATTCAACCATAATAATATTATTTTGTTAGTTTAAGCCAGTGTTTAAGAACCTGGTGTATTAGTTTGGTATTTTTCTTTTGTTTCAAGTTTTTGAGTAAACGTGTTGACATAAATAAGAGATGACTAGACAGAAGCCATTCTGCTGTAATTGTGCCTTGAGACAGTTCTCATCATTCAGACTCCTGCCTATTTAGTTCCACAGGAGGTCCTATAAACCTATTACTATTTGACAAGCTTTCTTTCCAAATCTTATAAAGACTGAAGTGGTGAAATAACAACCAGTTTGCTGAGAATTTAAATTATGCTGTGATTTGGACTGAAGGCTCAAGGTCTTTTGATCCATCTCTGAAAGTTTTCCTGTGTCTTTGTTAGAAAACGTCATCACAGTGTGTCGTATTCACAGTAACAAAGGTACCTTGGCAGTCTTCATAAAGAGATAATTAGCAGTAAGAACTCTGGTTGCAAGTTGCAAAACCAAGTTGGCCTTGCTTTAGTTAAAAAGAAAGTGGGAATTTGTAACAATATAGAAGGGTCTCATGAAAAGTTGTTATAGAAATGTCTGGAAATGTGGACAGGAAATCCATCAGACACTCTACTTTTTGTCTCTGTGGTTCTCTAAACATCTTTGTTCTTTCCTCTCTGCAGATCTTTTGTCTGGCTTCTCATTCCAAGTGAGAGACAATGATGGAGTTACAGGTCCTAAGATTACAGTATCTCTCAATGCAATACTAGAGTATGTTCATTCAAAATAAAAAAATGACGGGGCCAGTTAAATTGACCTGGCTTGAGTCAGTTATCTACCCCTTATTGAATCAGTTATGGTCAGAAAGAAATCCACCACAACTATGAATGGAAAGTGAGCGAGGGGAGGCCCACTTAATAATATCATTTTAATATACACTCTAGGATGTGTCAACTAAAACATCCTCCTTGGATGCTTTACATTCAAGCACAAGCAAGCACACCCTTCTTCCCACATACACATATGCAGTTTTAAAGATGCCTTCAAATAATGATGTAGGCGGACTTCTAAGATGGTCCCCAGGGAGTCCCATCTCCAAATATATATGCTCTTATATAATCCTTCCCCATGAGTGTGGGCTGAACCTAGTGACTTACAACTAACCAATAGTATATGGCAAAGATGATGATGTATCACTTCTGTGATTAGATAAGAAAAGGTTTTGACTTTTGTGTTGCCAGGAGATTACCTCTTTTGCCTTCTTGATTTGCACGCTTTGATGAAGCAAATTTCCATGTTGGAGAGGCCCAAGTGGCAAGAAACTGAGGATAGCCACTGGCCAATAGCCAGCCCAGTGACCCGTGAGACACTGAATTCTGCCAACAATCACATGATTATCTGCTTGGAAACAGAGCCTTCCCCAGTCAAACTGAGATGACTACAGCCAGGCAATGCCTTGATGGCAGCTGGTGAAAATCCAGAGATAGAGGACCCAGCTAGCTGTGCCCACATTCCTAGCTCACAGAAGTTAGTAGATGATAAATGTGTGTTGTTTTAAGTTGCTAAGTTTTGGGGACAGTTGGTATGTAGTGATAACTAATGCACGAAATATGATCTATTTATCCATCTACCACTGCAAATGTGCTCACCCCCAACCTTATAAAGTGACCATCCAAAGCCATGAACTGATCCTTCATCCAGAGGAAACATCTTTGAGCCATTGTGCTCCCAGTTTAAACTCTTTGGATGACATCCATTCCTCCTCTGATTTAATCTTCACTTAGTCTAGGGTTACTTCTCTCTGCATTATAAACTTAACAATTAATTTAACAAACCTTTATTGAAAACCTCTTCCTTGCCAGGCATTATTCTATGCACCTGGAGTATATCGGTGAACAAAATATACAAAGGAATTGCCATTATAAACTTCCATCCTGGCATATGGGGATGGAAAAAACACTAGACACAATAAATATTCATTTTATGAAGTCTGAGTTGGAACATTTTTCATTCTGGCATCTATAAAATCTGCATGCATCTAACAATTGATGGCATATCATAATTTGATTGGCAGCTTTACTTTGTTCTTAGTTTTGCATAAAATAATGGCACATCATAAAATTGTTGATCCTTAGGTTTGCTGAAATACTGTAAGCAAATTATGTATAATGTATTATAAGATATAAATAGTATGAAAAAAAAAGTTGAGTAAGGTAATGGAGATCAGGGCTGGCGATATGTGGAAGGGGGCCAATGATAGCATTAAAATTGGATGGTCTGGGTAGCTCTCACCCGACTTATCAAAAAGGTGACATTTGAGCAAAGCCTTAAAGGTGTGAGAAAAAAAATACAGGTAAAAAAACACAAAAAACAAGAAGAAGAAGGTGATAGCTAAGCAAGTACCTTAGGAAAAGCATCGTAACCAGAGAGGATGGCAAGGGGAGAGGCCATCAGGCAGAAACACGCCTGGCATTTTCAATAGCAGCCCACCAGCCCCAGTGGCTGCAGCAGACCTACCTAGTAAGCAGTAAAAGAGAGAAAGTCAGCGGATGAATGGGAGTCCACTCAGGTGGGGCCTTAGAGGTAGATGCAAAGATTTTGGCTTTTACTCTGGGTAAAACTAGGAGAGCCATTAAAGGATTAAAGATGCATGAGGCAAATCTAACAAGTTTTCAAGAGTCACTCTGGCTTCTGTGTTGAGATTATGTTGGACCTCAGAGAAGGTTCTGCTATTATTTTATCATTTGCATTTAACACTAAAAATATTATACAATGGGTTCCTCTTTCTTTTGGTTCACCTCACTCCAGTGTGGGAAGAAAATTTTTTTTTTAAAGTTGTGTTTCCTGTTCACAGTCAATGTAACTAGACCTAAGTTTTTACTCTGATTATATATATTTTATTGCAAAGGAATTAAAGATATTGAACTTTTATTGAATATTTATTGGATGTGAAGATAAGCATCCCATGTTTTCTTTCCCTAGCATATCTTACTGTATATAAAAGAATTATATAACATTACAGCATGAATTGCGTACTGTAACAAATTTTCTTTGCATATGCATACTAGCTTTATTCAGCATGACCTGTCAATAATTCTATATAAAAGTATAAAACCTATCGAGTTCTTTCTTGTTAGAGTCTGATCTTCATTCCTCTTTCCTCACTTCTCATGGTGCAACTGAACATACGGTTTTAACCACCATCTATACACTGAGCACTTCCCAAACAACCTCTAAATCCAGATTTACATTTTGACTGCCCACCAGTAAATATCTCCACCAGTAAATTTCATAGAAACCACAAACACACTGTACTGAGAACGAAATTTAGCACCTTCCACTCACAAACCTCCTCTGTATGCTGTCATATCTATCATCTATCTATCTACCTATCATCTATCTATCATCTATCTATCTATCTATCTATCTATCTATCTATCTATCTATCTATCTATCTATCTATCATCATCTATCTATCTATCTATCTATCATCTATCATCTATCTATCATCTATCTATCATCATCTATCTATCTATCATCATCTATCATCTACCTATCATCTATCTATCTACATACACACACACACACACACACACTCTCTCTCTCTTTCTCTCTCTCCTCTGCATACCCACTCTTTTTAGGTTAGGCCATCAGCTTTCCTTAGGTAGACAGAGAGTTCTCCCAAAGAGATCTGAATTTGATTCCCAACCCTCCCTCTTAATATTTTAAAAAACAAAACAAAGAAATCTTTGTCCTTGTATCTCATCTGCAAAATAAAGATAAAATATCAACTTCATAGAGATTTTCTGAGAGCAGCTTTCATTGTGCTTTGTACCTACTAAGAGCTCAACATTAATTGCTATATAATTATATATATACCTATATGTTTTAAATAAAAATAGATTTGAAATAATGTCTTCAGACTCTAGAAGTATAAATTACTTATTTTTTTAAGTTTTAAAAATAAACTTGTATCCCTTTTTTATAAGAAAAAAATCTTTTAAACACTCCAATTAAATCAGTGCTTGCCTCCACTTTTATTAAAATTAGAAGTTCTTAATCATAGGAGAAAGAATAGGCTACTAGTGAAAGATTTGCTCCTTTAAATAATCATTTCATTAAACCTTATCCTTTTAATATTTACCATAAATAGCTTTTGTTATCTTCTAAAAATATAATAACATAATTTATGTCCAAAATGGTCAACTGCTCGATAAAATATTAAATAATGAGTATCTATAGTACAGTGTCTGCTAGCCTGTATGGGTATTATTGAATCCATTGGTTATGTCTTATCTTTCAAGATTTTCTCTGGAATTGCACTGGGCACTGGTGCCGTTGTGAGGAATAGTGATCCCTTCATGAGCTTGAAATAAATAAGCTAAGGAAGGACACATAGAATGGCATAGGGAAGACCAGTATAACGTAGTGGCTATGAGATCAGACACCTGAGTCTCACCCTCTAGGTTCAAAATCACAGCTTCACCATTACCAGTGGGTATGTCTATGCAGGTTAATCAACTTCTGTTTCTGCATATGTAAAATACGGTTAACAATACCTGATGACAGGGCTGCTGTGAATATCAAATAGTCAATAAATGTTAAATATTTTTATCACGCTTGGGAGGAACACAGAGGACATCAACATATTAAAGACTGTGAATTCCTGAAGTAAAAAGAATATATTCAAATTGTTCACCTAAGTGTTCCCCCAAATTGACTCATTACCCTTTTCAAAAATACCTTTAAACATGCTAAGTAATTGGGGTTCCATAGATTTAAATGGAAAGTTGCTATGTAAAAAGGATGATATTTGAGTCTGGGGAGACTGTCTATATAATCCTAGAATGACTACTTATACCAGTATCTCTTGGCAAGCTGAGCTTTCTTATATGTTGATTCTTACTGAATATAATAACTCACAGACATTGATGTAAGTTTTAAATGGTAAAATGGTTCAGCACAGGGCCTGCTACATCGTACAAGTTATTAAATGTTCTTTTCCTTCCATCTTTCCTATCTTCATTCACTCTTTAAGAAGTATTCAAGGAGGAATGGTAATAGCTTGCAAGAATGGAGTAAAAGGCATCCAAGCATGTCATAAGTTACATTACCTTCTAGGGTCCCTTCCAACTCTGACATACTGTGAACCTATGATTCTAATGCCAGATGTAGGTGGGTGGGAAGACTGGTCCACAGTACCCCACATCAGATCCTGAGCTGTGCTAGAGTTTTTATGCAAATCTAAGCATGTCACAGAGATTTTGATAACCACTAATTCCTGCCTTGCTGATCACATCTTGTACTCCAATAGTCAGTGTCGAGGAGAGAGAGAGCAAGGATTCTCTTTGCTTCTTGCCCTGAGGGTAATTATGGTTAGGATCTAAGCACACTTTGTTGACCAAAGTACTATAGATATAAATAAGTCTATATGAGGACAAATGTTTCATTCCAGCTCTATGAATGTTCTTCATTCCCGAAGGGTAGAACCCTGGTACCTCACAAGAAAGTAACACTTGAGACAAGCCCTAGCTTCTCTGGCCCAGCTCCTTTGCTCTTCTTAGGTGTTTTCTCCTGCTACTGTTTCATCTTTCTCGGCCAGCTTTCCCTCACAGCTGGAATGTAAAGATCCAAGATTCGGAATGAGTTTAAGAGAGATACAAAGAAATAAATATTTTTTAAAATCTGATTTTAGGTAAATATATATATATATATATATATATATATATATATATATATATATATATCAAAGCAATGAGAAGTTTCCACATGGTTCAGCCTCACTCTTTGGGAACCTGAATTGGGATTTGGGGTAATGTCCCATTTAGCAGTGAAACACTAAATATTCCTCTTGTCTTCATCTTGTGCACAAACCTTTCAACTGTGGGGCTGCACAGTGTGGTATGTGGTTAGACAAGGATAGGGACCTGACACTCAGGTATTCTGTATGTCAGGACGTGTGTTTCCTTCTCTCTAGATACTCTTTTACAAAGAAAAAGGAGTTTCAAGGATGTGTAATATTGTCCACCAAGGACAATGTGTGGCCCTATTCAGAATGTGCTGCTCTGCTTCCCCAACTCAGGAAATTGAAATCAGAAATACAAAAATGGAGAAAATAATTATCAAATTTCAGAATTCTTTGATTTAATTCTAGTGCTAGATTTGCATTTTCCTGAACCGGTTTGGGTGCCAGCTCTGCAGTGAAATATCTAACACAAGGCTTTAAAGAACAGATGCAAAAGAGATTAGACTTTGCCTTAAAACAACTTGCTATTTGCATTTGGGAATTGTTAAGGGGGACGATTAACTTGTGGTATTGGCCCGTATAATACCCATTTGGCTTGTCTTGAGATTTATTTCCATTTGCTCTGCTCTAGTGCAATCATTACCATTTCATAAATGGTTAATCTGTTTAAAAAATATATATTTTATTGATTTCAGAGAGAGGAAGGGAGAGGGAGAGAGAGAGATGGAAACATCGGTGATGAGAGAGAGTCATTGATTGGCTGCCTCCTGCATGCCCCCCACTGGAGATCAAGCCCACAACACAGGCTTGTGCCCTGACCAGGAATCGAACTGTGTCCTCCTGGTTCATAGGTTGATGCTCAACCACTGAACCACGCCAGCCTGGCAATAAATGGTTAATCTTATTCCCTATCAAGGTGAGTCTTATTTGAAGCACACTGTAGTCCATCTGCCAACAGCAATGTTTAAATAATATAAACACTGGCTTTTGTCATTACAATGGACTAATTTCAAAATTGCATTTTATAGATTCTTGCTATTCTTACACAGATTCATGGTCCACATTCTCACTGCAAACTTAGTGGAATTATTTCGGCTATACGAATTCATCTGTACAACACTGGAACAGGAACAACACTAAACAAAGTAGTCTGTATGGTTGACCATTATTTTATGATCATGGTACTTGAAAACTTTAATTAAAGAAAAGGAATAATTAAGAGTGAACAGCCAATGCCCCATGAATGCTGCTTCTTGAAAATAAGTGTAAATGCAGAATTTATGATTGTAATAAAATTACACTAAAGCTAAGTTAATAGAGCACGTTTTTATTAACCCAGCATCCTTGCTCTGCTCCAGTAGGCCAACCTTGACACGGTTACTTAATACAACTGAGCTTCATTTCTTCATCTGTAAAATGAGGAATTGCCTTAAATAATCCACAAGATCCCTTCCAGGCCTGTAAGTGTGATTCTCAATATACATGTTCTGCTGTATTATAATTAGACACATTATAAAGAGCTATTATGAATAGCTATAATTAGTATTACTTTTGTGCAACTACTCTAAAGTTTTTTCTTTAATGTTTATTTCTCCAGCATCAGCAATTACTGTCAACATCAGTAATGAATTATCATTATCATCCCCATATTGACACTTGCTCATGGTGAAAAGTAAAAGCCTGGCCATAGTGAATACCTCCAGCTCCTGCCAGCTTGCCTACTGGCTCCCACTGACCCACCCCTGAGCCCTTGCATGTGCTGTTCCTTCTTCATAGGTCACTCCTGCTTCTGACTAAGCCCCCACTTTTCCTGGCTAGCTCTAAATCATGTTCCATGACTCAATTTAAGTCAGCCCTATAGCATTCCGCACTTGGCCATGTTGTTATACAATACTTTGTAAATACCTATCTGTGTCCCCTTTCCCTGTTACACCATCAATTTCAAGAGGGCTCAGACTAAATTGTGGTTTTCTGTCCTTATACCTGCCAAAGCTCAGCACTGTGCCTGAAGCAAGATCCTAGTGACCGAGTGCTGTTAGATGTCTGGGCCAGAAAGATGCGAAGGAGCGGTGTAGGGAGGTGTATCAGGGTATAGGGAGGCAAAGAGATAACAGATGGATAGGTCCAGTTAAAATATTGTAGACGACATGCTGAGATATATTACCATGTGTCTATTAGCTCCAGGAAATGGGCCATACACAACCACATCTGGGGTTCGTCATTCTCTGGGAAGTAGCTGAGTGAGAAGATGCTCAGAGATATCACTCACCTCTCTGCAGCTTCAAAGAAAACTAAAGCAAGAGTAATCGGGGCTGCTTTTTCCCACAAACTACCCAAACACTTAGATCTGCTCATTTCACAGGGAGTCATGCAACAGAACTGTTTATTTGGGTGCATACAGTTTGCTAGCCTCTGAAAAAAACTCCAGAAGTGATAATTTTTTTAAATGTAGATAAGCCATTTTTTTTCATAATCTCACTGATAAGTTAATGGATGTGAAAGAATCTAGCACAGAATCAAGTACAGAGCAGCAAGTAAAATGGAATTTTTCTGAATTCAAAAGTAAAAATTTAAACTAAGGCAAACACACTAGGGGAAATTGTACTGTATGGTGTGAGCGCATGCATCTGACAACCAAAGTGGAAATGTCCGTTTGATTAGGGGAAAGAGGCTGGCAACAGGGGGTCTAAAGGGGGTGGGTGAGTATGCCACAGAAGAGTCAAAGCAGGGACAAAATAGACAAATATCAACTTCTCTGCAGTTTTAACAAGGGCCTGCCAGTTTCTCTAAATAGTAATCTGTGCAAAACCAAATAGATGGTGTGAGCAGAAATATCAGTCCCCCTCCGGCCCCACCCACTTGGCTGAGCACGCAGGCCTGTTAACAGGAGCAACAGAGGGTGGGAAGTGTGAGGAGGAAACTAGAATGGGGCTCGGCCTTGCAAGCAGCCACCTGCCCATGGTGAACAGCTTCTCGTGCTTAGTGATAACTGAAGAAGGCTTGTTTCATTTGTTTTTAATCTTGTCTGCCTCTGGCTATTGGAGGCAGATATATTAAAAATATGGGCTGTGAAAGGCTGAAAATACTGACTTGTTTCATAAGAAACACTGCAATCAACAAATAGCTATTTCTCAAGTATTCTCTTGAGTAATTTGACAGAAAAAGCATTATCATCTTGTTGGTTAACTGAATTAACTGAAAACCAAGCATGCTCAATTTAAATGAATATGTGCAGTATGTAAATATGAGTATTCAAACACATAATTGCATAGCATCTTCTTAATTGTATAACATTACCTAAAATACAGTAACACCAGGCATGAGTTTATGGGGGAAGATATTCTGCTAATGTGCCAAGGAATGGGTTATCCTTATGAAGAATAATTTGATGAGATAGACCAAATAAAAATTAAAACTGAAATAATATTGCAAAGGTTAAATCCTTACAGGCTCACTCAAAAATTCAGTGATAAATATGAGTCCCCCTGCTCTTACTCCAAATGTTTCATAACCTCCGTGTATTCAGAGCTGATGCTTGGGGCAGTTACTGTTTCCCTCAACTTCTTCTTGAAACTGATGTGCAGCTTTCTAACAGAAAGAGATAGGGAGACAAAGAAATCTAGCACTGGTAGTTCAAAATCTAGTCTGTAATGAACTCTATGTGCTAAATAAAACTGAGATACAGTGCAAGTTGTTTCCTTGGCAACGATAGCTACAAAAGTAATTTTCAAACTTGGAAAACTTTTTGTGCTTTATTATTATTTCTTTTTACTGTAGATATTTAAGTGGCACAAGTAACCAAATCAAGAGTAAAATGATGAGGGAAATAGAGGACAATTCAAACCCCTAAATGTGGACAGTTTGGTTAAAGCAGAGCAAACTGGGGGTAGAATAACAGGTTATGAGTTATAAAAAGCTGAAATGGGGAAGAAATGAATTATTTAGCTTGGTTCAAGGGAATAGAGATAGGTATGAAATTCAGAAAAGAAAATTTAGTCTGTCAAGAGAAATATCCCAAAGAGAGAAAAAAATGAGTTAGTAGTTCAGTTACAAATATCCAGAAGAGTCTCTGAAAAGAAGTCAGGCAAAACACTGTCCTCCAGGACAATGGAAAAGTAAATCATTACAAAACATTAAAGGTCATATTAGAGCAAGCTGCACTAGTGTAAAGGTGAAGATTTACTCTCTTCAGCCTCTAAGTATTATGACTTTTTGACTCACATGATCTGTAATAATTATTTTTTTAATAGAAAGACAAAAAAATGTAACTAACCTAATGCATAGGATCTCTCTAAAGAAAAAGCAAATAACAATGGGCTCATTTTCATTCTTAAAAGCAAAATGTGTAGGCTTCTGAAAATCTCAACACAGGGCATATTTTCCGAGCTCATGAAAGTGGTGAAGAGCCTAATTACTGAAACAGAAGTGTTCCCTGTCAGTCTAACAGGGCTCACACCCTATTTGGAAACAATGGCTGGCGAAGATGTGGCTTAAGGCTGACAATTGCAAATGAAACATTTCAACACATCATCAAGAACCTCTGAGAGTGCATCAAGAGCCACAAGGCCACTTGCTCCATGGAGAGGGTCTCCAGTATAACATTAGTTATACTAATGTCCAGTTCAGCTGTAGACACAGAGATTCCCAAAGCCTCTACATGTTCTCAGGGGAGGGGAAATTCTGTTCTTATGCACCTTTGGTTGAATTGTCTCTCATTTTTCACCAAATACAGAAGTATCATTTCTGATAACACAGAAACCATCACCCACAGATTAAATTACATTAATACATGTTTCCAGTGCCTACAGTGCATTATGGTCAATCTTCTCAACAAAGCTATTTGCCCAGCTTTACCAATAAGTCTCTCTCTCTCTCTCTCTCTCTCTCTCTCTCTCTCTCTCTCTCTCTCTCTCTCTTCTCTCTCTCTTTCTGTCTGTCTCTGTCTCTATCTCTTTCTTTAGGGGGTTTACTGTATCTAAGCTTAAACAGTAAGAGCCTAAACCAGGATTCAAACTCAGCTATACGTATCTCCAGAGCTCTGTTTTATTTTGCTACATTTCTAAAGCTTATTCCCTGGAATTCAAGGCTTTTCACAAACTGATTCCAATGTATGTTATTACTCTTTATCTTACCACTGTGTATTATATGCCCTACATATATTTTCTGTACTTACCTGGACAGTACTTACAGTTGGCACATACTAATGATACCCAACCCATTTCCCTATGTCAAATCCCAATTGGTCCTCAAGATCTCACTCAAATACTTTTCCTCCATATAATACCTTGTCCCTCATCCCCTATCAAGAACATTTTTTGCCTCTGATGTGTTTTCTTAGCATAATATTTTTTCCTTGTTTAAATAACTTTTTTTTTTTAATTTGGATGCCTTTTCTTTTTTTTAAATTTATTTTCAATTATAGTTTACATACATTATTATAATAGTTTCAGGTGTAATATTTATCACTCCTATCCTGGTTTAGCTATTTGTAACCCTCTTATCTGTATAATAGCCTCTATTTAGAGATGATTTCTATATCTGATTTAATTTAGTTGTTTATAAAATATTTTAAATGTAGCCAATGATGAAAACATTTTTGTTGAGTTGCTTAATTAATGAATAAACCAAAATGACCTATTTAGAAGTCAGTCTCAGGACCTCATTATCATCAGCATTAATGCAGAGGTAGCATATGTAATATAAACTCCTGAGTACTATATAAAATATATTCTTTGTAGATTGTTAGATACCGCTTTAGGGAAACTTTTTAAAAAAAATCCATAGTATTAAAATATCTTCTCTCCCCCAAATATTACACATATCTTTCTTGTGAATAGCACAATATCTTAAGATGGTCAAGAAGTTGAAAACCGTCAGAAACAGTGACATCTAGTGGTCCAATGAAGGGGTTGTTTTATGAAGGCATATGAAAAGAGACTACGGATGGCATAAGACCCTTTCATCTCAAACATTTTCTTAACTGAAAGTTAAGTAAACAAGAAAGTAATTAAAATAATGATAAGGTAATAATAGAATAATAGATGACATTTTTTACTTTGCATTCTACATCAGACTCTGTTTTAATAACTTTGCATGCATTAATGCATTAGTCTTCATAAAATGCTATGTTAGTTACAACTTTTATTCCAATTGTGGATGAGAAAATTTAGATTTGCCCAAAGCCACAATGAGTAATTAAATGAGCAATGATTTGTGCCCAGGCCCTCTGATCCTCAAGTCACTGCTCTATTCTACATTTCCTATAACTTTCAAGTGAAGGCACAAAATGTATAATATTGACTCAGCATTAAACTACCAATAGTATAAAACCAAGATTCACAAAAACATATTGTCCTGGTTGTTCTAGAATGCTCTACAGTCTCATCTAGAATGGACTTTACTGATCTTTGAATTGCAAGTGTTCTAGAATATCTGGAATTAGACAGTTGTCTTATTGTCCTATATTCAGGATTTAGGAAGACAGTGTGTTGACTCAGCCAAGAGGCAACCATCCATTGGATTTTTGTTTAATGGGTTTGTTTGATGGTAGTGTTTGGAGTTTTGAATTGAGAAATCTATATAATGAAAATTGATACAAAGAGCCTTAGCCAGTGTGACTCAGTCGACTGGAGTATTGTCCTGTACACCAAAAGGGTTGTGAGTTCAAGTCCTGATAAGCTCACATACCTGGGCTGCGGGTTCAATCCCCAGTCGTGGCGTGTATGGGAGGCAACTGATCAATGTTTCTCTCTCACATCAATGTTGCTCTCTCTCTCTCTTTCTCTCTCTCTCTCCCTTCCTTTCTCTAAAACCAATAAAAACAAAAAACAAATGAGACAAAAATGAAAATCTATACAAAGAAAACAATACAATTGTAGAGCTGAATAGGACTTACGGATATACATTTTTTTATCCACCCTCTTTATTTTACATTTAGGCAACCGGGAAACAGAGTGACTTGTCACAATATATAACTGTACTTAGGATGTGCTCCCTTTGGGGGGGAGTACATTAGAAAATACATTTAAATTTCAAGTGGATTTTTATTGCTTATTCTTATCCTTTAGACAAATTTTCCTTAAATACTTACCATATGCTGGGTGCTGCACTGGTTTCTAGAAATACAGTAATAAACCAAACCAGTCTCTGTACAGTGGCTTACAGGCTACTGGGAGAGACAGACAAGTATCTTGACAATCATGAGACAGCGTGGTGAGAGCAGCAACCTGTATTCTCAGTGCATATAGATAGGACATCTTCAGAGTTTGAGTAAAGCATGAAAACCTTAAGGATGCAAAGGAAACAACTAAATGAAGAGTACAGGGAAAGGAAGCAGCTTTCCAGCCAGAGGGGAAGTAATGTACAAAGCCCAGACCAAACTGAAAACTGGACTTCTTGTGGGAACTTAGAGAAGTTCAATAAGTCTGGGCTGTAGTGTTCAAGCAGAAAGTGGGGGGAGATGGATCTGGGGTCAAACTGAGATAAGCTCGCTGAGACATAGAGAATGAATCAAAAGGCTCTTTACCAGAGAAAGGAAGACCAGTTAGGAGACTACCGCAATCCTAAAATGCCAGTGGTACTGAGTGAAGCAAAGTAGACAGATTCCAGAAGTATTTAGAAGATAGAGTTGACCAGCTATTAATTCAATATGGAAGAGAGTCGTTATAGACACCAGTTTTTGGCCTGGGCAATGGGCAGGTGTTGCCATTTACTGAGATGGGGTAAGTAGGAGATGCAGTGATTATATTCACATTTCTGCAACTCGGCAGTGTTAGGGCCTGAAGGTAAAGATCTGAGAAAAAACAACAAGTAGATATAGCTGAAAGGGTGGAAGGAGAAGATATTGCTTGTAGCAGCTCACTCAGGAAGAGCCCCAAAGAACACTAATTTTTCAAGAATTGGTGAAAGAAGAGGAGCCATAAGGAAGACAGAAAAAGTATCCAGGGAAGAACTAAAGTCAAGAGAGAAGCTCATCCCAGAAATCAAGAATTAGGGTATTTTTAGAAGAAGAAAAAAGTCAACAATAATGACAAAAACATAGTAAAGATAGCAATTGTGAGTTAAAAACTAACCGCATGACATTTGAAGCTCTCACTAACCCTATGAAGTCAGTTTGGGTATTATACCCATGATACAGGTGAGGATAATAATAGGACCTAAATCATAGAATGGCTGTGAGTTCATACTGCAAATGTTTCCAATGCTGTAAGAACGGTCCCAGTAGAATGATTAAGGGTAGAAGCCAAATGACAGTGGATTGAGAAGTGTAAGGGAAGCAAGCAAGCAATGAAGCAAAGAGATAGAAGAAGCATTTAGTGAAATATTTTAAGTTAAAACATGGTTTGCCATGAACTCAGAAAGGGATAGCGGAAAGCTTTAGAAGAGAGAGGGAAATAAGTCGGGGCCACACCAGCAAGGAGAAATTTCAAAACACAAAAGGACTGATCGAGGGGGAGTGATGAACTCATAAAGATGCCTCAAGGATAACAGATGTGAGATACAGGCTTTGAGGTCACAGTGGTTTATTAAAACCATTAGTTCCAAGCTGGAATGAGAGCTGAGAACCACCCTGAGTCAACTGTAGTCTGAGAGAGTCCCAGAACTGGTGAGCCAGTTAACACAGGATCAACTCATTTCATCTGCAAGACTCTTCTTGCTTATTGAAAATAGTGCGTGAATGGATTCTGGTTTCTTCACCGTATTACTAGACTGGCGGTGAAGACTTTTGATTTTAATCATGTTCCTTAGATACTTAGGTCTCAGTTTTGTCATCTTTAAAGAAAAAAGATAGGCCCTTGCAACCTGTAAACAGAAATAAACATCTAGTATTGTAGCTTAGATGCTGTCTAGGTGTCCCCTGGCTCCCTGTGGCCTAGTCGAACTTAGCATGAGCTATATATAGTTGGTTGATCTTCCTTCCATGGGAAAGTCTAGAGCTTGGTTTCTGATTTCTGTGAGTTCTCAGCTACTTACTTCATACAGCTCTCTCTGATTCACATTTTTTTCTTGGGACATGATGCCTCGAATGAGCCCATGTTAGACCTACTCTCAAAAACTTACCTCAAATATTGTGTAATTTTAAATTTAGAAATTTGATTCAGTAACATGCAGAGGTTGCCCTTTTACTGTCTCACTAACTTCCCACTTTTTTCAGCTTTGTTCATCGTTCTACCAGTATAGCAAGTAAACCATTCCCCTGGGCTCAAGCAAAGATTTCAGTCCATATTAAAACCCTGCAGGTTCAGCTTCTACCCCAAGGCGGGCTTAGCAAAACATCTTAGCAATGTTGTGGTTTCAGCAACACTCTATCTCATAGTTTTTACTGAGAAAATATATTTTCTCTGCATCTTCACAATTCAGAAGTTTAACATCATATATTAAGAATGTTAAATTATCTTCAAATATAATTCTACCTTTATAAATGCTAGGTCTCTATACATTTTCCTGAATCATAATCATCTTTACCAGTACTAGCCATATCTACCCTCCTACAGAACTTAACTTTCTATGCTTCATGCTATTCCTCCTATATCCCTGGACTGAGACTGTATTTCCATCTCAATATTCAACAGAGAGTTGACTAGACCAGTTCTTAATTCCCAAATAGAAAGGTTAATTTTGGTTGGCATAAAAAGGAAAGAAACGATGTTTCAGTTAAAGTGTCTGAGTGGAAAACCCTGGGGGCCCAAAGTGCACCTAAAAATACTAGTATTACAGGCTAAATAAGCTAAAAAGAAATAAAGATTGAAGGCACTGGTCATAAACTTGATCAATCTTAGAGCTCTTGAGGTTGACCTTTTCCTCCAATAAATACAATATTCATATTCTGTTAAAACTAAATAAAAATGGGAAATAGAAAAATACAAAAGTAGTACAAATTGCTTACTGAGCTTACTTTTTCAATTCTGATTAGAAGAGTATCCTATTTAAACAAAAGACTAATTAGATCTTTTTCTACTTTCACTTTACCCTAGCAACATAGGCAATTTCTTATTTTCATAACAACAAAAACTAACATTTATGTAGTAATTTCTAAGTCATAAAGTTCTGGCATACATTATTTTGTTTAAAATACTTGTGAGTTCTAATTATATTGATAAAGAAAATGAAGTTCAGAGAGGGCTAAAACAAATGTTCTCTGACCCCAAACCTCTTTTTCCTTTGCTATTAATTGCAAAAGAATAACTAATTTAAAATGAGACATCCTTTCTCAAGGAGAATACACCTTTTCTCTGTCATATGTATTTGCCAACCAGGATTAGGTGTAAATAAATGCAATGGTAAAGTGCTACTGAAGTACAGATTTTTGTCTTTGAATATTTGACCTTTAAAGTCATGAAGATGAATCATAGAAAAAGTGCAGAAAAGAGGGAGGGTAAAGAAATAATATCAAAGTAGCAGAACATTATCCCAAGAAAACTGAGACTGAGTCTATTTTTAAACAATGAGCCTCCTACTTATGAGCCTTAGAAATTTCAAAATCATAATGTAAAAGTCTGGAAATCTATTTTGTGGTGAATTTATCATTTTTTTACAAAAATGAATGCTCATATTGGTATATTACATATGTAAATTAATCAATATGAATTTAGCAGCTAAGATAAAGAAGGCAACAAAGTAATTGCCTACCTACAATGTATAAGAACCCTTGTTTTGAGTTAAGATCTTGTTTAATCCTTATGACACCCATGGGATGAGAATTGTTAGTCCCCTTCTGCAGATAAGGCAACTGAGGCTCCTAGAAGATACCCTCCAGCAATTGTATTGTATTGAATGAGTAAGACTTTAAAACAGGCTTTCTCACTGCTTATTCTGCCACCCAACCCTGCCTCCAAACCTATAAAATAAAATGAAAAATTCAACATGCATATAGAGGACATAAATAAACTTCAGAACACCAGGTAAAGGGTGTGACTAGGTAAAGAACTTGGCTACTGACACTGAAAACCCAGCTCCCTCCTCCTCTCTGGGATACCACTGTCTTGCACACTGAGTCACTCACAGGCTTACTGATTTGTAACACGGACATTTATTATGATTAATAAGTTGACAGGAAAGATTAAGATGCCTGACCAAAAAAATCACAATATTAGTATTATATATGCAATACTTGAATTTACCAAAAAAATCCAAAATGAAAAGCCACTATTATAAAACTGTGAATCACAGATATTGATACACAACTGAAGCAACATATATAGATACAGCAAAGAAGTTGAACTGAAAATAAATGCCAGAATTTCCAACAGAAGACTCGATAGAGACCAAGAGGAACCATGGGTCACACAGGCAGCACGCATAACCTGGCGGTTGACGCCTGCCTCGAAGCAAATCAAGGGCTGAGGGGTATAATCCGTCAGCCTCCTCATCGTGTGACCCGGGAGAGATGCAGCAGGGGCCCCTGGCTCTCTTACCAGGAAGCGGACGATCAGTACACCTGGGCTAGCAAGTTTGTAACTCTGCCTCCTCTCTTCTTGATCGGGTGAGATGACTGGAGAAAAGGAAAACCATGGCAGGGAAAGGCCATGGAAAGTTTGCTAGGATGTGGCCTAGGACACTTGTCTTTGTCTGCTCATACCCGCCCACTGAGCATGTGCACAGAGTGTGTCCCAGTTGACCAAATGTGGTATGTTCTGTGGATTTCCATGGAGTTCTGGATATTTCATTTCCTGGCTTTCTACATGCTGTTTCCTTTACATACTTTCCTCTCCCCTTCTTTCTCTCTTCTCACCCCCAACAGCTGATTTACCATTTATATCTCAGTTTACACATCACTGATTTTCAAAGCCTGAGTTAGATCACCCACCTTGGGATCCCATGGCACTCTTTAGATACTCAAATTGTAGCATGGATCGCACTGTATTTTGATTGCCTATTGCCTTCATTCTCAGCAAATACTATTTGAGCACCTATGACATGAGAGGGATTGTTTTCCTCCACAGGTAGGGAGAATATCATGATGAGCAAAAGGGGAAGATGGAGAAGAAAAAATAATCCGCATATGTAGAGTTGAAGAACATGTAAAATGCTAGATTGAGGGGGCATAATGAACCATTGGGGACAGTTTACCTTGGTGCTAAAATCTGACGGCTGACAAAAGAGTTTACAAGATTCAAGAAGAGAATCAAGAGTACAGAAAGCAGAGCAGGTCTAGTGGTGCCCAGAGACAGTACAAAAAGGAGCAGCAGCGTCTGCACAGGCTCTGAGACAGGGCACCGTGGAGCACGTTTAAGAGCTTGAAAGAACCCATGCATTCCTGCACGCATATCTTGTTCACCATTTTACTCTTAATAAAAACATATTTAGCTGCCCTGGAGGAGTTTGCTCAGTGGTTAGAGCGTTGGCCCTCAGGCTGAAGGGTCCCCAATTCTATTCCAGCCAAGGGCACATGCATTGCCTCAGTTGCAGGCTCCACCCCAGATGAGGCGTGAGCAGGAGGCAACCAATCAATGTGTCTCTCTCAGGTCAATGTTTCTCTCTTTCTCTCTCTCTCCCTCCCTCCCACTCTCCCTGAAAAAGCAATGGAAAAAATACCCTCGGGTGAGGATTAAAATAATAAAATAAAATATAAAATAAAATAAAATAAAAACATATTTAGCTGACATTTAACACAAAAATTTTTAATGAATAAATGAATGAATGAGCTAGAAAATGTGTGCCTGAAAAATTAAAAACAGCATCTATAGCCAAAGTTTCCTTTGAAAAATGAGAGATTATTTTATTGGTCCTATTGTCATTAATGATAATAAAATCACTTGATATTAAAGATCTTTATTTATGTATGTTTCATCTTCTAGTGTGTATGGTCTTTGAGGGATGATACCTCTTATTATTTATCTTCATATTTCCACTAACTAGCACCTAGAATACATAGGGCTTAAACAGTTATTAAATTAAATGATATACTACTTGAGGGCAGGGTTACTCCTCTTTTGATTACCTGTAGCACTTAGAATAGCACCTTACATTTAGTAGGTAATCAATAAATATTTGCTAAATTAAATTGAAGCACTAGATTTCACTGTATCTTACAAATTTCCTACTTTTCCCATTCTTTCTTCACAGCACAGAACCAAAATTCAAATTACTATGTAGTACAGATAGTTCTACCATTTCAACATTACCTCTCCTGGGACCATTCCTCCACTGATTTGTTTTACTTTTACAAACAGACTGATAACTAATACAAAGCTTCAGCTCCCAAAGAGGTCTAAGGGACTCTCCAAATGGTAGCTGTGTTCTTAGAGATTATATAAAGTCAAAGATCATTTTCTCACTATAAACACAGGTCCATTTAAGAGAAAAATCATATTAAGCTAACATTGAAGGTACTACATGTACTGTGTCCCCAAAGCACAAACCTGCACACACAAAATTTTCTCCAAGTTACCACATGTGCCTCCCTCACCCACAATATATGATTAAACAGTATATTATTATAATTATATATTACATATTATATGTATATACATATACATACACATATGTGTGTGTGTGCATATGCATATATATATAAATATATATATATATATATATATATATATATGTATATGTATACATATACACTTGAACCCTGAACAATGTGAGACTTAGGAGTGCCAACTGCCCCCTCCTTGCCGAGTAAAAAATTTGCATAATACTTTTGACTCTACAGTCAATCCTTCCACATCTGCAAATTCACCAGTCACAAATGGAAAACAGTATTTTTCATCCATGGTTGGGAATTCACAAGTATACATAAATCTTTGACCCAGTAATTCTTTTCCAAAAACCCTTGCACATGGGCTCCAAAAGGCATGTACATTGCAGCATCTTTGTGAAAACAAACAGCCAGGAAAAGCAAATCCCCATCAGACAAATAGGAAACGGTACAGTCCTAAAATAAAATATTGACAGCAGTGAAGATAAATGAACTATATCTCTATATACACACATAGATAAAAAAAACACATAACATTGCTTTTTAATAAAAAGCAAGTCTCAGAAAAATACAGAGAACAGATATCATTATATGAAGTTCAAATAAAAGTACAACCAAATAATTATGCTGTTTAGAGGCTATTAATATATTGTAAATTTATAAAGAAATACAACAGCCAGGCCGGTGTGTCTCGGTGGTTGAGCATCAACCTATGAACCAGGAGGTCACAGTTTATTTAATTTCTGGTCAGGGCACATGTCCAGGTTTCAGGCTCCATCTCAGTAGGGTGCATGCAGGAAGCAGCCAATCAATGACTCTCATCATTGATGTTTCTCTCTCTCTCTCCCTCTCCCTTCCTCTCCCTGAAATCAATAAAGATATATTTTTTAAAAAAAGGAAGAAAAGAAAGAAAGAAAGAAAGAAAGAAAGAAAGAAAGAAAGAAAGAAAGAAAGAAAGAAAGAAAGAGAGAGAGAGAGAGAGAGAGAGAGAGAGAGAGGGAGGGAGGGAGGGAGGGAGGGAGGGAGGGAGGAAGGAAGGAAGGAAGAGGGAGGGAGGGAGGGAGGGAGGGAGGGAGGGAGGGAGGGAGGGAGGGAGGGAAGGAGGGAGGGAGGAAAGAAGGGAGGAAGGAAGGAAGGAAGGAAGGAAGGAAGGAAGGAAGGAAGGAAGGAAGGAAGGAAGGAAGGAAGGAAGGAAGGAAGAGGGAGGGAGGGAGGGAGGGAGGGAGGGAGGGAGGGAGGGAGGGAAGGAGGGAGGGAGGAAAGAAGGGAGGAAGGAAGGGAGGAAGGAAGGAAGGAAGGAAGGAAGGAAGGAAGGAAGGAAGGAAGGAAGGAAGGAAGGAAGGAAGGAAAGACAACAGAATGACAAACACAAAATTCAGTGAGAGAGGCATACATACATGGTCTTGAACAGCAATGCATGTTTTCTTTAACTATATTGTGAGTACATGGTGCCTGTTTTACCAGTCTTTACATGTTATATAGATGCATTATATATTATTTGGTACATATGAACTGTTTTACAGTTGAACAAAGTAAAGATTCAATTATCAAAATAATAGCTGAATTTTGTTTTTCTTCTTGAGCTTCTATCATGTCTTTACAAACTGGTATTTAGTCATCTGCATGTCCAAAAATTTAATCACTGTCAATTCTATAACATTTAGTGTTTCCTATCTAGACATGTTCACTACAATATTGCTCTCCACTGTTTTGAATTAGGATGAGAGGCACTAAACCTGTGTTCAATTAATGGGGAGTGCAGACACCATTAGCTCATTAAATTTAGTGGTTAAATTTAGAAAAGTTCCAAGATCAGCTGGCTAGAGAGAAATCAAGAAAATATTTTTCTAACAGTAACAAAGGCTGTTAAACATCTTTTCTATAAGTCATTTACCCTGAAATAACTCAGAAAATGCCCGCAACAGCCCCACAGACTGGGTTCTCTGCGCAGCCTCATTTCACAGGACGGAGGCACAGAGTTGTTATGCAACTTGCTAAAGTCACTCAGTGATGATGGAACCGCTTCACACGCCTACTCTTATCCACTATGCCTACAAAATTAAATGTTAAAACAAAATCACAGAGCAATCAACTTAACTGTCAAGGAACAAAACATGTACTGATTATCATCTGTAAAATATAAACACCAGCATTTAAAAAATCTGCAAATTAACTGGATAAATTATATACAGGATGGTACCATTGGTACTTTGCTGTGTATCTGCCCATATGCCTTCTCTCATTCTTTCCAATTATTCATTTTTTGTTGCCTCACTTCTTTTCCACCTTTTTTTTTTCCCTCCTCCAGGAATATCTTAGCTTATATCTATCCCCAAAATGTCTCTTTTACAAATTTTCCACAAGTTTGTACTGCTTAAGTTACTTACTTGTACTGAAATGAAGATAAATTGAATAAGGGAAGGAGAGAATCCTAGGTAGTCAGAATTACTTTAGTTTAAAATAACATTCTCTCTAAATAAGTGGTTTAATTTAGCTATTCAGTTTATTTAATATGGTGACTATTTTCACCTTCAAGCTTAAGAAATTTGAACTTTTGAAGTCTACCAATTCCAGGTAAGTGTGTCTCAAAACCAGTTCTCCAGGTCAGGCCAAAAGAACCCTCACTTTCTTAAGTATCAGACAAGCTTCAGTGGGTTCTGGGTCCTCCAATCATACCCATTCTTTTTCTCCTGCTCTTGTTTAAGAATAGAGGAAAAGTACAATTCTGTCATGTGAGATGAGAGAGTAAATGCTGGAGGCTTCTGGGGAAACCTCCCTCACCCTTAAATAGACAAATGTGCTGCCTTCCCTTCTGGCCTGTGGATATTTCTGTGCAGGAGGTGATACCCAAACTGCTGCAACTGCCTTGCAACCATGAAGGAAGCAGATGATATGCTAAAAATGACAGAGGAGAAAATGGGGGGGAAACCCTAGATCTTTGATATTGTCACTAAGCTGCTGTATAAACCAACATTAAAAATGCCATACCCCAAACCTTCCATGTCACAGATTTTCCTTATTGTTTCCTTATTGTTACTTGCAGCTGAAAGCATCCTGACACATGTCCTATTGCCCACTCTATTTCTTAAGAAAAGAAAGTTGAAACACAATATTACTTGTTTTCTTAGGATTATAGAATTCAAATGAACTATCTGATTGAGAGGCAGCTATGGATGGACTTAGAGTCAACTAGGACCTCAAGAGTCACCACAGCAGGCTCCCAACATGTCCCACTAGGCAAAACCTAGGAAACTTTGTTTTTCTCCTGGACTTCATGGTCTGTGAAATTGTCTACCTTGGCGAATATCTTTAAGAGCCCTAACTCTATGACTGACATCAGGGCCACGCAAATGGAACCCTTGAAAAAATAATAAAATTTCACAGAAATAGCTCCAGACATTTTCTTGAGCCCTTTGTCCCACCCTCCGATCTCTGTCACCACAATGTTGAACTTCAGTCATGGTGTACATTAACTCGTGCCTAGGAATGATGGTGACACTGTGCTACAGACTTCCCTCCAACTGGATTCGCCATCTAATTACCTCAACATCATCTCTTCTCCATGGCCCTTCAGCAAACTCCATAAGGGCATAATCATATAATCTCTAAAACCCCTGTGTTATGTTCATCCCAGCACCGTATCAAATCACAGACAGATATCTTACTATACTTTGAAATAGCAGAAATTCCATCAGCTTCAAGTCTTCAATGCTAAACTCATTGTTAAGTCAACTTCATTTTGATTTATTAAGCAAATATTTTTATGTAAATAGGTAGTAGTATTAAAATTAACTAGAATTATTTATTGGAAAGAAATTATTCCTTTGGTTTTAGAGAAAAATTTTGTTCAAAACAGAAGTCTAAGGAAGCCACGTTTCCACATTCCCACAGAAGAGACATTTGGTTACCCTTGCCATCTTTGCAAATACTGTGCTCTACTGTCTTAGACCCAGTTTCACCTCATGTGTAACTTATGAATTATAGAAAAGATTCCTGGCATTGATATTTACATGACCCAATAAACACCACTATTTCCACTTTTTAATTCTTCAAGGAAGATCATAAAGTAATCATTGAGTCTGGCTGTCTAAATACATCTTTTAAATCCCAGTTTACTAATATATTTAAGATGTGATTAAAGGTCCCAATGAGAAAAACAAAAGTTGAGAAATCTAATTATACTGGATTAATTTCTGACAGTATTAAAGCTAATAACTCTTCCTCCCACTAATTAATAATATCAGAATTCTCCTTCTGTTTCTAAGGGTGGGTTTTTTGGAATTTTCCATAATAATCTGACCCTGCTTTAAAGAGACACCACTAACCAAACAAATATTTCCAGTTCCCTGAACAATTAAATCTGTCACATTGCAACTGACATTATCACACATGCTGGAAGATGCTGCTCAGTAGAAATTCATTCAATGAACACTTGGCATACATCTCCTGAGCCTATCCTTTGAAAAGAACAATATAAATACCTGTAGTGCTAATGGGTCTATTATAGCAGTCATTTCTAGGAAAAGGCAGAGCAGCATTACATTACTTGAAATGGTTTTCAGCTACAGCATCCCTAGGGATTTGTAGGAATGAGTAAGAAGCTATCGCTACTGCAAACTTGAATTTTATAAGCATCTGTGCCGGTCCTTTGCCCACGACCATGTGCAATGTAGTTAGAACAGTGTGTAATTGACATTCCCATTTTTACCATGTTGAATTCACATTTTCAGGACATTATAAACTTATGCAAGCATACTGATAAAACATAACCACTACATGTAGAAGCCAACATTCAGATTAAACAAAATTTTATTAAAGGTAATTAAAACTGTTCCAAATAGTTTCAGCCCCAAACATGGATGGGTAAGCATAGGTAAATTTTATCCCTGACAGGTGTTCAGAGAAAAAGTCAACCTTTAAGACTACTGGGACATTATTTATCATTGATACTGGGATTGGAGGAAGGATAGATGGCTCTCTGGTTGTTTATGTTCTTGTTGTTATGTTTCCAAATGGACAGTAACTTGGAAGGAGAATAAACATTGAAGGCAGACCTTGAGGCTTTTATTTCTTCACTCAGAACATTAACTAGTAGCTCAATAAATATTCTAATTTGTAGGTGGAGTCAGATTGATCCAGTTGCAAATATTTTTTGGAATTTTTAGATAAACTAGAAAACCTCTTACAGTATTTTTTATGCCTAAAATATCAAAAGGTATTTTAAGGAGAAAATTGAGTATAGAATGTGAGGGCCTTTTTGCATGTTTGAAAGGATATAATTTTCAGAACTAGGTGGGAATGTTATCCTTTCTAGGTGAATGCTCACACCGAGTCCATAGTCTTTCATTGAGACATTCAGACATGAGTATAATTGTGAAAGTTAAAGACTTTATCAGAAGTTGGGGTCAAGAAACAAGACTTAACATGTATTTAGAGCAGGCTCACTTTCAAGAGTTCAGAGTACCTAAAAGCCAGGCAGTCTCTGGAGAATCACAGTGGAGGGTCAAGCAAGCACACCAGCCCTACGGGGATGGGGCAGAGGGTGTGCTCGGTGTGTAAGGGGGGCCAGGAGGCCTGTGCAGCTGGAATAGAGGGGGCAGAGCAAGAGCAGGAAGGGAGCTTCAGGGGCTGTGATAAAGGTACACATTTTATTCTGGGTGGAATGGGAAGTCATCAGAGGGAGGTAACCTGTATTATAGAACTTAAAAAAATAAACCCAAAGAGTGACATAACCTGATTTAAAATATTAAGAAATACATACACTAAATGTTCAAAACAATAATCAATTATTAGCTTCCAGAGTAAAAATATTATGAGCTTACCTGTGGCTTACTAAAGCCACTTACACAATAAAAATTATTTTATTTTTATTTTTATTTTTTATTGAACTAACATTGGTCAATGGTATTATATGTTTCAGGTATACACCATTATGATTCTGTATCTGTATGAATTAGAGCATGCTCACCACCAAAAATCTAGTTGCTATAGGTCACCATGTATTTGACCCCCTTTACCCATTTCACCCTCCTGCCTACACCTTCCTGTCCCTCAGGTAACCACCAATCTGTTGTTTGTGTCTATGAGTTTGTTTTTGTTTTGTTTGTTCATTTCTGTTTTATATCCCATATATGAGTGAAATCAAATGGTGCATGTCCTTTTACATCTCACTTACTTCACTTAACACAATACCCTCAAGAATCTATCCATGTTCTAGCAAATGGCAATATTTCATCTTTTATATAGTTGAGTAGTATTCCATCATATATATATATATACCACATCTTCTTTACCTGTTCATCCATTGACAGACATTTAGGCTGATCCCAACACAAATTTAATTTTGATAGGTGGAGAATTTCCTAAATTCAAATGAAGAGATAATTTACAGTGACACCAAACAAACTGTAGGAGCCCAGCTTTGAGAGATTTGACCACAGGGCTCCCCTGGTTTGGGGCTCCTCTGATTTGGTGAGCTCTTGATGCCTCAGAAGTTTCCTATGATCCTTTTGAAAGCTTTACAATAAAACTGAATTTGGATTTTGCTTTTTTATGTTTATCTTCACATATATCTTGACAAGAGAATCTAAAACTGTCATACTCTCTTCCATATTAGTAAAAAAAAAAAAAAAAAGGCAAAGTGAAGGTTAGGGATAAGCAAAGTCACAAAAAGATGAAAAGAAGGACCACAGGGTGAAGCCAACATCACAGTCTCTGATGTTGGCTCATCTCCAGACTCAACTTCTTTTTACGTAAAAAGAAAATGACATAGATATTATAATAAGAGAAGGTTAGAATACAGTAGAAAGCCCTGCTTATATCTTTGTCCTAAATCTCTCTTTGTATGATATAAGGCAGTTTATCTCTGTCTCATATTTCCACCTGGAAAAGAAGATAATGTTTCTCACCTGTTTCACCCCTGAGGTGTTTATGGAAATGAATCAAT
Organism: Miniopterus schreibersii; assembly: GCF_964146895.1. Lineage (NCBI taxonomy): Eukaryota > Metazoa > Chordata > Mammalia > Chiroptera > Miniopteridae > Miniopterus > Miniopterus schreibersii. The sequence continues at coordinate 62,209,694 of NC_138101.1, read as the reverse complement.
TCATATGGGTGAAGGATTTTGAAGATGAAATGCACTGAATAAATGCTATATATTAGCAGGTGACTGAATATTTACAAAAATTATTGTAACAAATAATAAAAAGATGTATTATGGCATTTCATTGTCAGTTACCTCCTTTTGTAGGATTTAACATGCTTTATTTATTGTAATAATGCGAGATTATTCAAAATAGAAATAAGTTGTTAGGTACTTGCAATTACATCAGCTGTCAATTGTTAGAAAGGGTACCGTGTTTAAAGTGTTAAACCTCCAATAAATTTTAGTAGTTTAAATAAAATAATGTAAGCATCAGTGTCAGAAATAACAGAGCAATAATCATGTCTGTCTTAATTTTTGCTTATAATTAAATATTTTTGCATTACATTTGGGAAGGAAGAAGATTTGCTCTGTAATACAAGAATGGATTGCAGTGGATTTCAGCACTAGGGAATGCTATAGTTCATATGAAGAGAAATGGCCTTTTGTTTAGAAAAATACCTTGGTGGCTGCTTTGGGTAGAAAAGAAGCCTCCTTTGCATTATCTTGAAGGAGAACATTGAACAAAAGAATGTGTGAGGGGTGGAGTGAGAGAGTATGAAGTCAGGAAGAACATTCGAACAGCAAGAAGCCAGGCAGAAGTGAGGAAGGCACCACAGTTGGCAAGAAAATAGGCCCAGCAGCATGTACAAGGCTGTGGTCAGAGGCTATCTTAGTAGTAGAAATCCCTGTGTCATCTCTTAAGAACAGTATTACATCCTAACTTGTCTTCTCTGCTATGTAATGGATGCAACCATTGTCCCTCCTGAAAAACGCTGGAAAAATACACGCTGCTACTGTGCATCCTGGATGCTTTGGGGGGGGGGCTCATGGCCCATCTTTGTGCTGATCTTGGATGGAGAGTTCAACCCAGCCACAGAAGGACATGCTAATCAGATTGAGGTGGGAACCGGAAATTGGACAGGGATGCACAGATCCTTGAAAATTTCCAGAAATCATAGGAAAGATACCAGCCTTCCAATGAGGTATGGAATGAAACCATGACTGATATTTTTACAAATATTAAAGAAAAATTTCACTCCTTAATGGTGACTACATCTGATTACAGCCATCTAGGTTACAATTTCTGTGGTAGAAATTATTTCTTATGGAAATTATATTTTAAAATTCATATTATTGCCCGGCCGGGCGTGGCTCAGCGGTTGAGCATCAACCTGGGATCTAGGTGATCGGGGTTCAATTCCCGGTCAGGGCACATGCCCGGGTTGCGGGCTCAATCAATGACTCTCTCATCATTGATGTTTCTATCTCTTTCTCGCCCTCTCCTTTCCTCTCTCTGAAATCAATAAAGATATATTTTTTTAAAAAAATTCATATTATTTATTCAAGAGAGTACTAAGCTCTCAAAATTCACTAGAAATAAATCTTGGTTACTCATAGTCTAATAGATTTATTTCTTTGAGTATAAACTATTTGTAGTCCTTTTTATGCTTTAAAATTTTGAAATTCAAGAGTTACCTTATTTGAATTTTCCTGGGGCTCAATTTCTTACTACTTCAATTTTCAATTTCCACTTTCATGATCAAACTCATTAGCCAATATAGTAAGTAGTGCAGCCTAATCACCGCCATCTGCCCTCCTGGGTGCATCACTGTGTTGCCAAAACTATGTAGGAGTCAGTCCTCTGCTGCAAAGACCATTAGATGAGCAGAGAGCACAGACACTCCAATTAGTTGGAGAATTAATATGTTTTATCTACTCCAGTGCATTCAAATTGTTTATCAGGTGATCAGAAAGGGCAACTTATTGTCACACAGTCACTCAGAGTCTGGGCCTATGGCCCAGGGCTCTTTTGCAGTGTGGCATATTTCTGGGCTGTGCAGTACACCCACATCTCCAGCTCCATGTTCCCCAGGAACCTTCGGGGGGGGGGGGGGCAGTGTAGAGCTCTCTGCTCAGATACACACCACAAGGTAGGTTTTGCTTCTTAGTTGGAATTTCTGCTTATTGTACTGTGCCACTCTCATAGGAATGGATGTTTCAAGGAAGTATGCCTCTCAAATGTAATTAAATATTGCCAAATAGAGCAGATATATGACTTTTTTTAAAGACTCTATTTCATCAGGTTAAAGGCAGCAACATAATACATATAACTACCCAGTTCATCTTTGTAGATGTTCCATTTAGACCATAATATGGTTGAGGAAAATCACCTAACTATCTGCAGTAGCCAGAATCCATTATGGTCTCCAATGATCCTCACCATTTGGTATTCACACTCTTGTGTAGTTCCTTCGCATGTTGTACCAGGGATGGTCTGTGTGACCCAGAAAATAAGGCAGAAGTTGTACTATGTTCAGTTCTGAGATTAGGTTATAAAAGACACTGTGGCTTCCATCTTGGTAGCTTTCTCTTACCCTCTTTCTCTCACTCTTGGATCACTTGCTCTGGGAACGTCACATACTGAACAGCCTTATGAGAAGCTCACATAACAAGAAACTGAAACTCCGGCCAATGGCCACTTGAAAGAGCTTGGAAGCTGATCATCCAGCCCCTGTCAAAGTCTTCAGAGACAAGCAGCTTAACAGACAAGAGCCACAACCACCCAGCTAATGCACTCCCAGGTTTCTGACCCCCAGAAACCAGTGCCATAATAAATATTTGTTGTTTCATGCTGCTAAGTCTTGAAGTAATTTGTTACCTAGAAAAAAATAACAAATACACTTCTTATCTCCTTCTTTTGGTAAGTATATGCCAGGAAAAAAAAATCAGGCTTTGGCTGCTGTGCAGTATGTTATAGTCCTCAGGGCAGGTGTGGAAGCAGGGCATTGCTTATCTGCTGTGCCCAGAAGTGATGTCAAGAAACAGTATCGTGAAGAAATTATAGATGAGGACCATTTTAAATCAAGATGCTACTATCAAACAGGCATGGCAAAGAGATAGGACAAAGGACAAAATTCAAAAGCAATGGGGGTGAGGGAGCCTGGAATACCTCTTCTGAGACTCTGAGGTTGTCTTATCTGTTTTTGGTGGCCCTGAAAAGGGAGTGCCAGAAGTATTTAAAGGGGTTGTTGTGAGCAGGTGTTAATGTGACATTCAAGGCCTGCCATAGTCTAGACAAATCTCACCATTTTCCTTTAACACTAATCCCATCTCTCTGCTTCAAATAAACACAATACTTTCTTATCTTTGTGGTTTTATGGAAGCCTTTACATCCAACAGGAATTCCTGTCTCCTATTCACATGTCCCTTGGACTGGACCTGTCTTTGGGGGCCAGTCTCATTCCCTTTTTCCTTTGCAGTCTCCCCTCAACAACACAACTCTTAGGGATTTCTCCCTCTCTTATTAAGAAATCAATACCTGTGCCACTCATATACTGTCTTCATTTTTTGTGCTATTTCGACAGTATATGAACAATTTCTAGAGGTCAGAATTCTTCCCTAATACCATTTATTTGTTGGCAGCATGATAAATATTGGTTGATGTCTATAAATTTTCTTATTGCAAAATGAGGACCTGTTTTTGTAGACAGTTTTTAAAAGTCAATCAAAAAGAGGGGGAAAAATCAATTTACTACTCAACAATAACCACTCAGTGTGTTTGGTGGTATAGTCTTTTTTTGCAGGTGTGTGTGTGTTATGTGTTGTGTGTGTGAACCAGAATCTAACTGATTATGTACTTTCTTGTTTGACAATGAAGAGCAAAATTTATTTACTGAATGCCCTACTTTGGGACCTCCAGTGGAGTCCATGGATGTAATTTTTTTTTTAATATGTTTTATTGATTTCAGAGAGAGGAAGGGAGAGGGAGAGAGAGAGATAGAAACATCAATGATGAATGTCACTGAGGGCCTCCTGCATGACCCCTACTGGGGATCGAGCCTGCAATCCCAGCATGTGCCCTGACCAGGAATCTAACCTCGATTTCCTGGATCATAGATAGATGCTCAACCATGGAGCCATGCCGGCTGGGGTGGGATGTAATTTTTTAATGTAGCTCTACATTAATACGAGGTATTCTTTGACTCTAAAATGAATGTGTCACTTATTTCAGACCCTCTATGGGCTATTTCTATTAAAAGTATCATTATGATTATAAGCAATCAGTTGGTATGGATTTGAATGTCAATTTATAAACAGTACTATCACTACAAAGAAAATAAACAACTACTATCTCAGTGAGATTTAAATAAAATGGACAAAGAAGCTAATGCAAGTCACCATCCATGTCTAGCTCTCCTAACTTTCCAGTATTGCTCCCAGAAAACCTCTCTGCTTTAATTTTGTCACACTTAAAAACAACTCTGAAAAGGACTGAAAATGATAGAATTGCCACTCCCTTTTCCTTCTAATGCCCCCTGTTTTAATCTCTCTTTTTCTGTTGTTTAAATAAAACACCATACTGATGTGATTTACCTATTCAGTTTCATAATCTATGAAATGGGAAAGAAAATGGTACTTGCCTTACAATATCTGGTACATAATAAACACTTTAAAATGTTACTACATATTGTATCTGTCTTGTTTTCTCACTCAAACAGCACACTTATGCACACATGCACACACACACTCAGTCACTTTTTTTTAACCAAGAAGTACAACTCTTACAAGCTCCTTGATGTGTTACTTCTGTCTGTCTCTCATTCTTGATTACTTGGAACAAGGGTCAGTCATAAATAATTAAGCGGGTAAGTATGATCTCACAAGTAAAGCCAACAGATTATTTCTGTTTAACAATAAAATGTTTATTAGTTAAAAGAAAGTACAGATTAATGATCACTACAAGTAAACAATTTGAATTGCTTGGAGACTGGGTGTTAATGCACAGTTAAAAACTTGCAATTAATATCAGAGATATTTCTTTTGTTATCAAGAGTGAAGGGCTGGAATTTCTAGATTCATAATCTATAGCAGAAAATTATATTAAAAGCCCTCATACTTGATCTTAATATTCTCCTAGTACTCTCTTAACAACTGTTAAATGTGCCATGATCCTAGCCATGCATTATGACTACAAACCCCCTCTGAAAATGTGAAGTCCTAATCCCCCAGTAGACTTACTACTGGCTCAGGAATCCCATAGACCATGAGGTAGCATGGACTATCTTCACCCCCAGTCACGGCTGCAGCCAAACCATAAATCCCAACCACATTCTCAACAACTGAACATGGCGGCAGCAACGTCAACAGGCCCAGCTGCAACTCAGGCGTGAAACTCACTCTTGAACAGCAGGTGATCTCTGGGAAGAACGTAGGAAGTAATATTTGATCTTTTGTCATTTTCTCCCTTCAACGTGCCCTCTCCCAAACCCACTTCTACCTCCAGAAGCCTCAGGCTCTTTCTTCCCCCTTATCCAAACTATTTATACTAACATACAAATGACCAAATATTCTTAAAGTATTATTTTTCCAGGTAGTCGCATTCACATTGGGTCAAGCCTTAAACAATGGAACATGTTTATAAAAGTTACAGTTTAAGCATCGGTCTTAGATTACTGGTACTTGGGGACCAAAATTCTTGAAAACACATCACATAGTCCCTTAATTAGGTCATCCTATTGGCCAATACTGAATCTGAGAATGCAGGTGACATGTATCTGGTATTCTGTCTTGCATCAGCTGAACAAGCCTTACATTTACAGTGCTTGGATCTGTTTTTCTATCAGTAGAGTTTGGCCATAAGAAGGATAGAAACAGCTCAGGTGGGGAAAAGGTGGGAGTGATGAAAATAGAGTTTTAATAATGTCATCTAACCAACTGATTTTTTAAGAATGTATTTATTTTGTAAATGTAATATTCATAACAAAATTGAGCGATTTTATCAACAAGCCCTCCGCTCAAATAAATAATTATTTCTTCTTTCATGTCTATTAATAGCTCACTCATCAGTGTTTATTGAGAACCTTCTATATCCCAAGTGACTTGTCATGCTCCCTCCCTTTTAATTATTGTAACCCTTATCCAGGCAAAATTTTAAATACTCTGTAACTATACATAGGTAGATTTTTTTTCACTTACTATATCATAAGCATTTTTACATACTGCTAGAGATATGACTTAAATTTGACAAAAATAATCGTTCTTGAGATTAACCAAGTGAGCAGTAGCTGGGGATGTGCCTTTCCTGAAATTAATGAGAGGCATTATTAATGCCATAAAAGCCCTTTCCATAATTCCAAGCCAGTTTACCTGGAAAATTTCCAAGGATCATCACCATTTTTCCCAGGGCAAGAACGAGGCAGCTTTTATTGGATTGCAAAGATGCTATTAGCCCTCTGAGAACTTATTAGGCGTAATTTATTTACATACTAGACATTAGTATGTGCTCATGAGGTGTTTTCAGGCTTCTTTTTACAAAAGAAGGCTCCAGTAAGAAACTGTGGTTTGTTTCCAGCACAGCTTGCAGAGTCTTGCAGGCTTCCCTGTCAAGGTTCTGGCGAGTTTTAGAAACCAAGTGAGAGTGATGGATTTCCCAAGCCACAGGCCTCCTCTGTGCACAGTCAGGAGGAGCTGAAGGCTCAGCTGCAGTATCTATTTTGCTCTCAAAGGAAAGCAGGCTGCATAAAGACACAGGCATTGGAAGGACTGCGACGTGAGCAGAGGAAGGGCAAGTGCAAAGAAATAGGGAATATTGAATTTAGGAATATCCTAAGTTTAAAAATCAGCTTTTGCCTGACTGGTGTAGCTAAGTAGTTAGAGCATCGGCCCCTGGGTTCGTTTCTCAGTCAAGAGCATGCAGGTTCCATCCCACCCCGGGTCAGGGCGTGTGCAGGAGGCAACCAATCGATGTTTCTCTCTTTCTCTCTTTCCCTCTCCCTCCCTTTCCCTCTCCCTCCCCCCTCCCCCTCCTTCCCTTCCACTCTAAAAATCAATGGAAAAATATCCTTAAGTGAAAATTAACAAAACAAACAAACAAACAATCAGCCTTCCAGGCCACCTTCCTATCTGTCTAAAATAAATATGATCCAAAGAGGAAGGTAACAAAGTAGCATTTAGCTCGCTTCCTCCATTGTTAAAAATATGAAGATACGCCAAATTTTTCTAAATCAGGCTCTGGAAACAAGACAAAAGTGATGTGCTGGGACAGGGTGGAGGAGGGAAGCAGTGAAACGTGCAGGCAAGGGTTCCCTGTCAATGCGCTGCTGCGACATGCAAATCACAGTAGCTGTTCAGTGTTTGGTAAGAAATTGAAGAGGTGAAAGATAAGAGAGTGCAGATTCTGTGTGTATGAAGGGGTTGGGCATAAATAGAAGAGTGAGTAAGGGTGAAAATATATTTTCTTTTTGTTTTTTGTTGACAAAGGTTCTGTTTTGATAAAAAGGCCATCAATAATGAATTCAACTTTCTTCATTATTTTTCCCAGCACTGATTTGAGTATCCACCTACCTTTCTCTTCCCACAGCTCTAGCTAGTGCATCTACTAGTCCCTCTTGCAATAAGGGGAGCAGCCCCGGATATGTCATGAGTAGTCACAGAGTGGTACCCAGACCACTAGTTATTTATTGAGAGCCCGTTATGTGCCAGTCTTAGGTCCATCAAATTCCAAATGCCCTGCTCTTGCTTTTGAACTGCATATACTATTTTTGATCTATATTTTCTTACAGATTATAAATTTTAAAGAAAATAAGGTGGGGCAGTATAAGATTAAAAATGTTTATGTATCCCGGCCAGGCGTGGCTCAGCAGTTGAGCATCAACCTAGGATCCAGGAGATCGGGGTTCATTCCCGGTAAGGGCACATGCGGGCCTCAATCCTCAGTTGGGGGTGTGCAGGAGGCAGCCGATCAATGACTCTCTCATCATTGATGTTTCTCTCTCTCTCTCTCCCTCTCCTTTCCTCTCTGAAATCAATAAAGATATATATATTTTTTAAATGTTTATTTATAGCAGAACTCCTCAGCTACTTGAACTGTGGTATGAATATTTGTATATCCAAGAGAAAAGTTGTGAGGAGGGTGCCCCAAATTCCTGGACCATGTTACTTCTCCATTTTTGCCTTGCCTTCCCTTCCTTTTCTCTACCTTCCCCTTCCCCCTTTTCCCTTCTTTGCCCTTTCTCTCCCTGTCCTCTCTCTCTCCTTCCTTCCTTCCTTCCTTCCTTCCTTCCTTCCTTCCTTCCTTCCTTCCTTCCTTCCTTCCTTCCTTTCCTTCCTTCCTTCCTTCCTCTCCTCCTCCTCCCCACCCCTTGCAGTACTAACAGAAAACATACCAAGTATATTTTAAAAATAGAAGTGATCTATATAAATCTATTATATAAAAAATGCCAATAAAACTACATGAAAAGTTCCTAAGGCCTATATTTTATGCTCTTTCAATGAATAAAAACAGATAATTTGATTTTAAAGTTCTTACAGAGCAAAAAAAAAAATTATATTTAAAAAGAAAGGGAAAAATGACCAATTGTTTCTGCCTATGGCAAAAATTGATTAAGGAAATAAAAGACAGACATCTACCTTGCCTGGCATATTGCAGATTCATGTTATCTAATTTCAACTGAGCTTTCACTGCTGCTTGGCAAATCTCTCCTTGTTGATTTCATAATGCATTCTCCAAAGCATCTGTTACAACCCTTCTGCTTTCCTGAGGTCCCTTCCCCGCTCCCCCAAGTCCACCTCTCCCCATCCCAGTCCAACTCTCAGCAGATGATTTGCCTCCTACTTCACCAAAGAGGGGGGTGCATCCAGCACAAATTTTGTCATTTGTTCTCCTTACTCCCTCACTCTAATTTCTCCTTACCCAGCTCTTCCCAAATTGGATCATTCTGTGCCCTCATTTCACTGCTCGCGAGCATCTCCACCTTCCCTGTATCCTGTGCGTTTGCCTTTCCTTCTGCCTTTAATAGAGCCACACTTTATTCCTGCATCCTCCAACTCTCTTTTTCACTTCTGAGAAAAAACATCAAGAGCTTAAGTTAAAATCTAAGAAATATTTGCCTAAATCATCCACTGAATTTTGTTTATTGTTTGCTTATTTTTAATAGTGACTGGCTTGGGCTTCTATGCAGTGGTTGTGAACAGTTGGGAAAAAAAGATTCCTTATGTCCATATTTATTAATCCTGAGGGTTAAGTGGAGTAGATATACGAATAGGTCACAAATACAGGTTTCAAATCAAGTATTTAATTGTACAAGAAATTCAATGTCTAGTTCAACAAGTCCCTGACTTCATTCCAGCCCCACGGAATTCCTTTTTCAGCAGGGTTGTCTCTGTGTTCTGGGAAGTGGTGAAATCAGACCATTAGTTACTACTTTCTGAAATGTCCACCATTCACTGTAGGCTTCAGTGATCGTCTCACATGCATCTTTCCTCATCCCACCCAAAGTAGGGCTCTCCTCACAGTCTCTTGCTCCCACCCCATCCAACCCCCCATTCTGTATCTGCTCATCCCTTTGTGAATCTCTGACATTCATTCTGCTCTTGCCTCATGCTGTGATACAGACAACCTGTGACTATGTCACACACATCTGCCTAGACAAACCACTCAGATCTTTCTTCTCAGTGGTCTTGTCAACTCTATGGGTCAACCTGGCAAGAGAGGTGCAGGTACCTTCTGCTGTCACATTCCCCCAAATTCCTCTAGGGTCTGGTCTTCACTGCTAAACCTCAGCTTGCATGGAGCAGAGAACAGTTCTCCCCTTCCTCAGATACCCACAGTGACTACCTTTCTCGCTTTGCCATTGCCTCTTCTCCTCACCCCCATATTTGAAGCCTCGGGGAGTTTCAAGACTTGTTCTGACTCATCAGATATTCTCTCTACCCTTAGTTCTCTTGGGGGATAGAACCTGAAATTTCATGGCTGCAACATGCCTTCCCTAAGGCAATTGATGCTGCAAATCGTAGATGTCTTAATTACTTATTAATATGTAGAAAAGACATCATGCCACAATGTCTGTTCCCATTTACTTTAAAACCATCCATACTGATACATCTAAACATGAGGCTCCTCAGGGCCTCACCTCTGGTACTGGGGCCACCCAGTGTACAGCCCAAGGCCACAGCCACACTTCCAGCATGCTTTCTTACAGTTATCACCTACCATCTTCCTGTCAAATAATGCAGGATCCTGTGGAGGCTGTACCAGTATTCCTGCTTCCTGCAGCTACCACTGTTCTGCTCCCTAATGCCGAATGGTTGGTTGGCACTGGATGTGGTGCTGGCATTGCTGCTCAGAGTGGCCCTCCAAGGCTCCAGACAGGATGGCTGCAGTGTTTCTTATAAGTCACAACTCTTGCTCAAGCAGAACAGCTTTCTCACTGACATTGAATTACCTGAGCTATAAGATACTGACCATTGAGATAGCTTGGTCATATGGTGGACAATTTCCTCAGAAGAAAGAATTATGCATTCCTAAGAGAGCTCCCTGCTATTGTTCTTAACCCCACCGTACACCCTTCCTTCCCCACCCCACACCCCCAACACCTATCCATTCCAGTAGTCAGTGCTACACTTAAAAAGACAAAGTTAAAGCATCACGCTCATCTGCTCAAAGCTCTCCAATGGCCCCCTTTGTGAGTGAGAATAAAAGCCAAATCCTTATCAAGGTCTACACAGTCCTATGTGACCCAGTGTCCTATTTTCTCTCTCTATACTCTTGTTTTTCACTTACTCTGCTGTAGTCTCTCTGTCTTTAACCCTGGTTGTGGAACATACTAGCATGCTTCTACCCCAGAGTCTTTGCAAGGACACTGTCTCCTTTCCCTACAATACTCTTTACTCTGATGAGCTGCCTGGCTCACATTCCAGTATTTCTTGCAAATATTTGCTATGAGGAGACATTCTCACTGAAGCCTACCCCTAAAGTTGCAACTTCCAGCAGTCCTTACTCTCTTACCAGGTTTATTACTCTCACTAGCACTTATCACCTTCTAACATACCTCATGCATTATTTATTGACCATGCTTATTGCCCCCTTCCACTACAGTGTAACTCCCACGATGGCAGTGATTTTTATCAATTATCTTTTCACTTCTCCATTTTCAGTACTCAAAACAATGCCTGGTACATAGTACATATACAATAAATATTTGTAGAATCAATGAATGATGCCTATTTCTCAGGAGCTGACTGAGAAGCAAAGAAGGTGACACTCTTCCATTTGGTATCTGTAGAGCTCCTTCATGAACCCTCCAAAGGGAACCATGACTCTTGACACCTTCTTTACCTCAACAGGGGTCTTCCTGTTTAGTAATTCAATCTTCAAAGGAATTGGGTAAGTGTGCATTCCCCATTCTTTTTGTGAGGGATTTGGGCTGGTGTCAGGGTTCTTTCTGCTCCATAGACCTTTCACAGTCTGACTCAGTAACCCCAAAAACTTCTAAGCAAATTAAAGCTGTGATGCTCTTTTCTAAATTCTTAGTTTTTCTAAATGAACATGGTCTTCCTAAGAACATTAGGGTAATAATGGAAATAAATGCCTTTCGTGGAGCATCTTCTCTCAGTTTCTACACTGGGTTCTTTATATATGTTTAATTTAATCCTCAGAGCCACCATGTAATAAAGGTGCTATCTGCATTTTATACATAAACATGAGGCTCATAGAAAAAAACTAATTTCCCATAGTTTACAAAGTTAAAGATGCTAAAGCTCAAAAATATTTTAGAGACTTTGTGAGCCCCTGCAACCCCCACGAAGACATCTATTCTGAAGGCACAAAAGTCTTTTGTCCTTACTCATTTCTATACTTCAACAAATTCACAAGGGTTAATGGGACTTAGGCTGAGTCTTCAGCACCTGGCATATACCTGCCATATATTTCTTACTAAATAAATATTGATGAAATTCAATGAAATCAAACTTCGTACCTTGCAAGAACATGATATTTTGACTGGATCTAATCCACAAAGGTAATTCATTAGACATCTTAAATGTCCTGGAATGATAAGTGATTATGGAAAGTTTAGACACAAGGTAAATCCCAAGAAAATCATAGAGAAAAGAAGATTTAGATAAAACTATTATAATTTGAGATGTGCCATTGTATCAGTACTTATTTTCAGCAAATAGCAAGAACCACAAAAATCCATTAATTTTTTTATCAGCCCTAGAGCAACAGTCCATAGCAATAGATTAGAAAGTAATATCCACATTGAAATGGTCAATATTTCAATCTTTTGCTACTATTGTTACTAATATTCTCTGAAAGAATGAATCCCCAGGGTGCATGAATGAAGAATTTATTACATTGCCATAGAATCCAGCTGAATTATAGGTGACGAAGTGTTGCTGTGGCTGATGTCTTTCATATTTATGTCACTTTCCAATGTCTATTGTATAAAATTGCTTTTGTCATAGTATAGCCATATCATGCCTATTTACTATATTTCTTCACCACATGCAGACATATTAGGGGTCCTAAAACATTCTGAATTTTGAGAATACCACAAAATCCTAGTAAATTCCCTGCTGTAAATTTGTTTTACCTCTACAGTGAGTTGAGTGATTTCCATGCTGGCCATCTGGAACTATGACCAGGCTTAAAATGGTTTTTAAGTAAAAATACCACACTAGCTAAAATAATATTTCTAAGACCCATTTTCTATTTGCTTAGAACACAAATGTACTCAACCTAAAAGTAAAGAGATTATTTGAGTTGCCATTTAATCTCTAACAATTTCATTGTATTACTTACTCTTTTTTATGTCCAACTGGAGCTATTACCTGTCTCTGCGGAATTGTTTCTGTGGGGTGTGGGACTTGGGAAGCCAGGATTCTAGGACTATCTGGCTACCTTAGAATTATTAGAGAAACACAGCACTTGTGCTGGTTGTCAATTTTGTATTCTAAGCCCCTTTATTTCTTTGGGGGAGAGTGCATCATACTTTCAGAAAGAATCCTATCACTCAAAGTTACTTTCAAATGGATAAAATTCTCAAATAGCTAAATGATAATAGCCTGATTCCTTACCAGAAAGCTCTACTGAAGCAATCACAAAAAAAGGGGAAACTAAAAATGAATTACATACACTGATAAACATTCATAGCAGTGAGGCAAAGCACCTCATCCATCAACTCCAAAGGACCTAAACATGGAGTTTGCTATTCGTGATCATATCACCACAGAAACAAATGATCGAACAAGACGTCTGAGCAAAACAATTCTAGGCGAATACAGTTAAATTTGATATCCCCGGGGATAACTGTCTTATTTTCTAACAATGTTTTTACAATTGACTGCTCTTAGAATTAATTTCAGAAGTCTGAATTTGTACACCAAGAATAACTAGAAAAAGAGGTAACTACTATCTTGGCCCAAAACATCTTAGAAAGTTCAAAGCCAGGACAGTGAATCCAAAACATAATAAGTTCTCTTTGCAGTGGGAAAACAGTGTTATATCTCCTTATTTGTATTTGTGTAATTTAAATAAGCCAGAGTCAACATGGACAAATTCAGATCAAGTCCATTTTGCCTGAGAGACAGTGATGCAAGCACATTCAGATCTCACTCCATGAGACACTTCCAGGAAGCAGAACCCCTCCCTACGAGAAGCAGTCTCTTCAAGTTGAGAATATGAATGCAATCCTTTCTGCTGCGAGGTTTTTGGAACTAGAGCATGTCACAAAACATTTTGTCATTCTAACCAAGAAGCAAGCTTTCAAACAGCATTTCTTTCTTACAGGTGTTGAGAGATGCTACTCCCCAAGCAGTAATGATTCATTACTATAATGGCATAGAAAAACAGATGACCAAGAACTGTGTGAATGGATTATTCTTGCTGGGATCCTTAATGAATCATCATTTCCACTAAATACTCCTCCCTTCTTATTTGGGCAGCTTCTCTTTTAGAAGGAAGAAATTATTAGGAAGAAACTTTACAAGCCAGAGTTGGGAAATGATGCCCTTCAACTCTGACTCAGAAAGTTGGCTTAGGATATTGAGCTACCCATACCAATATTTCAAAATTCAGTTCAATATTTTCATTAATTTTGAGCAATCTGGTTTTTTTGCTAATTAATTTTTACACAGGGCATAAAGAACTAAAATTTCACACACATACACACACACAAATGGTTTCAGTTAGGACAACCAGAGGCCCCTTTCCTAAAATATTTTCCCTTAAATATACATTTTGATACAAAGTCCAAAGATATATATATTTAATATCAAATTTACTTTTCCTTCCAAATGCATGGGCAGGGATTTCTCTTAATTAACTAGACTAGGCTGGAAGAATTTCTCCTTATCAATGATTTTAAAGTTTCTTATCACAAAGGAAGGGAAGGAAGAAAATCAAGGCTCTAAGAGATCTTAGACACAGAGGAGAACCTAATTCATCCAGCAACTTTCTCAGAGCCATAACATACTTCTATCTTAGCACCCCTAAAATTCCTAATTTACAGGTTTGGGGGAGGGCAATTATTAGCTCAACCTTCAAGCCCTACATCTCCACTCATGTTCTCGTCAGGGAGACAATAGTATACAGAGAGAGGGGAGGGGAGGAAAAGCACTTTCTGTGAATAAGATGAAGTTTTTGTTTTCTTTTTTCTCTTTAAAAGAAAAGTTTGTGCTTAAGCCAGATCTAGGAGTAGAATGACTGCTGGGAAGCCCACTGAGAGACATCGGGTAATTAGTGGAAACTGTTGGATTGAGAATCCGGAGGGATTTGTCTTGTCTCAGCTCTGCTCCTAACTTGGCAAAGCCTCCTTCCAATTTTTACATTGAGGGGATTTGGACAAACTGAGCCAGTTCCAGTGAGTCTCCACATTAAATGCAAATTTCTAGCTAAATGAGACAAAGCTAAGTTGAGAACACTGTACAGCCTCTCTTATCTTCCATCAAGCGAAGGAGCCAAGAAATCTGTGCTGGGGAAAATGGTCCTGTTAGTATCCTCACTATATTCCACCACGAGGCTTCTTACACACTTTGGAAACAAAAAAAGGGGAAAGATGGGAACTTGATTCAAGAGAACATATTTCCTCTGTCAGGTACAAGTGTTCAAGTACAGACACGTAGCATGGTTAGTATAAGTAAATTCTAATCAAGGATTATAAATAAGGATGGCAATCATGATAAACTGATAAAAGTTAATGATTACTTTGATAGGTTCCCAATTTTGTTCAGTTTTCTTTAAAAGCTTTATAAATCATAACATAGTTTTAAATGTAACCTTGAATAATACAGTCAAGAGCCACTATCATAACATCCAACGTGCTTTGAGTCATCACAATGTGTCTGAGATTTTAAAAGTACTATTTAATTTTTTAATATTTTTAAATTTATCTTCCTTGTTGAAAGTATTACAGATGTCCCCTTTCCCCCTCATTGATCCCTTCCACCTGGCATCTACCCCCCACCCCAGACCTTCTCCGCACTATTGTCTGTGTCCTTTTGGTAATAACTATATAGTTATCAAATATGTAGTACCATTGTTTTTATGTTCAAAATGAGAAACAAGATTCATAGAGGAAAAGGACTTTGAGGTCACACAGTCATTAAAGAGAGAGCTGGCACCTGAAGTAACCCACAGCCTGTCCTCTCAGAAACCACGCTCCACTGCCTCTTTGCTTACGTACAACCGTTTTGGTTCAAGATACAGTTCTAATTTTCAAGAAAAGAAAACACTCATACCCATTTTATGAAAAATCATACCTACAATATAAGTCTGTTTCATCAGTTATTCAAGATTACTTCACCCAGGGGCAGCTCTCTGAATTTAATAGCAAAAACTACAATTTGCAAAGGAATAGCACATTTTATAAACACAAGAATGATAAACCTATCAGATTGCTCCTTGGAATATTTTTCAAAATATTTCACCAAACCTAAAATATGTTTTAATCATTTTCTATAAGATAGTAGAAATAAGTATTTTGAAAAGTTAAAGAAAATGGTTAGATATTATTTTTATTTATTACTTCTTGCATGCAGTTTATATTTAGTGTTCAGAATGATGTTATGTTTAGTCTATACACTCCTTTTGAGAAATTGCTGCCATGCATGTGAGCAGCCTCAGACCTAGATTCATCATAAGTCTTATTTGTAGACCACTAGTTCTTCCTCCTCTTTTTTTCAACTTCCAGCATCATTTATTTTTCCTAGAATCTGAATACAATTAACTGTAGCAAGACAGTGCTCAATACTCTTTAAGCCTCACTTTAGTTTCTTTAAACTACCTCAGTATTTGTAAACATGAATTCACATTCTAGTAAAACTGAAAAACTAAAATTTGACATACCAACAAATTTACTCAATATTGATTTAACTACAAAATTTTATATGTAACACATGGACCGTAATATAACAGAATTTGGCCTTTTGATAATTCTCTTGGAAAATAATTTCTCTGTCTTGCATACCTGTCCCAACTTTATCAAGGACCAACCTTAGTTGTTACAACTTAAAAAAGTCCTCTGCACTTAGTCATGCTGCTAAATGCATGAATGACACTAGTGGGTTAAAATAAAGTATGTATTTAACTATTTAAATTTAAAAAGGATGTACAATTTAAAACTCTTTTGGTCCTCAAATTCGTGTTCTCAGCATTGTGGTCCATGCAAAGCAAAGCTATTAGCCACTGAAATGAAGATATTTAAATATTCTATGTTTCTATTCTTTGATGTTAAAATTAGAAATGAAATTGCAATAACTCTTTAGGTCCTTTAAGATTAAAGTAAACAAATTTCATTAATATGAAAACCAATTCAATACCTTAAGGGTATAATGAAAGTGAAACAGGATTGGAATTCACAATATATTAGTTCTAATGAGAAAGTGTGATAGAATAGAAAGAATATGCACTTTGGAACAACACAAGTCTGGTCTGAGTTGAAAAAAATTCTAACTTGAAAACCCACAAATCTGTTATCTTAATAAAGTTGCTTAACCATTCCAATCTTCAGCTTCCACATCTGTAAAATTGGATCCATACAATTTAACTTACAAAATATTTACAGAAATTAGTGATAATGCATCAGAAACAATAACTGATTAAGTCACTCAACTTCAATTTTCTTATCTTTCTTGAGCCCAGTCAAAACAAATCTGGTTAATATCCAAAAACATAATCTGTTATGAATCAACTTTGTAAATTTTAACATGCTGGCAACAACAGCAGCAGAAGAGTGCCCTTGGCTAGATTTTTTAGCTGCTATTACACGAGACACATGATTAGGTATTAAGTGCTTTCCCTTGAGAGAAACATTGATGGCTGTATGCTTTCTTAGTCCTAGGTTACTCTCTCACTTTCAGCCTTTTAAAAGTTTCCTAATTCCCAAAATATGTGAATCTTTGATAATGAAACACCTGTTATTTGTCTCCCATATGAGGGTGAATACTTCCAAAAAAATTAAAATTTCTATGAGAAATAAAAAGTAAAATATTTGGCTTAAATGTCTGGGCTCCCTAAAATGGACATTCAGAACAAGATAGACATGCCCACCCAGTAGCCCAGCACTGACTCCACCTCCTCTCCCACTTGCAGGGCTACCATAGAATGCACATACAGCATGGGGCGAGGATAGGAAAATGCATCATCATTGCATGCAGCTTATGTCCCAATGAGAAGAACTGGAGAGATATGAACAAATAATTCTTGCTAACAAAACTCACCCATCAAATTAAGTCATTAAGTCACCCTCCATGGAGCAAAGTGTGCAAGGAAGTGGAAAGAGGCTCTGAGAATTTCACTGTTAGAGACCCCTCCACATGAAAAGAGGTCATCAAGAGTAGGAAGGAAGCTCTCCCTCTCCTGACACTGACAAATGTACTAACCCTTTACTTTGTTGGGACAATTAGTTTAGTTGACAAACACCAACAAGTTACAAAAAATAATAAAAAATCTATTCAACTCCAAAACTTGCAAGCTATCTAAAATAAATGGTGTTAGAATTAACCATAACAATAGCAGTCATCATGGCAATCATCACTACAATAGTATATTAAATGAAGCATGAGCTTTATCCTCTATCTGTATTACTTAGTAAAGTATTTCAGATCAGGTATTTTTCTCATTTAATCTCTCCTAGAGTTTAAATAATTCACATAGAATCACAGAATTTGTTGGTAGATCTAGAACTTAAATCACAACCTGTTGAAACAAGTCCTCCAGTCTAAATATCACATTATATAAGCTTTTTGTTGTAACAAGACAAATTTCTGTATCTTTTTTAAAAAAAGATATTTTATTCATTTTTAGAGAGAGTGGAAAACATCTATGTGAGAGTGAAACATCGATCGGCTGCCTCTTGCAAGCCTCCTACCGGGGATCTAGCCCAAAACCCAGGCATGTGCCCTGAATAGGAATTGAACTGGCAACCTTCTGCTGCATGGACAATGCCCAACCAACTGAGCCACACAGGCCAGGCCCAAACTTCTGTATCTGTATTCTGCTTCTCCATGATGGGATACAAAATCAGGTCACAAGTCTTCTGATGTTCAACACATATAAACTCAGCTTCTATATGTCCAAACTGGCAGAAAGAACATCTTTTGCCAAGTTTTTCTCTCCGGGGATTCATAAAGACCCCTTTAATTTAGAGGGGTCTTTATGAATCCCTGGAGGAGTCATAATTTAGAGTAAAAAAACTTGAGTTTTTTACTTACTCATTTGTATGGTTTCTACTTAGGACAGAAGGTTGCCAACAGGACAGCTGGGTCAAAGCAGATTCCAGTGTCAGTCTCCTTAAAGGATCTTCATCTTCCAACTCAGGCACCAGCCATTGTTCCTCTTTCTGTCTCTTCCTTCAGCAGCCTTGTTACTTTCTTTACCACACAATTCTGTCAACAATACATTAAAAAGTTTAAAAAAGAAAGAAAATAAAACAAGGGGTGTTTAAAGGGAAGAAAAAAGATTCCTGATCTATTCAAAACTTTTGGATAACTTTCACTTCAAAAAAAGTACTTCAGGTCTTGACCACTCTTGCCAAAAAGACCTCTGTGCTCATAAAACAAATCTTTGTAGCTTTTCACCAAGAACTACTCTAACCGCAGCTCCCCGTAACAATGAGTAGGAAGACAGGGCATGGAGTCAGCCCTCCATGCTGATTGACTCAATACATCCAGGTACACTCTCACTATAAAAAACTATTTTCTTTCCCCTCTTCTCATCTCCCAAACATTGCATCACTCCAAAAAAATTGTGCGTCCTGTCTTACCTAAATAGAATCTATATAATTTTTCTGGTATCATTTGTATAGTATATATCATATATAAATTTACACTGATCATTTTATCTTTCCATCTAGTTTGAAATATATTATATTTCCTCTAAAATTAATACTATTATCTACATCCTGCTCTTTCCTAACTGCTAAAGGAATTCACTCCTCCTTTCTTTAATTAAGTGCACTCCTTCAAAGATATTTTCCTTATTTGCATTTTTAACAACACGCTTGCATTTAACATCATCTCCCATATGTACAGTCATGCCTTAATTATCATTATTTCTCTGTCAGGTTTCTTGAATGAGTTGTTTATATCTACACTTATTGATTTTATTTTCTCACCTTTCCATTTCCTCTGAACTTATTTGCAATCTACTTCCCCTAAATGAACCTCTATCTCTAAGCAAAGAATGGCTTTCTTCTAACCAAAGCTAATATTCTTTTCACAGCACCTTTTCTTCTGTTCCTCCTTATAACAACTAATGTTTATACTTAATCCTTCATATCTCTTGTGGCCTTGAACTTTGCCATTTGCTGTTTCTTTTTGTGCTATTTCTGTGAGAAACAGCACCCACTTTTCCAGGGTGGATGATGCCTGATTCTCAAATCTCTGCTTTAGGCTCTGATTTCTGTCAACTTTGAGCCTTTTCCCTCAGCATCCATTTCACTATTTGAATGCTCCAAACAATGAACTCAGTATGTCTAAATTGGATTCACAACTCTGTCCCCATTCCACCTCCACGCCCCGAACTCCTCATTTCAGAGATGAACATTAAAAATCTTAGATTTATCACTTACTCTAATCTTTTTATTTCTTATATTCAATCAGCCATCAAATTCTGTAAACATATCCATCAAAATGTCTAAGATGCATCCTTTTATTTTAATCCAAACTCTCACAGCTTCTTGTCTGAGTTATTGCCACTGCTTCTCAACTGGTTGATCTAATTCAGTCTCCCTTTTTTTATACATCCGGAACACTGTGCTCAGTTTAGTTTTCTAATACATAAAAGCCCTATTTTCATAATTATAAAATCCGATCAAATTTCTCATCTTGGACTTTTAGTTTATGATAAAATGGTTTCACTTCCTTCTCCAAATATGTATTGTTTTGAAACATAAAATTTTCTCCAGTTATGTTTTCTTACCACTTTCCCCAAATTTTGCCAAATGTTTCCTTCCCACCACCATCATACACAACTATTTCATGCTCAATCTTGTCTCCAAGTTTTTTATAATTATTTACTGAGATGAAAAATAACATATAAAAATTTTATCCAAGACAAACCTCTGCTTCTTCAAACTGTCTTTACCTCTGTTTCTTCTCATTTTTCCTAATTTGTTTAACAACTGTTAGTCATACCATATGCTCTGTACCCATACAAAGGTTGGTTATTCCCTGAGAAAAATAAAACTATGTTTCTACTCAATTTAAAATGTTTAGATCACTGTCCACTTAATTTTCAGTCCTCCCTAATTAAAACTCAATTCAGTTATTCAAGTGAAATTATAACAATTGCCTCATTTAAGAGCCATTAGCATTCATCCATCCCTCTTTAACTTGTTTATGCTAAAAGTATTCTGATTGCAAATGAGATAGCTATAGTAACTATTTTAAATTATAAACCTCTGAATCAACAGGACTACATTTAAATACATAGGCCATGGAATTTCAGAGATTGAAGGGAAGGCAATTCAGCAGGAATGTCTTGAGCATGTACTATGTGCAGCACTCTAAAACCTTCCTGAGACAAGGACCCTGGCTTTGTGGAGTGGATTGTTGAACAAGGGGATTTTATTTCGTTTGTAATGACACATCGTCATTATTTTTAAAATTATCTAAAACTTGAAGTAAGTCAAGTAGAGGGTGCATGTCCTTTTAATGTCATACTAGAATGTTTTTTTTAAAGGCCCAAGCAAGAATTATTTAATTATCTAGGTTAATGTATCTCTGTTTACCTTGCTATTTATATGTAAATAAAAATCAGCTATTGTGAGGTTATATTATTTCTGTCCAGTAGAAAAAATAACCACCAAGGTTACAATTTTATTGTCCTGTAGGACATTAGCCATTTTTTATAGCTAACCTAGTACTCTTTTTTCTTTTCTTTTTTATTGAATAAGCCTAGCACTCTTAACTTAATCTTTAAAATCTCTTCTAATGCTTGATGGTGAGACCTAAAACCAACATAATTTCCTGCCTCTCCTTCTTTTAAACACTTACAAGGGTGAGGTGTATTTTCCTGTCCCTACGTTAACAACACTGGGACCAAGTTAAAAAAAATTTTCTCAGTGAAATATATATGCTCTTAAAAGATAAGCCAATGAAAACGAAGAGTATATGTATTAAAACTAACAGCTTGCTTATCAAGATTTGCTCCAAAACCTTTGCTTTGCTGATCTCACCAATCCAAAGCTATTAGATACAAACTCTGTCCAATCCTAGAGGTTCCCTGCCTTACAAACCTCATCCTAAAATAACCCTGCTCAGGACCTAAAACCCTAAAACTATTCTTACTTAATTTCCCCTAATTTGAGACCCCGCTGCTGAATTCTCCAAAAAGTCACCAAATAAATTGATAAATCCAAGTTTATTAAAACTACACTAAAGCAAAAATACCATGTTAGCAGTGTCTCAGGAGAGGGGCGCAGAGGGAGAGATTTATAGATTTTTGACTTCCAAGTTCAAGTGATTTAATTAAGGTGGGTCTTTCAAGATTTTCTAGGGAGAAGAATGTATGGAGAATAGGCAAAGTTTGTAATAGTTTGATGGATGCGGTGAGATGAAAATCTTGAAGTGAGTCTTCATAAATCACTGTTTGAAAAGTGAGCAATTTATGTAAATCTGTTTACCCAGATAAGCAGATTACCTCAGAAAAATTTATTTACATGAATTTACTGAAGCAGACAGTAAAAGTATTTATTGGTTTGCAGTCTTATCTTTCCGGAGCAAAGATTTCTTGGGACAACATCATGTGGCACAGGCTATCTCAGTTCTTAGTGCTAATAGCTATGTCTGTTGATGTAAGTGGTCTCCTTTCACACTAAGACTTAGTCAAATTGGTTTTGCCCCAAGTGTAATAAGTCTCATAAACCTAGCTTGACTAGCACAATACATTACTATTGTGGTCTTGAAATGGTTAACAGTCAGCAAGAGTTATATTTTTAACTTATAGAAAAATATTTGGATCAAGTTTAAATAGTCTAACTTTAAATAGATGACCAACAATTGCTAAAAGAAAAGAGACACTTTATGACATAAAATATAATAAAATTATTCTATTAAAAAGTGAGGGAGCTATATATTTTTATTGGTTATCTAAAAATGTCATAATTAAAATATTATCATTTTAATGGCAAAGTTTAGCTCCTTCATATATATATGCCAGTAGCTTACAGAGAACATTCATGGAATCCTATCAGTTTGCCATGAGAAAAGAGTTTCATTGCTGTGAAGGTTAATTTTATGTGTCAACTTAACTGAGTAAAAAGATGCCCAGATAGCTGGTAAAACTTTATTTCCAGGTGTGTCTATGAGGGTGTTTCTGGGAAAGATTAGCTTTGAATCCACAGACTAAGTAAAGGTCTCCCTCAGCAAAGGAGGTGAGCATCATCCAATCCACTGATGCCTTGAATAGAACAAAAAGGCAGGGGAAGGATGTTAACACTCCTGCCTGGTTCACAGGCCTTTGGGTTTGGGCTGAAACTCCACAATCAGCTGTCCTGGGCCTCTAGCTTGCACACTTCAGACCATGGGACTTCTCAGCCTCCAGAATCAAGGGAATCAGCCACTCATAATTTATCATCTGTTTATCTATCCTATTGGTTCTTTTTCTATGAAGAACCCTGACTAGTACAGTTGTCAAACAAATTTGATAAATGGTCATTCTGTCGTAAACCCAGTGTTCACATTAACACATAAATAGAACTGAGAAGCTTTATATTAGAGGACCAGTTTAAATTTTACACAGCATTACCAAAATTTAGTTGACCACAGAACTCTTTATTTTTATAACTTTAAACAACCTATAGGACTGGGTTCAAATAACATTTTGGGGAAAACAAATGGTGATCTTGAACTTGTTCTTATTTCTGTTATATGAGCTCAGAGGCATAAGTCAAAGTTGTTATTGCAAGTTAGATACATACTACTTACTTAAGTACTTGATGACAATTATGATTGTTTCAATAAGTAATTAACTCAGAACTAAGGCTATCCTCTAAAATATGTATTACAATAAATCTAAGTATTTTATTTTTGTATTTTCATCACTGTTAGTTTGCTTTAGCTCAGTTTCTTTTCTTATATAATAATCTGCCTACATCTTATGTTTATAAGATTCAATAGAAAACATTTTAAAGCTAATAATTTTTTAAAGTAAATAATTTTTCTAAAAGAGTTATTAAATGGTCATTTCCTACCACTTGCTGTTGAATTATATCTTGCTAACAATTTAAAACTAAAATCCATAAAGTGCACTGAAAAAAACTTGTGGCATTTTATTACAAATGCTGCAGTGAAAACAATCAAGATGTTTTATACTGTTTGGGTAATCAATACTCAACAATTGTTTTTAATAATTCCCAATAATTTTTAAGTAAAATTGGAATTGTAACTCCCACTTGTTATCTCATAGAATACAAACCTGTAGGAATTGTATAATCTTTTTTTTTTAATTATTCCAGATTTTAGAGTTGTTGATACATGGTTTTCAAAAATACCATAAGTGAGATACTTTGAATTATCTATAAGAAGGCATGAGTTTTGTTAATTGAAATAATTTCATAAGGATAACAAGTAGGCTTCCTGGCATTTTGAACCTGAGGATGATTTCTTATGGGATCAGGCCTCCGTCTGTATTTTTAGAGAGGGTTTTCATTCTAAGGCTCTTCACGTACCTTGAATTGTACTCAAGGAGAAAGAGTTGAAAATAGTCAACAAAGGGAGCTCAGATCTTAGCAAAGGCAAGAGGCAATTCCTTGGGCCTCAAGAGTCAGCACCAACTTCAGCACAAAAGTCAGATTTTTCATCTGAGGTTGCCAGCATCCTTGCCGAGGCCTCCTTATAAATGCTGACAACATAGCTGCCTATTTCTCAAAAGGACCTGTGGCTCATCTTGCCAAGAAAGCAGCTGTGCACAACACAAGCAGCAAAGCTGAGTTTAGTCTAGAGCCCTTCAGGAAACTACATGTAGAAAGAGAGAAAACACACACACACAACTTCCCAGTATTTTTGTGCCTTATGAACTTTGAATACAAATTGAATATTCAACAGAAAAAGACTCAAGCATTTTTAATTATTCTATGTTTTTCTTGTGTATCATAACCATGGATAGCAGGGTGTGGATCTATTTCTAGCTTATCTCAAAGCCTCAAGGCACCCAGGGAGGAAATTTTCTTTTTTTTTCTAGTTAGTTGGTTTGATTTTACTTTTGCCTTTTCCATTTTAAAATTCTGGGCAGTGACTAATAGGGGAGGAGATTTTACTGGAATTTGGATGAGGCTTTTCGAAAAGGCACATAGACACTTTAGCATCTATAACAGCTGAAACAGTGGCTATGTCCCTCCAGGCATAAGAGTAACTCATAATCAGTCAACTGTTAATCAGGAAAGAGGCCTCATTCTCTTCCTAAATGAGCTTTATGCTTTAGGCTCTCTTTTCTTGCCTGTAAAGAAATGTGGAAAGCAAGGCCCCAAAAGGCAGCCAAGGATTTAGCATTTTCTTACTCAGACATGAATCACTTTCGTATGCCCTTTAAAACAACGGACTTAAAGCATTATAAGAGCACTGTATCAAGTTACAACAACTGCAATAAAATATTAAATTGAGTAGAAAATGGCAGGAAGGTAAATAAATGTGAAGTTGCTAAAAGCAAGATGGCTTATGAGGGATAGAGAATGTCTAATTATAGATAGTAATATTGCAAAATTTCTGCTTCTTACTGGCCTTGCCCTCCACTCCCATTTGAAATGGACTTTCAGAACAGAAAAAGGTCATGTCAATGGTTTACTTGGTATAAAATTGCAGCATCTACAAATCCAGGACCTCACAAGCATATTTTTTCTTAAAATAAGCTCCAAAAGGGGGACCTATTTTATGTTCACTCAAGTGAGAAGATGCATGCTAGCAAGATCAAGTCTGAATCTTGGTGTCCAAAAGTAATTTAAAATCAACTAATAAAGAATAAGACAGGTTACAAAAGAACAGTTTTTATTTTTAATGATTAAATATTGCATTTAAGAACTCAGTTATCTTGCATAGTCAGATATAAGATTTCCTAAGAAAAGTTCACAATAGTTTTTGAGTCAAGCTTTTAATTTCTCTTCCCAAATTTAGTCAGGAGTACTTCTAAAATGATTACCCATTCTCTTTCTTATTAAACAAATAAATCTAACAACTTTTGTGGATGTCTCAAATGTATTATTAAAAGCAGCAGTTATAATATAGTGCTGGAAAAATATAGTACTACCTTAGGCCCTACTGAGGTAGGCAAGATCATTGCCCTAAATTAAATGCATCAAGATTAATTTATTTTTATTTTTTGTGACTACTTTAACCATTTTTTCTCCCTCTTGTCAGTCTATTTGCTATCTCTCTAACAGTCTCCCTTATTCTTTTCCCTGAGTTTGTCCCTTCTAATATGCAGCTAATCAGAGCTGTCATAATGCTGTATTAAAAAATAATAATAATAATAACACATATAAATCAAGGGCTGAGGAGTTCCTCCAAAAATAAAGTAAAAAGGCCCATGAACTTAAACCTATGCAGGTCTTTTTCTTTCTTTAATTCAATCTGATTTTTTATCTGTGTTCACTAGTTAAGCAGTGCACCAAACAAGTTACTTTCAGACTCATGAATTATTATTATTGCTATAAAAAAAGCAGACAGAATTTAACATACTAATTGCATTTTATATAACTTGTTTTGTCTTTATCTCTTATTGGAAAAGATCAGATACCTCTTATTAGAAAAAAAAAAACAAGCCTGTCCTTGCCGGGTTGTTCAGTTGGTTGGAGTGTCCTCCCATACACCAAAAAGTTGCAGGTTCAATCCCTGGTCAGGGTGCATAGGGGAGGCAATTGATGGACATTTCTCTCCCACATTGCTCTCTCTGTCTCTCTCCTTTCCTCTCTCTCTGAAAATCAATAAAAAACATTTACTTGAATGAGGAGTAAAAATAAAAAAATTTTAAAATAACTGGTTTGCCTGGCATATAGTAGGTTCCCATAGTATAAATATTTATTGAGTGAATGCATGATATGCTAATATTTTATGTACATATACATATATATATATACATACACATATATTTCATGTCATGGATGGGCAGTTTTAACTAAAATATAATAATAGGAATTCATTATTATTATTATGGCATTCATATTTAATTCCTTTTTGTCAAAGATTGGAGATATATTTTCTTCTGTCTTACTTTTTACGAATTTTCATCTCTACTTTCTCTCTAAATAAAGCACTTTTTATTCTAAACTTCCATGCCATGCCTAGTGTTCTTTCACCAAATGTTCTCTGCAATAAAACATACACACACACACACACACACACACAAAACAAACACACAAACCCACACACCTTAAAATCGAATCACTGTTTGAATGTAGGCCACAAACATTCCATGTGGTAACTCAAGGGAATGCAACAGTTTCTGCCTTGTGCCCAAGTGCCCTGATCTACACGTACCCAGGAGGCTGACTGTAATAACACCTCAGTGTAGGTGGTGGTGTTTATTAAGACATCACATAGAAAACAGATGGTTACAACCTAATCTCCCATGACCGCTCAGCATGACCTTGTCATCACCAACTACACAGAGTCATTAATCTTACTTTGTGAACCAACTGCAGAGCATCCCATTTCTGGAACATTCACTTATTCAGCAAATTTCCTCAGAAGAAAATCACAATACTATTTAATTAATAATGGATACATGAAAAAAACTTGAGGCTTAGAGATTCCTGCATTATATCAGAGTCAGAGTTGACAAAAAATTGTCCTGTCTTTATTACTTAACTGGTCAGGCATCAATTGGGCATATAAAACAAGTCCAATCAGAAGTGTTCCTCACAGTTAGAAGGAGGAAAGAATGTGTGCCTCATATTTGGAAATATATTAATCTCACCTATTTTTTTCCTGATTCCCTTTTAGAGAAAACTGGTTTACCTGACGTATAGGAAGTACCCACAAATATATATTAAATGAATAAGTTGTATGCTGATACTTGATTAAAAATTTTAAGAAGTCATGCTTTCACTTGGGCAGTACCAAAGAATTGCTAACAATCAGAGACTGAAACCCCAATTTTATTAAAAGGTAAGGATCTGGTGCTCTGGCATTGCTGTGATAGGGTATAGTTTCATTAAGAAATAAACAATCGCCAGCATCACTGACAGAGCAAATCCATTCTACCTTAATTCATTTTTCTTCAACTCTTTAAATCTTCACTAAAGTAGTTTTTAAATTTTAATTAAATTTATTGGGGTAACATTGATTAATAACATATAAGTTTCAGGTATAAAACATTATAATGCATTTGTATACTCCATTGTGTGCTCATCACCCAAAGTCTAGTTTTCTTCCATCACCATATATGTGACCCCCTTTACACTCCTGGTCCTCTGCACCCACCCCTGTCTCTCTGGGAACTACCATTCTATTGTCCATATCTATGAGTTTATTTGCTTTATTTGTTCATTTCTTGCTTTTGGAAATAACCTAAATGTCCTTCAACTGACTGATGATTGGGTAAAGAAGATATAGACAATGAAATACTACTTGGCCATAAAAAAGATGAAACTGTGATTTACAACAACATGGATTGGTCTTAAGTGTACCATACTAAGTGAAATAAGTCAGAAAGGAAAGGACAAGAACCATATGTTTTCAACCCATGTGGGATATAAAACAAAAATCTATGTAAGTAGTTTTAATTTTATTCTTTCTAAATTCTTCCTATGACAATAATGCACTGTCTCTCTGTCAAGCAAGCAAGACCTCCATGCTCCGCAACTTTGACACAGCTGCTGTTCCAAGAAGTGAAAATAAAGAGGAGCCCAGGGGAATGCTGAGCTTGGGGCTCCTCCTCCAAAGTGTATGCAAATCATTCACCGTGGTACAAATGAAAACAAAGTTAGTTGATTCTATTTCTGTCATTATTTATTAACCCTTAAACATTTGTCAAGTGTTTCGTCAACTCTTCAAAGTCTAGGTTTTCTCAAGAAAGTCTGTTTCTCCTAGCACATGCTCCTTTAATCCCTTAAGATGCTCTTGACTTTTAGGACTTGCCCCTTGTTTTTTGACTTCCTACATTTTAGACAAGAGGAAGCAAAACTGAACCCACCTCCTTTTCTTCTAACCTAAAGATTCTGTTCTCCCTTAGAATTCTGCTTCAAAATATCTCTTGAGTCTTAAGATTTTTTTTTTACTTCTAGAAAGAAATGGATACCACGTGTTTATTTTGTTAAACAGTTGGAGTAGTTTGTACACGGTATACACAGACTAACCATCTTTCAGATAGGAAAAATTCAGTTTTTGCATGCACCAATTTAGAAATAATGCATTTATTTAATAAAGAAAAATGCTCTGTGTTTAAGGTACAAATCTGGAAAGTTACTCTTTTCTCTAAAACAACCCCCTGTGGCTCTGTCCTCCAGGTTAGATTATCCTCTGATGGTAAAGAAGAGAGATCATAGGAGAGTTTCAAATGGTAATTAAATAATCAAATGACTTTAATCCAGATTAGAAATATCTTTCCTCTTTACTCAGTTCTGAAGGAGAGAAAGTTAAGGTTTATTCAGGTCTACAGGGGTGGGCAAAAGGTTTACAGTTGTAATACAAATAAGTAATACAATAATAAATAATAACACAAGAATAAACTCTGTGTTTCACGTACTCACAACTGTAAACCTAATTTTTGTCCACTCCTGTATATAAAAATCATCCTTTCAGATACTATCATATTTATCTTTTTTATTCCAGAAATAAGGCAAGTAAGGCCTATAGAGAAAAGGCATTTATCTTTGGTAAAGAGCTATAGGCAGTGATCAATAATCAGTAATTTATGCTTAAGTGAACATCACAGCCATCAGCTCAGAAACATATGTAATAGCCTATATTCTGCTCATTCAGTCATTATTCTACATTCACCGTCTCCAAAGAATCAGTTTAATCACATGGTGTGGTGACGCTGAGGGCTAGCTTAAGACCTTTAGAAACCCTAAGCACTGTAAAGAGAATACTTTCCTCCACATGCAAACCATGAGCAACACCAGACCATATTAGGAATAGCAAGAAGTTTCTGATTTTTCCCATAATGACTATTATTTTTTCAATATTATATATAAAATTTTAAAAAATATATCTGGTGTTCCTGGTTGCTGAGCCCTATGGACCAGCCTCTTGTGTGTCCAGAGCGAGAATATATCAAACTTTACACAGCAGTAGCACCTGACTTGAGTATTTAATTTCAATTTTCTTTTCCTCCCTATCTTCTTGAATACTTTAATTAGCAATCATTTTAGTAAACACATTGGAATTACCGAATATAAGCATACTTTGCAATCCATATGGAAAGTAACTGTGTGTCACTGATGTTCCCAAACACATCAGGAAACCTCTTCCTCGAGCCCTTTCTGTCCACTGCAGCTGTAGAAACCAATACAGGGGAGAAGAGAGTGAGCCTCCGACTGCACTGAAATCACAACAGAGCAGCAGTCCTTTCAAATCAGCAATTTTCCTGATGCCAGCAGCAGGGGCAACGGTGGCACTCTCTCTATAGGTGTGTACCTGGAATCTCTCAGAGACAGATTGGGAGTGGATGGGTACTGTCTACCTTCCTACAGCAAAAACTCCCTGCTGCTGTATTTATTTGGTATATTGGGTCACAGAATATTATTTTCAGGCAGGACCTGAAAGTCCATCTTGTCCAACCCATGTTTTTATTTTGCATACACTTTATTTCATTATTCAAGTAAAAACATTTATACTATACAAAGATTAAAATGTCCTCAAGCAAAAAGAGGAAATATAAAGTCACCCGGAATTCCACCTGTTAGATATATTTCCTTTTAACATTTTGGGGAATATTCCTTCTTAACAGCAACTACAAGTATCGGTCTCAGCAACTACATCATCAGTGGTCCCCAAGGGTAACACTATGCTATTTGGCCACACTCTCAGCTTGCTGAGAGAATTATTAAAATAAAATAAAATGGAGACCAGGCTTAAAGATCCCTTGAACAGACAAAACTGGCCAATCCAGGTAAGCAAAACTTAATCTAATTTATGCTATGAATGTAAGTGAAATTTTACTTAGATTATTTCTTGTGAATGCCTCTGATGATTATAAATGGAACATATTGTCTTCTCAAAATGCTATTAGGTAATCACTTTTAACCAATCCCCTGCTCTCTGGAAACCCCCATTAGAATAATTAATCAGTGTAAAGGCTAAACAACTTCTTCATTCTCTCTTTTTAAACCACCCTATAACAGCATGCCTCTGAGCTTCACACTACTTCAAGTTTGAAGCTTCCCTGTTCACCAACAATTTGTTTCTTGCTCAAACATTCATATCAAGTAAAGCTCTCTGATTTTTCTTTTGGACTTTGTGTGTGTGTGCATGCGTGTACACATATATAAAAACATATATAATAGTTTACATATAAAATACATTTATGTATGTACAAATGTAATTTATATATATGTAAAACACACTTTCTTTTCCAAAAAATGGGATAAAATTATATGTATATATTTTAGCCCCCTTAATCCCAGCTCTGCCACTTACTGTGTGCCTACCTAAACTTTCTGTGTCTTAATTCTTCATCTATAAAAAAAGCATTAAAATATAATCTTTATATCATAGGGTTGTTATAAAGATTTAACGTGTTAATACATGTGAAGCACTTTAAACAGTAACCGATAAATAAACTAACCAACAAAGGTTAGTTATTATTATACCACAACTTATTTATATTTCCTTATTATTGTTCATATAAGCTATAGCCAGTCATTCCTTTCATTATGCCAAGTGAGAGCTCTAAACCCAAAGAGGTTAATTGCCTTGGCAACTTGACAACACCTGGCAGAACCAGGATGCCAGGACTTGTCCTAGTACAGCCCACTTCCTACCACCAACAGGATGGCTAGCAGCAAGAATTAACACGCAGAGTGCCTCCTAGAAGCAAACTCCTGTGCTGAGCACTTTCTATCCATTAATTCATGCAATTTTTATAAGTAACCTTAAAAGGCGATTGCTATTACAATTCAAATAATACCCATAAAGAAACTAGGACATGTACAAATTACAACTTACCAAATTTGCCCAAGGTGTCACAGCTAACAGTGGTAGAGACATATGTGAATTCTGGTCTTCTGACTCCAGCGCCCTTGCCTTGAAACACTATCCTATGGCATATCACATGAGAATTTCTTCATACTAATGGTGATATGCCTGTAAATCTCTAAAGGTTATTTAGATTATAAAGGTAATGAAGATAGCATATTTCCTTAATGATCTAACTCATTAAAAAGGAACTTCAGCACTACAAAGACTCCAGTAGCCTGACTGACATTCAAACATGTAACTCAATTCACCAAGGGTACTTATATTCCTACTCTTTGCCTCACAGTTTCTCAGACACGTTAACAGCATGAAAATCTCCCTCTGTGCTCATATCTCACTCAGTACACCTTCTGTTTTGCTTGTTAAAAAAGCCAATTGCTTTCAGTTGGGTTTTGAAAGCTGCTTTAGTAACAAGATAGAACTTTCGGATCTCAGATTCTTCTTAAATTGTTGGGGAGGGATTAGGGTATTTGTCAGGCTTCAAATCGCCGTGTTCTCCCAAGGCTGTGGGATACATTTTCAATAACCTAGGAAAGAGCAGGCATGCTTAAAGTGTTGAATAGATTTATGAGCCAGGACAGAAGGTCATATTTCCCCCTTTGAAAAGGAAAATTCCTGGGCAATTTTTGTGTTGAAATATGAAATTATTTCATCCTTTCAATTCTTTGCAGCTTTCATATATTGCTCACTTGTATATCACAGTGAGTTACGCTTGCAACAATCCAAGTCTTGTCTTGCTTCATTGTAATCACCTTCTTTCTCATCAGTTCAACAGATGAAAACTTCAGGTCAAACTACAATACATGTTTATACTCATTTTTGTCTCCAGACAAAACCTTCGAATGAATGTTGGAAAACTACAACCACATATTTCACCCTTAAACAAAAGAAACTCAAGGTTCTGAACACTCCAAGGGAAAAACTATCACTTCAGTATAGAATTCTAAATGTTTGTTTCTTAAATCAGGCACAAAAAGTTTACAGAATATTTTGTCTTTATATACAGACCGATGCTTCCATTTTATAGTGAAATATATGTTTTTGCCCAAGGGAAGACCTGGTAGAAGATGATACTTTAGGTAAATACTGATAAATCTAAGGAAGCAAACAATAATAAAAATTTGTCAAATAATTATTTACCATCTTGCACATCGATTCAACCAGTTAACCCTAGAATTCACTAATGATAAGTCTGAGACTTAAAAGGTTAAGAACATACTGGAGCAGATCAGAAAGGCAGGCCAGACACATCAGAACCAGGTAATATTTCTTCAAACTGTGAAGACTAAATAAATGCAATTATGTATTTAAATGCATGAACAGTGCTGCACATAATAGATGCCAAATAGGAATTTTAAAAAGGTGAAGAGAGTAGCCAAAGAACATATATACATAGCCCATGGACACAGACAACAGAGTGACGAAGGCCAGGGCAGGGGCGGTGGGGGCTGAAGGTGGGCAAAGGGAAGTGATGGGGGACATCTGCAATAGTGTCAACAATAAAATGAAATAAACAGTCACCTGAGTCTCTTTACTTGGAGACTTAAAAAAGGAGTTAATTTACTTTTCCTTTAAACTTTTATCGATTGGGAAATCTCAGAAATTTTTTAAAGCCAGTGACCAATGTGGATATTCTTCCCATAATATACCTAGAAGTATTTGCATCTCAGAACTTTAGCATGAAAGGTAGGAGACACAGACTTTCCAAACATGTCCAAGCAGCAGCTAAAGAACATCCACAACCCACAGATGGGGAGGAACAAACTGTGCCCTTCAGGAAGCCTTCCCCCAACTAATGCTTTTCTTTCCATACCCCTATTATGGGAATTAAAATTCTCATTCCACACTGCAAGCATTCCCCATAGTCCGTAAAACACTTAGATACGCTGAAATGTGCTAACGAAGTTGCTACATTAAGTTGTAGAGTGTCATCTGAGTTTCAATTAAATTCAACAAATACCAATTCTCAAATCACTAATAAAACTGTCTTCTCAAGATTCTGAGAGTATTTTGTTTATATTTTGGCTTTGTTTACCTTAAACAAATAGCCAGATATTTGTCCAGCAAAATGAATTTATTCAGGAATAACAAAGAATTGCAATTTGTTACATGTAGTCCAATGGCAAACCACACATAAGTCCAGAGTAACAAAGAAGGGGAAGGCTCTTTTATGAACTTGGGAGGGGCTGTTGTAAACAAAGAGGCCATTGGAGGAAACTGAAAATTTGAAGTATAGTGACTTTACATTGGCTGAGTTATGGCAATCTCCCATTAGCTGAGCTGTTAGTAGACAAGGAGGAATCTTCCTTCTGCTGAGGTAGTAAAGTTGTATCTTTTTTCTTTTCCAAGATTAAACCTCATGTGTTTTTTATTTTTATTTTTATTTTTATTGATTGATTTTATTTTATTTTTTTAGAAAGAGAAAGGGAGAGAAAGAGACATCAATTTGTTGTTCCACTTATTTATGAATTCATTGGTTGATTCTTGTATGTGTCCTGACCAGGGATGGAACACACAACCTTGTCATAGTCAAATGATGCTCAAACCAACTGAGCTACCTGGCCAGGGCCAAGTATCACTTCTTATGAGAGATGCAAGGTACACCTCTTCCTGTTGGGGTCAGTAGCGTGTGTTGAGTGGCACGTGCCTGACAATCCTCTCTTCTAGCCTTCTGACTCCATTTTAGATGAGGTTTCTCTTTATTAATTTGTATATCTTTATTTTTATTTATTTTTCTAAAATATGTTTTTATTGATTTCAGAGAGAGAAAGGAGAGAGAGAGAGAGAAACATCAATGATGAGAATCATTGGTCAGCTGCGTCCTGCACGCCCCCTACTGGGGATCAAGCCTGCAACCTGGGCATGTGCCCTGACCAGGAATCGAACCATGACCTCCTGGTTCAGAGGTCGACACTCAACCTCTGAGCCATGCTGGCTTTATTTTTATATATATTTACAAATGTGTCTTTCTGGTCTTAGATATTTTATATCATCATATCATTCATATCATCTGTTTAAGCATTTAAGATGTTCAAATGTCAGATCTATTTCACTAGCTTTTGTTTATTGGGTCCAATAAATCACCAATTTAAAAACAACTGAAAGCAGTGTGGTGATTGCAAGGGGGCAGGGGTGGAGGTGGAGGATATAGAAGAGGGCATAGAGGGGATAAATGGTGATGGAAAAAATAAAATAAGACAATTATGAGCTCTAGGTAAATAAAATATCAAGAAAGGAAATGTAAAATAAAATAAAAACTATTTAAGAGACATATATGGAGGCAGGACTGCAATTTTCACTTGAGTTCATATTTATGTATAAGTGCTTACAAAAAAATGTGGAGCTCCTCAACTTTCAAGAAAACTTAAAATTGCCAGTGAAACAAACAAACAAAAAAATCTCAACAGGCTTGTTTAGGATTTTCCATAATGAATAGCATGAATTCAGGTGTTGAATACAAATATGTTTAAGGCTTGCTTGGGATCCTAAGGTCAAGTTGAGTCCACACAACTGTAGGGGTACCTTGCAAATTTGAATAATTAGAAAATAAGAAAACTGTTTTCCCATCAAGTACCTACGAGTCAAGAGGCTGAGTCTAGCCAAAGCCCTAAAACCAAGTGCATGATGCTGCATAAATCACCTAACCCCTCTAGACATTTATTGTCTCATCTGCAAAGCCTGAAAGTTTTAAAGGAGGTCTGCATTCCGTTTCACCTCTAAATTATGATTACTTTGCACAGGTAACTCAGTGATCAGCCACTTGGAGGAAACAAACAGGGTGATTGCGACATTGTACCATTTTGCCATCTAGTTGATTACATCAGTGATGGTCTGATAAACTGACGAGGAGGCGGAGGACTTGCCAGTTTCCTCAGTATTTGCAGCATTTTCCAATTTCCTCAGTATAAACAGTCCCACCTTTGCCAATTTCAAGTTTCCTATGTGATGTCAGTGAACACAAAACTGGGAAGAGATGTGCATATTTAGATCTCAGAAACTGGTACAAGCGGTTCCAGCACACCTCTGATTTCACTCCCTAGACCTAGAGCTTAGTCTCAAGCTATAGACAACAAATATTCATTATCACTGTAAAATGATGCCTTAGTAACAAACTCAACCAAAGCTTTCCTGAGGAACATTTTCCTATTTCAGTGAAAAGACACACAGTACCCATTTGTTTTGGCCTTGGGGAAATAAAAGTGCAAACTAATATCCCTGAGTGAAATACACAAAACACATCGCAGTTTCACTTTGCACTAAAGTAGGTTGCAAGTCTGCAAATTCTCATTTAACACAGGAACTCAAGTGAGTCCTTTCACTCAGATAGGCTAGAAATTCGTCTGTTAACATCAGGCTACATTTACACCAATTAAAGTTGAGGAACAGCTTAAAGTTGGACAAGTTTCAAATGAATAATTCAGTTGAACACATTTAGAAATCTACAGAAGACAGTTCTACCTTTCCTGAAGGCATCACTCAAAAATATCTTCTCTATTGAAAGTTCTTACCAGCCATAATTACAGTTTGAAGGGACTTTGAAGAAAAGATATATACCTTATCTTGAAATCTCAGCATAAAGCCTACTCTGAATAAAGGGCTTACTTGTAGGTAGTTTTTTTCCAGAAACAACTCCAGAGAACAGGAGTAGGGGATGGAAAAAAATGTAACAAAGAAAGAAGAAAAAACAATATGGGTATGTTATCAGGCTGGCCAATGCTCTGGCCAACTGGACCTCAAACCTCTTAGTTTGTAGAATGAGCCTCAGAATAATTTTCTCCCCGATGGTTGGACCTGGGGATCATTTATTTACCACCTCTTCTACCACATTGGCCAATGGCTATCCCATAGAATTTTTTTTTAATTTTAATATTTTATTGAGATAATTTACATACATTATCCTAATTTAAAGTATTAATTTGATATATATACCCATGAAACTCATCACAATCATCATTTTAAACATTTCCATTGTCCCAAGTTTCTTCATGTCCCAAGTTTCTTCATGTCTTTTTTCATTTCATCTCTCCCTCTATCTAGGGCATCAGGCAACCACTGACCTATTTAATTCCATATGGTTTATTTGTATTTTCTAGAATTTTATATCAATGGAATCATAGTATATAACTTTTTCTCTAGTTTCTTTCACTGAGCATAAACATTTTAGATACATCACGTTTATTCCATGTATCAGAAGTTTATTTCATTTTAATTAAGTGGTATTGCATTGTTTTTAACTTATATTTTCTTTATGCATTTGTCTAAGTGCATAAACTGTTTCCAGTTTAGGGTTATTACAAATAAAGCTGCTATGAATATTCAAGTACAGGTAATTGCAGAGACACATACTTGTGTTTCTTTTATGCTGTATAGCAGATATGTGTTTACATTTTAAGAAAATTTCAATTGTTTTCCAAAGTAATTGTACCATTTTACATTCCCACCAGTATCGTATGAGAGCTCCAGTTGTTCCATATTCTTACAAAAACACTTGGTATTATCAGCCTTTTAAATTTTAGTCATTGCAACAGGTGTGTAGTGCAGTTTCATTATGGTTTCAAACTGCATTTCCCAAATGATTAATGACATTAATCATTCTTTCACATGCTTATTGACTATTCCACTTTGACCACGTCTGTTTAAATATTTTACCTATAATTATGTATAGGGCTTTTTCATATATTCTGAATATAAGTCCTTTGATATAAATATTGTGAGTGTTTTCTTCTAATTTAACTTTTGTTTCCTTAATGCTGTCTCTTGAAGAGCAAAATGTTTACGTTTAATGAATTTCAATTTAATAAATATATATATAATTTTTTTGCATCTGCTTTCTGTGTTCTATTCAAGAGACCTTTGCACATACCAAGGTTACAAGGATTTTTTCCTAGGTTTTCCTCTAGAAGATTTATAGTTTTATGTTTTCATTTAAGTCTCTGATCTACTTCAAGGTAATTTTTCTGTGTGCTGTGAAGTGAGGATTTACATTCATTTTTGTTCATGTTGAAATCCAGTTAGCTGT
The DNA here is from genome assembly GCF_964146895.1 of Miniopterus schreibersii. Classification (NCBI taxonomy): domain Eukaryota; kingdom Metazoa; phylum Chordata; class Mammalia; order Chiroptera; family Miniopteridae; genus Miniopterus; species Miniopterus schreibersii. The sequence goes on along the minus strand of NC_138101.1, from coordinate 62,172,223 downwards.
TCAAGCACCACATATTAGAGAGAGGGGAAGGGATGGAGCTAGAGAAACATTGATGTGAGAGAGTAACACCGATCGGCTGCCTCCTGCACACCCCCTGTCAGGGATGAGCCCACAACCCAGGCGTGTGCCCTGACTGGGAATCAAACCAGCAACCTTTTGGTGCAGAGGATGAGGCCCAACCAACTGAGACACAGCAGCCAGGGCGACTTAAATTTATTTCATTTTTCATTTTACTTGTACTCTGAGACAAGGTGTTTCAACAATCAAAAATAAATTTGTTCAGTCAACTACAGCTTCTTTAGATAATTTTAAAGGCATTTTTAAGAATAGCACTCTTTAAATATATATATATATATAATCTTTATTGATTTCAGAGGGGCAGGGGGGAGAGAGAGAGAGAGTCATTGATCAGCCGCCTCCTGCAGCCCCCAACGGGGGATGGCCCGCAGCCCTGACTGGGAATCGAACCACAACCTCCTGAATCCTAGGTTGATGCTCAACCGCTGAGCCACACCTGGGCAGGCAAAAATAGCACTCCTTAAGGAACATCTCTTCTGAGATATTAGCAGAAAAACTAACATAGCCCAAATATTTAAATATTTTTAAGAGTAGTTCTTCAAAGGGTGTGGGTTATTTTGCACACATAGTTATGGTGATATGCTCTTGCTGAATATTAAAAAGTACAACTAAAAAGTATCAAGTAAAAGTTGTTCTAAGTTAGATTTAAAATTTCAATTAAGAATCAGTGTTCATAATCTCTTTCCATAGGCATTTGTAAGTTAAATAAGTAAAATGTACACTAACTCATTTAGGGTTTTTTTGTATCTTAAATGTTCTTACAAGTAAGAAGGATTTCTGAGACTGATAATAAAGACACTATAATTATTTATAAAAATGTCTCACTTATCATGCATATGCTTATATGTACTTGACATATTTAAGACTCTAAACTGAATATCTTGTCACCATAAGCTTGCCTCTCTACAGGGTGTCCCAAAAAAACGTATACACACTTTAACAGCTGATAGCTCAATTTTGAAAATGAAATGTATTTTAATAAACACTGCCTATATAATTATTCAAAGTGCGTATATACATTCTTGGGGACACCTTATATAAATCAAGGAAAGTCACAGCCAAGCATTTTAGAAATTAAGGTCTAAAATGGAAGTATAAGAGTCGGAGTATTTGTGTCTGGAAGGAAAGCAAGAAAGAAAAGAATTAAAAAGTAATTCACCATTTAACCTGTATATGTCATGTCAACATACCTTCCATCTTCTAATTAAAGGTCCCTGGGTTTGTACCAGACTTTTTGAAACTGAAGTATACTTTAGGAAATGTTCAAAAAAATAGTTTCTTTTCAAACATGTTCATAATTTGTGCCATATGAAAATGGTGACAGCATAAAAGATAAGCACGTTCAATCATATTTAACCAATATTCTCTAGTGTGTGAATTATTTCTTGTGCAGTTTGGCCTTCTTGGTAGAACTTTCTGGAACATTCCCAAAAGGATAAACAGCAGGTAGCCATTAAAGTCACTACACTTCACAAGTTTTATGTCCATTCTTCTCCTTGCTGACACACCATCCAGAATGCTAATGATACAGAACACTGTAAAATTACTGTTTTATGAAGAAATGGAAACTATAAACCAGTCATATATGGTATTATAGAGGGATTAAAAGCTCAGCTTTGAAAACAGGAAGATCTGGGTTTGAATCCTAGTTCTATGCTTTCCTACCTATGTGAGCATAGTGAGGTTTTGTAACTTCCATCAGCTCCCACTTAGATGTACATAAGGATAATAATACCTTCCAAACAGGTTTGCTATAATGTTCAGTAAGATTATAGGGCCTACGAGGGCAATGTCTTGAGCTGATATTAATGTTGGTTGTGTTGTTTTTTTTCTTAATCCTCACCTAAGGACATGTTTTTTATTGATTTTAGAGGAAAAGGAAAGGGAAAGAGAGGGAGAGAGAGATATTAATGTGAGAGAGAAACATCAAACAGTTGCCTCCCATAGGTGCAGTGACTGGGCATCAAACCTGCAACCTAGATATGTGCCCTGATCGGGAACCGAACTCACAACCTTTTGGTGTATGGGACGATGCTCCAACCAACTGGGCCACCCAGTCAGGGCTTGTTAGTTGTTATTTTTCCTGCTGTTGCTTTTATTATTATTCACAGTAGTACTAAAACTCTTCCACTTGAAAAGGGGAGAATCAATGTATTAGAATGAAAAACATTTTTAAAATACAGTCCCAGAGAGGAAACAAGCTGGCAGCGTAGGTACCAGCTGCACCCGCCGCCTCCCGCAACCACATCAAAATTACAACTAAAATACAGAACCATCGTCACTCAGAGCCTCCTGAGATCTGGCTGCACAGAAGCCCCACAACCAGGGAGCTGAAGGAGCATCGAGACCGGGAGGAGGGGCGGAGACGCGGGCGGATCGGGGCTGAATCCCGGAGACGCAGCCGCGGGCCCACACCCGATGCCACGTGTTAAACCCGGGAGGAAATCTTGGGGTGGAGGTTTCCCGGAGGAGTGAGGGGGTCCCATCCCCACATCAGGCCCCCAGCCCAGGGATCCAGGCTGGGAAGAGATGTCCCCACACCTTCGGGCTGTGAAACCAGCGGGGACTGTGGCTGAGGGTCGCAGAGGCTGCGGGAGCCCCAGCAGCTCCTCTTAAGGGCCCGGCACGGACTCACTCGGACGCTCCCTCTGAGCCCAGCGCCGGGCAGCAGCCTGAAAGGACCTGGGACACTCGGGGAGGAACTAACCTGCCTGAAGTCGGGCGAGGGGTGGAGGGGCGGCTTCCTCCCAGGCAGAAGGGCTGGCGGAGGCCATTGCTTCTTTGGCGAGTCCTCCCCGCACACAGCCGGCAGGCAGGCGCCATATTTGAGTCGCCAGCACCTGACTCACACCTTTGGCCCCGCCCCGTGATTCCCAGAGGCCCCGCCCCTCCCCACCTGCAGCTCATCCAGGCCATTTCCAGGGGCTTTTCTGTGCAAGTGGCCTCTCAAGCCTCATGCTTAGGACTTTCCTAAAATCTCTCAAACAAGCAGCAGTGGGCCCCATACGGCTTGATAAGTGGCCCCAGGCCTGGCGCTAGTGGCAGCCTGCTCTGGCTCATAGCTTGGCCTCTCCTGGACAACTCAAAGCCCAGCACAAGTAGCAGCCAACTACGATTTGCTGTGTAGCTCATGCTGGGTGACCCTGGGCAAGGCACTGGCACAGGCTGACTTTGCACCTCTTAGGAGGTCCCAGAGACAGTGCACCTGGTGGTCAGACTCGACGACGCTGGATTACAGCCCTACCACATCCACGAGTGACACTCACAAGGGAACACCAAAGCCCCACTGAAGTAAATCCTGCTCCATAGGGTTGTCTCCAGCACAGCAGCTCTCCGGCCGTATTTGCAGCTGGTCCTCACAGCTGATGGGTCTGGGGGTCAGTTCCTCCCAGTGATGCCAACAGCAACCAAGGCTCAACTACAACAGGACAGTGCACACAGCCCACACAGGGGAGCACCTAGAAAGACCAGCTCAGGTGACTGGGGAGGCTGAGCCACTGGACCCTATAAGACACCTACCACACAAAGCCACTCTACAAATTCCAGGAGACACAGCAGCTCTACCTAATACATAGAAACAAACACCAGGAAGCAGTCAAAATGGGGAGGCAAAGAAACATGTCACAAAGGAAAGAACAGAAGAAATATCTAGAAGAGGAACTAAATGAAATAGATCCAAGCAAGCTAACAGAGTTCAGAATAATGGTTATAAGGATGCTCAAGGATATTAGTAAGAGTATGATGAAAATAATTGAGAAAATCGATGACATAATAAAGTACCAATTTGAAATGAAGCCTACACGAACTGAAATGAAGAATAATTTACAGGGAATCAACAGTAGAGTAGAGGACGCTGAGAATCAAATGAGCAATTTGGAACATGAGGAAACAAAAAACACCCAACCAGAAGAGCAAAAAGAAAAAAGAATCCAGAAATATGAAGATAGCATAAGGAGCCTCTGGGACAACTTCAAGAGGCCCAACATTTGTATTATTGGGGTGCCAGAAGGGTAGAAAAGAGAGCAAGAAATTGAAAACCTATTTGAAAAAAATAATGACAGAAAACTTCCCCTACCTGGGGAAAGAAATAGACTTGCAAGTCCAAAAAGCACAGAAGGTCCCTAACAAGAGGAACCCAAAAAGGCCCACAGCAAGACACATCATCATTAAAATGCCAAAGGTTAAAGACAAAGAGAGAATCTTAAAAGCAGCAAGAGAAAAGCAGGTAGTTACCTACACGGGAGCACCCATACGACTGTCAGCTGATTTCTCAACAGAAGCTTTGCAGGCCAGAAGGGAGTGGCAAGAAATATTCAAAGTGATGAAAAACATGGAACTACAACCAAGATTACTCTACCCAGCAAAGCTATCATTTAGAATTGAAGGTCAGATAAAGAGTTTCTCAGACAAGGAAAAGCTAAAGGAGTTCATCACCACCAAACCAGCACTACAGGAAATGTTGAAGAGCCTTCTTTAAGAAGAAGCTAATGAACAAAAGAATCTGATGAACTAAATAGATCCAGAGACATTGATGCATATAACAGACTATCATATTTTAGAGGGAAGAGGGAAGAGGGGTGGAGGGTGGGAAGAGATTAACCAAAGAAGTTACATGCATATATGCATAACCCATGGACACAGTCAATGACCAGGTGAAGGCCTGGGGAGGGCGTGGGAGCGAGGTGGAGGGAGTCAATTGGGGGGGAAAAAAATGGGACACCTGTAATACTTTCAACAATAAAGATAAATTTTAAAAAATTAAAAAAAAATTAAAGTACAGTCCCAAGGGACTTTTTATCATAGTTAACACATGAAAAATATATCATAGAGCCCAGAACTTAGTGATGTGTAAGATGGTCTATCTCTGGCACCAGAGGCAGCTAAGCCAGCTCCTCCCACACTATATCTTCCCTTAGCTCTGCCTGAAGGTTCTTGATACTTGCTGTCATCCATCCACATGTCATCCTTCATCATAACCTTCCTACTCACTCCTAGGATTACACCCTTTTCTTTATTCATAAGCTTTCAAAATTCATAAAAACCCCAAAATTACTGTCAAAAGGGGCATGGAAAATCTTTTTGTCTGTTTCCAGCAGAAGAGATTGATTTTTCTTGCAATAAATACTTTCAAAATGTATTTCTAAAAAGAAGAATGTTAATTTTCTTTGTCAACAACTTTATGAAGTAGATAAGTACTATAATTCCATTATCCAGAAGACTAAAATAATGAAGATAAAAATACAAGTATTTTACCCAGGTGAAATGGTTTCTCCCTCTCACTGACAGTCCCTAGGTATTTCAGGGCAGGCAAACCATCACCTTGTAGGTGTTTTATTCTGGTGAACTCAGTTTTAAGGTAGCACACTGGAATCTTAAAAAAGAAAAAAAAAAAATGACACTTAGGCCAAAATGCAGTAACTTATTTTCTAAATACATGTCTCCTTTGGGTTATTTTATTTATGAGTTGTGCTCAATACTATCTCTACAGCCCCTGTTTCCTGTCCTCCCTGTTTCAATAATATCATTCATATATGTGCTTTCTCTTATAACAAAATATAGTAATAATCATATTTATCATGTGCCTTCTATGAGCCAAGCACTACACTAGGCACATGGCACATAGTAACTCCATTGTAACAGGAAGAAGACTAAGCGATGCAAATTTAAGCCACTTGCTTACCAGATAATAAGGAGCAATGAAGAGCTGAAGACCATCAGGATACAGGGAATTCTTAAGCACTAGTCAGTCTGGTTTAATAGAATTCTTCTGTAAATAAGAGGTTTAGATAAAATACTCATTAGTAATCCTTTTCTACATGACATAGTGGGAAAAAGTAGGAATTACTTGTAAAGAAAATATGTGGAAGGGTGAAATAATGTTGGTTTGCAAACTAGCTCCATACACAGAGCAAGGAGAGGCTGAGGAAAGACGCAGCCAGGTTGGTAGGTGGCGATTTTAATGAGCAAGGGACCTTACATCTGAGGCTTGTCTTGGGCAACTAGAAGATGAGTAGATCTCTGCACACACCTGCCAGAATCTTAAAAGTGTATACAGAAGCCTTAACGAGGTTCGGCCACACACACTGTCCAGATGGTCTCAACAACACATTGCTCTCTCAAGGCTGCATCCCTGAAAACAGCCCCCACTGTGGTGAGGGAAGGGTGGGCAGAACACACATTCCAAGAATGGGTCCAGTTTGCTAGTTAACCGGTGGTCATGTCCTCTCAGTGACCTCCTCCAACAAATAATTTCTTCAATTTGAATTTAAACCCAGGTTTCAGTCATGAATTTATGTACTTCCCACTGCATTAATTTGCCAAATTAGGGGTTGTTCATTAGTTCCTCATGTTTCTAATTAACAGAGAGCAATGATCCTGAAAAATATTTTCTTTAAGGATTATTTCTCTCTTCAAGGCAAGGAAGTGAAGGGCTATCAAATCATCTGCCAGGAAATGCAAAAATATTTCCTTTCCCCAAACACTGATGCCTAAGATCAGTTCTAGCTTTAAGTCTAGAGACTCAGCATGAAACATCTGAAGCAGCCAACCCGTGTGGTCTCTTTTTGTCTGAGCTCGGAGTATTTCCATGGCCCTATTATCAGATGCTATATACAGATGCTCTGTACCAAAGCAGAAAAATGCACTGGGAATCAAAGAAAGGGGTAAGATAAGTAGAAAGTCCATAAAAACATCCCAAATTGCAAAGAAATCGGGGAGTTTTGTTTGTTTCTTCTGGAAAAAACACTGGTGAATCATTTTTAACATGTTTATTTCTGTTTTAACCTCAGAAATGCCTTTCTGTCTCTTGAATGATAAGATGGAAAAAAATCATAAAGAAATTTTTGATGAAATAGATATATGGTTCCAAGAGAATCACTGAATATATAATTTTTTTTTAACTTAAAAGATGACATTATAAGACTACATACACTTTGAGCTTTGTCCTCTACCCTATAAACAATAAGCAGTGGTGGGTATAAAGTAAAATCTAAACATTAAAATGTGGCAAGACTAAAACAAAATGAAACAAAGAGATAAATATGAATCAGTCAGGATCCCAGAAGGAAACAGATGTCCCCTTCCAAAGGGTTTAAACTGTAAAAAATTAAATGAGGGGACCATATGTGGAAGTGTAGTCAGGATTAAGGGAATCAATAAAAGATGACAAACCATCCAGGGGCAGATAGCAGGGGCAAGAAGATCAAAGAAGGTAATAACAACACCAGGTGTGAATGAGAATGAAGCTTTCTTTAAACTCATTGACACTGGCCAACATCGTCACAAGTAAGGAAATTATATTGTCCATTTCTAAACTCACTATTGCAGGTACTAAAAACCAAATGTTACTGTAGAGGTTCAATTTGTCTTAGCCTATTGTCTTTCGCATTGTGTCACAACCAATCTTTTACTTATTTACTCTTTTCTTCTTCACAGACAAAAATCTAACCCACTATTCTCCATAGACATTTATATTTCTCTGTGACTTTTGAGTTTATTAGAGTCTTAATTACCAACAATAATTTCAGTGCTTAACTGAAGTTACTAATTTCTGTTACAGACCAAAAAATACTACGGAATAAACCGAGAACTGCCTGTCACATACAAACATGTTATCAGAGCAGCAGAATTGCCATTTCTTCCCTGCCCTGCTGGGATATTTTTCTTTCACACATTCACCAGGGCCTGGTGATGGGTGAAGTGCATTTCTTCACCTCTGGGATTGACCACATACCTGTCTTTGGCCATTGGGATATTAGTGGGATGAGGCAAGCAGAGGCTTGAAATGGTCTTTCATGAAACACATGTCCTCTGACACTCCAATGATCCGCTTACCAGAGAAAAATGCCCCAGGTGGCCAATGCTCTTCAGTCTATAACCCAAAACTAATATGCTTACACCATGGAGCCTGGAGAATCCCAGAGCCGGGAGTCCAGCCTAGCCCAGCAAATTGCATACTATCTGCAGATAAATAAGCAAGGAAATAAATATTTATTCTCTTAACCCACTGAGTTTTGGGGTGGTTAAGTAAGCAACACTGTTGTGGTAATAACTGACTGAATCACAGGACAGTCACATGCATGCCTTTTACATTTGTGGTTAATAAGCATGTACACTAAATACGAACTATTTTATTTATTTCAACTGACTGATAGCTGCTTTTTATTGTCTAAAATTTTGACCCAGATAGTGTATTTGGAATAATTAGTCCTATTGATTTGTATCATGATAAGAAGTTTAAATAGTAAACCACTTTAGAAAATACTGCTATTATAATTTCACTTAGCTGTATAATTAAATTTTACCTATTTTGTGGAAAAAATGATAACTTATTTGCCCCAAAAATCAGTTTATAAAATTAGAAATTGCCGAAGAATTAAGTTTTTTATGAAGAAATAAACATGTCTTACATAAACTATCACTAAATATAATAAAACAAAGCTTGTTAATATTTTTTAAACTGTAATAAAATCATGAAGATGGCATATATTTATTGTTTTAATTCCATATTATTAAACCAGTATGAATTGTCCAAAGATTCACCTAGAATACAAATATTATCTAAACTATTGTCAACATTTATACACAAATGTATTTTTTAATTCTTTTGTTTTTTTTTTCCTAATGGGATTTTCTTTTTTCTTTTGGTCTTTTAAAACTCTGACAAATGTTAAACCTACAGAAAAGTTGAAAGGATTGGCCAGTAAACATCCATATATAACTATTGCCTAGATTTACCAATTGTTAACATTTTATCACATTTACTTTATCTCTCTATAAATATGTATATTTTTAAATAAAGTGTTTTATTCTGTAATAATTTTAGATTTATAAAAAAGTTACATCTATTATACAGAGAGTTCCTGTATGCCTTTCTCTGTTTCCCCTATTGTTAACATACTACATAGCCTTGGTTTCAGTTGTCAAAACTAAGTAATTAAAACTGGTATATTATTATTAACTGAACTACAGACTTTATTTAGATTTCACCTTTTAAGTGTACTTAGAAGTAATGACAGTCTTTGGGTTTTTTTCTTAGTGTTTGCAGAATATCAGTCTCATTTCTGTGCTTTTTATCCTGTAACCTAGCAATCAAGGTCATTATTTTAAAGTTCTCTCTTTTTTTTTCTAGCTTGAGTTATAGTCCAACAAGCATTTAAAGTTTTTTTTCTGTTTATAGAAATTTATGAATTCTCTTATTTTAAATTTATATAAGCCTTACTAATCTCAATAACTTGATAAAACAAGAGCTTTATTAAACTTGAGCAAATTTATAATCTAATTCATCAATTTGTTTTTGGAGGTAGGCAATTATATATCATTCTGTTTGTTTAGAAAATATTTCAAATCACATAATGGAGTATTGCTATCAAACTCTTAGGCTAGGAAACTGTGTTGGAATTTATAGTTTTATTTTTCCCTAACACATTAACTGTTGCTTTTGGCAGCACTTGCGTGGTCACACTGGGGGGTCATGCTTAGCATATAATTTAAAGTTTATGGGCACCATTTTGTTTGCATGTGAAGTTTTTTCTCACATCTTGTATATTCTATGGAACTTCCTTATTTGTAAGAGAAGAGAGGAAAATGTCTTATATCAGAAATCTGCAGATTTCTAAAAAACTAATGAAGACAAGCTGGAAGCCATATTTTTAATCTCAAAATACTCAGGACTATTTTTTAAATTTAGATCTAAAAGGAGCAAAACTCAGAAACTATCTTTTTTTTCCAAGTCATTCAAGCACATGAAAAATTATTCAGCCTTATTATTTATCAGGGAAATGCAAATTAAAGAACTCCACTGGGATACCAGTTCTCACACACTCGAATGGCTACAATTAGGATGACTGGCAATATTCAAAGTTCCTGCTGCAAGTGGAAGATCTGGGACGTGCGTGCATTTCTAGAGTGAGTGTAAAGTGGTAGAAGCACTTTGGAAAACAGTTTGGAAGCTTTTTATAAAAAAGAAGATACACATACTCACTGACAGAGTAATTTTACTTCAAATTTATTTACACAAGTAATGTTAAAATGTGTCCACAAAAAACTGGATAAGAATGCTCATGATATTTTTAGTCATAACAACCTCAAACTGGAAACATTATGAGATTCATTCCATCCACAGAGAAATCCATGAACAAACTGGTAAATGTATACACTGTGATATTGTTCAGCAATAAAAAGGAATAAACTACTAAGGCAAAATGGACAGATCTCTAAAGAAGCATGCACACACACACACACACACACACACACAACACAAGTATACATGCTGTATAAGCTCATTGGTATAGAGGTGAAGAACAGACAAAACTAACCTGTGGTGATAAAAATCAAAAAAGTAGAGAACAGTGGTTGTCTTGGTGGCAGAAAGGGGAATTATTTGGTGTAATGGAATTATTTTTTATCTTATTAACTTATGTGTAGTTATTTGTCACAATGTATTAAGATCTGTACATTTTACTAAATGTCTCCATTTTAAAAAATCTATTATAAAAAATACAAAATTCAGGGTATGTTTACCTCTGAAGAGGGCGCAGGACTGAATTGAAGGAGCACACAGTGGCAACAGGACTGAATATTTTAAGGTTTTAAATGCAGTGATATGTTCACAGATTTTTTTTTTACTATACTATATAATATACATAAGTACATATGTAAATTATAAATTATGCACAGTTTACCCTTGAATGTGTGAAGATTAGTGGTGCTGATCCCTACTCAGTAATCCACATAAAACTTTTTTTAAAAAAAATATATCTTTATTGATTTCAGAGAGAGGAAGGGAGAGAGAGAGAAACATCAATAATGAGAGAGTCATTGATCGGCTGCCTCATGCACACCCCCTGCTGGGGATCGAGTCTGCAACCCAGGCATGTGCCCTGCCCAGAAATTGAACCTCGATCCCCTAGATCCTAGGTCAATGCTGAACCGCTGAGCCACACCCGCCCAGGCACACATAAGTTTTGACTCCCCCGAAACTTCACTACTAATAGCCTACTATTGACCTGAGAATTACCAATAACACAGTTGATTAACACATATTTTGTATGTTCTATGTATTATATACTGTATTCTTACAAAAAAATAAGCTAGGAAAAGGAAAATATTAAGAAAATCATAAGGAAGATAAGATACATTTACAGTATTATTGAAAAAAATCAGTGTATAAGTGGACCTGTGCAGATCAAACTCATGCTGTTCAAGAGTCAACTGTATTTTTTTTTTTTGTTTATTAACTATTACAAATTAGACAAAATTCCCTCTTTTTCACTCTTATAAAAGAGTTTAATGTTGGAACTGAATTGTAAAACCAATCCTATTCTTGATTTTGCTTTGGAAGAAGATTTTTAATGGGTGATTTCACTTCACTTTTTGATTCAGTTTAGCAGTTATCTTTTTCTAGGAATGTGCATATTTCAAAATCTAAAACTTCAAATTTATTGACATAAAGTTCATTATGTGCCTTATCTTTTCATAGTCTACACATTTGTTTGTTTTCTTCTCCATTCCTAATAGTTTAAAAATATTCTTCAAGCTGAAGAGTTGGTAATTTTTCCTATAGGTACTTTAGGTACTGTAATTACCAAATTAATAACACCTTTACAAATAAAAACCTCATTCATGAAATAAACATTTATATAATATTGTAAATTACCAAGGACAAATATAAGGAAAATAGAGTGGGGCACGGATAGATTCTCTAGATCAATGATCTTCAAACTTCTCCCACACACACATCTAAAATTTTTCTTCACAGTTTAAAAAAATTAAAATGTTTACTTTTTGCTTATGCAATAACATTTTCAATCTTCTTCTGATTGAATTATTGTAATTATTACTAATATACATTTATTTAAGCCTATAGCCTAACTTGAAAAATATTAAGTATGCAAAGTAATTTTTATTAGAAATGCAACCCATAAGAAAATGAGTGGGGTTTGTTTTAATTTGTTTATGGATTTGTGAATATATGTTACTTCTTGTCCAAATAATTTCTCATATTTGTTTATGTAAGCAATTTAAAAAGTGGCTTACATAAATAATTTAATGAAAATGAAAGAAATTTTTTATAGCAATGTCACTCAACTTGGTGAACGCCTTCAGAGTTATATATCACGAACTACATAGTGAGTGTTCACCAAAAGATATTTTTAATGATTTACCAGTGGGCAACTCGATTCTTTTTTTTTTAAACAAAGTAGAAACCATCTGACTCACCAAAATATTTTTTACCCAGTAATTGTGAATCATTTACTTTCTCAATTTCTGTGAAATATATATATATATAAAATAATCTTTACCCAACCTTACCAAATAACTATTAAATATGCTCATAACTCTTTTAGCTAGAATTTGCCTTATTAACATTATGATATGTTTAGAAAGAGTTGGAAATACCAAAATGTTAATTTTAATACAGACTTTTTAGTATATTACTGTTTAAAGAAATTATTTAACTAGTAATTGAAACATATATTTTTCAAAAGGGTTGGAACTGAAAACTTAGCTCACTAAAATGATAAAATGTTTGCTATAAATATAATAGGCAAAGACAGTCCTTATTACCAAGCCAATGGAATTTATTTTCAATCAGATAAAATATGGCTTAATTTTTCAATTGAAATAAACATTTTACTACACATCTCTATGGCAATAATTTCACTTCTGAATTTCAACTTTAACAAAGATACATCTGGAAGCTGAATATGGACTGGATGTCTGTCTATAACATTTATCAGAGCCCTCTTTGATTTGTTCTCTCAAATTTCTCTAAAAACTTGGGTGAGAGAATGGTATACATTAATTTTATAATGTATAAAATTACATTAAATAGAGAGAAGTTGACTTACACGATGGGATATGGGAAAGAACAATTAGCACAACTTTGACCATTTTTGAAGTACTGATTTGAAAACTAAGATCATTTTTAGAGAACTTATTTTAGGAATGAGTTCACAGGAAAGTTGAGAATCTGGGAGTTGATTCTTTCAAAATTAGCATGACAGTACTATTTATTAGCCAAACCAGGCCGTTTTGAGAGTAAAAGGGGGTGACACTAATAATAGGTCAGTAATAACAGGCATAAGTCAGGAGTGTGTGGACAAAGCAGAGTATGTCTGGTCACTTCACTTGAAACCCTCTATCCCTATACATACTTTGGAAAGTCTTCATCTACCCAAGAGGTACATAGGTCTTATTTGAAGGCCACTGCCCCCGGTTGCAGATTTGGAAACTTCTGCTAATATTTATTCGGTGACTACCATGATCCAAAAATGGTATTATGTGATTCATTTGCTTATATTAGTTAACCCTACAAGACTCTCTATATAGATACTTTTATAATCTGTTTTTACAGATTAGAAAAACGAAATATAATGAAATGAAGAGATGTATCCAAGTCTACCTAACAAGTAAATAATAGAACCTAAATTAGTCAGTCAGCAGAGTTCTAAGACTGTGCGCTTTCAAACTCTGCTGTGAGGGGTTCTTAAGTGGTGCCAGCAAACACAGTCATGAAGTAAGGAAGCCTGGTACTTTATCAATATTCATTATGAAAGACTTATTTTGCTGATTCATTCTTTTATTCAGATTTTGATATTATTTATTCTATTCAATTCATTGACTAAGACTCTGCAGTGTACCGGATGTTATTTTAGTACTTTAAAAAAAAACCACAAAAACTTTATTTCATACTTACCTGCTCTGGCCCAGAGGACTTACTTGTAAAGAAGAAACAAACTCTAAAAGGAAGGTAGTATAATTAGGGTAACACAGCTAGAAGGTGAGATCATTTATTTTAAACCTAGTTCTTTTGATCACAGGTTCTCAGAAATGTATAGCATAAACGTTGAAGTAAATATAAAATATAGATGATATTATAGCAGTTCTATAGATATGCTTTCAACAGTCTCTATACCACACATAACTTTAGGTTTTCCTAAAAAGTTTTTTGCAATATAATATTTTTACCTAACTCAGTCAGACCATGAATACTGATAAATGAGTCTTCTCAATCCTAGAGAGCTGCCAAGTGGTTTTAGGCACAGAGAGTGCTGTTGTTTGCAGTTTTTAGTATTTTGATTACCAGGAGCCAAGAAGCTCAGAGCAGCAATTTAATATCTGAAAACTGACTATAGTAGATTAAAGAATTAATGTTCTTTTTCACAATAGTATCTCAGGAAAACATTTGTAAAGAAAGCTATCTGAGTTGAGCTTCTGGTGTGCTAATGAAATATAGTTGTTAATCACCACCTGTGAAAGGAGAATTATCTTTTGAATCTAACTCCAATTTCAATGCAATTAGAATTGCTAAATCACTTAGCAAGTTCCTCTCTACTTTGACACTGAAATATGTCTTAAAAATATGAACAGATCCTAAAATTCAGTTATATAGGCATTTACTAAATGTTTATAAAAGAATATGATGGGTGAGTTATATTGGTTTCTCCAATCCGAAACTCTATTCTCCATTAAGTCATTAACTATTTCTAAGTGAATTTTCAGAAGAAATATAACAATTATAGTAATGCATTTTCACCTCCCTCTCTCTCTCTCGCTCTCTCTCATATGCATATACACGTGCACACACACAATTAGTATTTTAAAAGCTCACTTTGTGCACTGCATAAACTGCATAATACTTTGAAGTACAGCTTAATTTTTATACTGGGGATACAACATGAGTTGCTTGCCCTAATTCATTACCAAAAGATTAAACTACATTATGATTTTTTTTAAATGAATTTATAATATTTTATGAAAAAATATCCCTGTTGAAAGTAAAATATTTATTTATTTTTATCTTCTTTGAAATTTCTCTCCTTGAATTTGATCCAAAAAAGTTACCAGAAAGTTATCTAAGATAAATTAAATTGAAGTAATGTCACCTATTCTATTTAATGTCACTGAAATCTAAGTGCTAAAGCAAATTCCACTGGCTTCCAGATTACTGTCCCTAAAACACACAATTTTGTAATCTTTTCTTTCTTAAAATTTTGTTTCCCTGCTTTCTTTTTGGATATATTTGTATTATATCCAAACTCCTTTTTAAAAAACTCAGAGGGAAGGCTGGAGTGGGGGAGTGATTGGGAGAGATTAATCAAAGAATAGTGTGGAGAAGGCTGGGGTGGGGAATGCAGGGTGGAGGGGATCAATGGGGGAAAAGGGGGGACATCTGTAATACTTTCAACAATAAAAATAAATTTCTAAAAATTTTTTAGAAATTTTTCAATGGACCACATTTTTTAATGGTCCCCAATGTTCATACCCGATCACATCCATCTCCAGCTTATACCTTTCCATACATTTTATTAGAAAAAAGAGGTAAAATATTTGTACTGGAAAATAATAAAAAGTTAGCCAATATTCTGAAGCCCCTGAGCTTCCTACCAGCTACCTACTATAGTCACAGACACCCTTTCTGTATACTTGTCTGGTCAGTACACAGAGATCATAGGCAGACATTTTATTACTATTGGCAATTTTACTCCAACACCCTAGTTTCCTGGCGAACTTGCTGGATCATGTATATATCATGATTTCCTCTGAGAGAAGGATGAGGAATGCAGAGGAGGAGATACTTTTTCACCACATAAACTACATGAAATCTTTAAAGATCAGGATGTTAAAAATAAATCAGTGGTAGAATGCAAAGGAAAGCTTGCCCTCAGATATTATACTTTATCATCCTTTCTCAAGTTACAACAAAAGATCATCTTCTACTATGTCCCAGTTTTCTCTTTTTCTTCAAGAGAGAGATAAGATAGCCTTGAATAATTTCAAGAAGTAAGTGTGTATGGGTAATAATTTCCATTTTTTTCTTCAGGCAAGTGAAAAAATGTCACCAATTAGTAAAATTTTCCTTGATGATGTCAGTTCTCCATTCATTTATTCATTTAATAACCATTTATTGAGCACCTACTAGGTCTTATGCTTTGTTTTTTACAGTAGTGTGGACATTAACAGAGACGATGGGAGTGACATCAACCAAGATGGTGACATATGTTGTTCCTGAATTCATTTCCCCCCACAAGAAGAACAACTAACAACTATTTAAGAATAAGACACCAGTGAGAGAATCTTAGAACATGAGGGTGAGGCTGTAGTATCCCCCTGCACCATAGAGACCAAGACAGGCTCCATTAATTAGAGAGTTACAGAAGTGGCCACATTGACCACATTATCCCTCCCCCAGGACAGTGCAGCACCATGCAGTGATGTCTCCCCTGAGCCTTCAGTGGGAAAAGAGAATTCAGGGGGAAAATCAACCCTTCTGAGCATTGCAGTTTGCTTTGTGAGAACCCCTACTCAAGTCTCACACCATGGAGGCTGCTGCAGGGAAATCAAAGGGGTTCAAACACTGGGAATCTCACTGTGATGGAAAAGAGGAGGGAGCTTACAAGAACCAGCACAGGAATCTTGGCAGACCAAGTTTATATCAACAAAGTGGCTTTGCTTATCTTCAGAACCAAGTCATAGGTACACTCTGACCAGGGAACTTGGCAGTGTTTATATCTGCCTGATTTGGATCTTCAAACAAGGATCTTTGCATCTTTGCCCCATGCACAGGCAAGGACCTAAGTCACAGCCCCATTCACCGTGGAGAGTGCCTTCCAGGTCCCGGCAACAACTTCTGAACAGTGCAGACCAGTGTTGCTCAAGAGGAGAGGTGGGTAGAGCCAGTAATTTGCAGAGCAAAACCAGTAGCCCCATTTGGTCAGGGAACTTGGGTGTGGTTGGCTTGAATTGAGACAACAGAGAGCTTTACCAGCTTTAGAGCTGCTTTTCCTGCTGCACCTGGGCTGGGAATCCAATTTGTAGCCCTATTCATCACTGAATATAGTCATCAGCCTGTCTGACCAGGGAACCTAACCAGAACACATGGGAAGCTGCACAGCATACTCAATAGCCCTATGTACAGTGGCCCTTGAACAGAGAGAATAGCACGGCTTCCCCCATCTGCAAAGCAAAACCAATGACCTCATCTGACCAGAAAGTTCAGTGCACATTGTGGACTGATTTGGGTCCCCAAACTATGAGCTGTAGAGGCCATGGGACTCATTTGGCTGCCCTGCCAAGGCAGAGGAACTAATTTATAGCTCCATCTACTACTTAAGATAATACTCAGTCCCAAACATCTAGTAAGACTGATCAGAGAATCCAGGCAACCTCAGAGCCCATCCTACAACCTCATTTGGGTAACAAACCAAGTCAACAGTCCTATCCAACTGTTTTCAGCCAGTAGTACCAACCCCATCTCCATCCTCAGAGCTCAGTAGTTGCCTCATCCCAAAATAGACCTTAAAGCAGGGCCCACCTGCCAAAAACATTACCAGCAGACACCCTCAGAAACCCATGCTGAGATGACTGGTAAAAAGCAATCTCTGTCAAAGCAAACCTGTAAAGTCCAGAAGAGAAGCCAATTTATCAAATGCATAGATAATAATGTAAGGAAGCAGAAATCATGAAAAATTAAGTAAATATGACATTATCAAATGAAACTTATAAAGCTCCAATAACTGACCCTAAAGAAATGGAGAGCTATGAACTGTCAAAGAATTCAGGATAATCCTCTTAAGGAAGTTTAGTGAACTACAAAAACACACAGATAGACAATTGAATAAAACTAGGAAAACAATGCATA